>NW_023615352.1:600000-940001 GCF_013339695.2 Rhipicephalus sanguineus
GTACCAACGGCCGGCCATCTTGGTGTTGCCAGAACGTACGACCGTGTCCGCCGACGCTTTTTCTGGCCCGGCTCTACCGTTCCGTACATCGTTATGTCGCTACTTGCGAGTCGTGCCAACGCCGGAAAAAGCCAGCTGTGCACCCCGCCGGGCTCCTTCAACCGATCGACGTACCTGCTGAGCCTTTCTATCGTGTCGGCCTCGACCTTTTGGGACCTTTTCCACTTTCTAACAACGGTAACAGATGGGTCGCCGTCGCTACGGATTATTCGACCCGTTTTGCCATTACGAGACCTCTCCCGAGCAGCTGCGCTACAGACGTCGCCGAGTTTTTGATCCAAGACGTCATCTTACATCACGGCGCTCCTCGTCAACTCATCACGGACCGAGGTCGTTACTTTTTATCCAAGGTAATCGAGGACCTACTTCGGTCTTGTGCAACCAAGCACAAGCTTACGACGGCCTACCATCCCCAAACTAACGGACTCACAGAACGTTTGAATCGCACGCTCACTGACATGCTCGCCATGTATGTCTCGACCGATCATCGCGACTGGGACATTGCGCTACCCTTTGTCACTTTTGCTTACAATAGCTCGCGCCACGACACTGCTGGATATTCTCCCTTTACCTTTTGTATGGACGAGAACCGACCTTGCCGTTCGACACGTTCGTACCCACCCCTGCCCACCTGTCCACCGAATATGCTCGCCACGCTATTAGCACAGCCGAAAAGGCCCGTCAGATCGCCCATCGACGCCTTTCGGAATCGCAACTCCGCCAGAAACATACATACGACAGCTGCCACCGGAACGTTCGCTTCAATCCGGGTGACCTCGTTCTCCTGTGGTCTCCGTCTCGGCATGTTGGCCTGGCCGAAAAACTTCTGCCCAAGTACTCCGGCCCTTACCGTGTGCTACGCCAGGTGACTGAGGTCACCTATGACATCGCCCCTCTGGACCACACGGCGCCCTCTACGTCTTCCAACGTCGTCCACGTCGCTCGCCTGAAGCCGTACCTTTCGCCCACCACCTGCTAACAAGCGCCGAGTCGGCGCTTTCGCCGCCGGAGGTCGATGTAGCGGGGTTGCAGCTATGACTTGGGGAGGTGTGCGAAGAAGAGGCAGACGACGTGTCGGTGTTCTGAGAATACACAACCGCCATCTTGACTGCTGGACTATTCCTTATTGTAAATAAGTTAAATATATTCGTAACAATATCATAACCTTGTATAGTATAGTATAGCAAGGGGGTAGCAAAAGGAAGTGAGAGTAAGGCGTAGAGACGTGAGGGTGAGGAGGACAGATGTGATGGCGAGAAGGAGCGAGAGCAGGAGGGGAGAGATAAAACATAGCATAGAAACAAAGCCACTCTGATATCGAGGCACGCTATCAGAGCATAGCATAGCCTTGTATAGTATAGTATAGCGAAGGGGTAGCAAAAGGAAGTGAGGGTAAGGCATACAGACGTGAGGGTGAGGAGGACAGATGTGAGGGTGAGGAGGAGTGAAAGGAGGAGGGGAGGGATGAAACAAAGTATAGAAAGAGAGCCACTCTGGTGTGGAGGCGCGTTATCAGAGCATAGCATAGCCTTGTAGAGTGTAATGCAGCAAGGGGGTGGCAAAAGAAGTGAGGGTGAGAACAGATGTGAGGTTGAGGAGGAGTGAACGGAGGAGGGGAGAGATAAAACATAGCATAGAAAGAAAGAGAAAGAGAGAGAATGAAAGGCAGAAAGAGAAAGGAGATAGAAATTGAATGAAATAGGAAGCACGAAAAAGAAATAGAAAGAAAGAGGAAGCGAGAAATACAGTGAGGAAGAGAGAAAGAAAAGGATGAAACAGAAAAAAGGATAGAAAGGCCAAGAAAGAGAAATAAATTAATAGAGAGAGAGAGAGAGAAAGATTTCGAAACGAACAGAAACAAAAACTACATACACAAGCAATAGTGTTATGAGAAAAATAAAGAAATAGAGAAATACAGAAAGAGGAAACTTGCAAAACTTCGCAAAAGAGCAAAAGCCATGACTTTATGGGTGCCCATTGGCTCTGCTGTCTCTTTAGCACTGCGCCTGCAGTGCAAGCTATGCTAGTTTTTGTTTAACCACAGCACTTCATTTCCACAGCGAGTAGCATATGAACAAAGAAATATGACCCCAAGATAATCGCAACTTCAGAGTTCGTATTTAAACAAAACAACGCCAAACTTCGAAAATAACATCTGTATCTTTGCTTCGTTCGAAGATGAATGCCGATGTAAGAATGCAGGGAAGCCGCCCGGTCCCAGCTCCATCACAACTGGGGCCCAGCGATGCAATCCAACACTTTTCCGCACTCTTACCAGTAATAGCCTCAAGGCATGGCGGGAGGTGGCTTGTATTCTCGCTTGAGCATGCAAGCCCCCGACCTCCTAGAGGTAGCGGGTGCGTGACATTCCCGACCATGTTTGATCCTACCGCTTCCCATATCTGTGAGCCGCTTCCACACGACCACAGCTCTGGTGATGTATTATGGGAGTATGGGACAATATATACCGTTCCATTGTGCAAGTAGTATGCAAGATGAACACCAAAAAAACCCGCATTTCCACGAAGGGGAGTATGAGGAAGTGCGAAGCACGGGGTGATGCCATGAGGGGGGGGCGCGCGACTAAACTGCAGAGCCGAGCGAAGGAGACGGCAGCGAGAGAGCACGCGCCAGCCGACCCACGGAGGTCTGGCCATTTTTAAGTGCAAAGCACTTTTACTGATGATGATGATTTGTCTTCCGAACTCGTTCCAAAGAACCCGCAACGCGTTCAACTTGTTGGCGGCGTTGCGCACGCCCGAGATGGGGCTCAGGTTGTTGTCGAACCACAGTCGATCGCACACCGCGCAGCTATATCCGAAGCTGCGGTCCAGGAAGTCTCGCTGGAAGCGCGCGTCCGGCCGATCGAATTCGAGGGCCCGCGCTCGCTCACGCATCGCGCGTCCCCGCGCCAGATCGGCTTCGGGGTGCTCGGCTCGCTTCGCACGCTTTCGTTCGGCGTCTCGCCGCCGGCCTTCATCACCACAGGCAATGCGCGGGGCGCGCGCAGCCACGGAGCGGAGGGCGGAGCGCGCGCAGTCACGTGGGGCGTGACGTCGCTGCGCCGTTGCTACAGACGCTCCTCTCCGCTCCTCGCGCCGTTGCTATGGGACGGCGGATTCAGGGTCGCTTATAAAGTGCATTCGCACTTAAAAGCAGCAGGACAGTGTGCTGTACTATCGCTTCTCTTCATTTCTCTCCTTAATACTGCTTTGTAATTACATCAACAGACGCGAGCACTCTTACGAGAGTTCTCTCACTTTCATCACTGTCATCTACACTCCCGCAGTTGTAGATCAGCTTCGAAATTTGCAATCAGAGGCGGGCCTTGTGACGCGCATGCGAGGGAGTACGATGGGCACGATGTAAGGATATTTGAGCTATTGAATGTAGGAACCGCGGAGCGAGTTGTTGAGGTAAAAGAAATCACGAACAGCGCAAAGAATGGAGAAAAAATCAAAATGGCAGCAGCGCACCGTCCCTGTTGTTTCTTATTAATGCGAAAGCGCTCACGCAGCTGACGTCCGCAATAACCGTGTCCGGAAAGCACGTGACCTATCTCACGGGAACTGCCTCGATGCGTCAACTGCCGCAGCAACCAACTGCAGCCGCTGCGGCGCAGGACTCGGCAATCCCCCTAGCAGCACAAGTCGACTCGAATGGGAGAAGGAAAGCGTGTAGGAACGGTCATCGCACTTCCTAAGTTGTGTCGACGTCTGCAACACGTGCGCACTGAACATTCCTAGAAATTGCGCACTAAACTTTCCTAGAAAGGAATGTTTAGTGGAAGATATACGTAGTGGAAGTATTAGAAAATTGGGCATTCTTATTTTATATTTACGAATGTGTATGTCGAATTGCACATGCTCATGCCTGATAGGTATCCGTGTTAAAAGATTGGGGCTGTTGACATGGAAACCAGAGAGAAGTGAAGACACCACAATTTTCTCTGTTGTGTCCGCGTTTCTGAGCCCAGTCTTTTACCGTAGATACGCATACCTAATAGCTCAACTCTATTATTGTCAGGATTTCTCATAAGTTTCACATTCAGCCTGGGCACGCCGGCGTTGTAATGGCGCCAGTAATTATCGCATGGAAGCCTCCGTTACAGAATCTAACGAAGAGTATTGTTTTGGAAGCACACTGTGATAGTTCTGCGATAACTGAACCGTAATGCACTGAGTGCGTGGACATGGCACTGCTCTCTGCAGATACCGTATACTCAACAAATACTTTCCTTGGAGCTGGTTACATTCTTGTATATCTGCATATTGTCAGCTGATGTTCATGGTGCTTTCTCCATTTTTTTGCCGTGCCGGGTAGGTGTACATGTGTACGTACCCTTGGGACAGCCCATGCACTCCGTACGCGTGTATAGCCAGTGAAGATAAAAGGTGCGTCTTCTCTCTTTACTCCTGGGTTAATCTAGATGGTTCATTAAAGACTTTTTCGTATATATTCTTTACGGGCGCTGTTCTTCGTAAGTTACCTCCTGTTCGGGAGTTCGTACGATGCGTGCCCTACCTATGCTGCACGCAGAGAGACGGCGACGGAGAGAACGGCGTCTCTTATAGCTCAGCCAATGGTGTGCCTGCCTTTCTATTTATCATTTATTCAGGCGAAAGCCTTAAATGCCTCATCAAACGCAAAATTTGGCCGTCGGCGTTGGCGTCCTCCCTCTAGGGCGTTGACGTCCACCGGTGTCGGACGCCGGACAATGCAAAAAATAATTTAAAAATAAGTAATGTAAAAAAGATTCATTACGTGATGACGTCACGATATGACGTCATCACGACGTGACAGATCACCAAAACTTGTGACGTCACCATGACGTCACAAATTTCGGCGTCATCACATGATGCCGTCATGTGATGTGGCATCGTAGCTTGTCAAAATGAGGCAGATTAAGGAGGGAGTGCAAAACCAAGTGAGAAGCCTCCGATCATGGAGGCGATGCAAAACCACGCTAGGTGCGCAAAGTTCTCGGAGTGGCGGAGCAGGACCAATACATCGACCGAAAAGAAGAAAAAGAAGAAGAAGAAGATGCATTTCGCCTCCCTGTCGTCTTAAGTGAATGCATAAGGGAGCCTGTGAATTTTTATTCACAGGCTCCCATTCTCGCTCCGCATTCACACCTGCTCTTCTACATTATGAGTGGACCGGTGGTGAGTTGTGGCGATCGCCCAGTTTTCCTGCCACATACACGCTGGCAGTCTCTGCGTGCATAGGACATACCATCTTTTTTGTTTCCCCTAGCCATATGCGCATTCGCTTAAAACAGTACGCCAGTGTAAAATGAATGTTGATAGTTCCACTAGCTCTTAAATCAAGCAGGCAACGACGGCTCCATTCCTTTATTTGCGGAATCCGTGCTTTAACAAGACCAAAAATGTCACCTTCCTGAAACGGCGTCCGTACTTTTATTAATGACCCACAGACGGGGAGTGTTCTTCAAACACGCCGTGTTGAAACCGTCTGCGCAGACATCATTTAGAAGAGGCACGTGTCAACAGGTCAGGAGGTGTGAATCTTGCCTGGGATTCTGTTTTGGAAACCCTGTCTCTGGGGCACTGTGTGAGTTATGTTCTGTATGCTCAAGGATGACTGCTCGCCTGCTTTACAAACTTTTGCCTTCATGCAGCTAGGTATCAGCGAAGGTCGAAAAACATTCCCCACAAGAAACCTCGAATACCCCCCACACATTCACACCAACGCGCAGTAACGGCCCGACGATGCTCACGGTAAAGTTCGAAGCTATAGTTCTGCGCTTACTTAGTAGCCTCCTGCTCCTTTCCTTGACTGCATCCAAAGACGAGAAATTTGATGTCTGCGAAGAAAGAACGGGTAAGGAACAGCTACACTTTACGTGATGCATTGCGAGTATGTTTTATAGGAGGAACAGAAACCTAAGGCGTTCAGTTAAATTTGTGAGAATTATGAGTGTGAGACTTGTGAGAACCTTCATCGAACGCATAGTCTTCCTGAAGTAATCTAGCCTAATTATTTTGTCTACTTGTGGCGAAGCTCACGTTTCCTGCTATAGGTGGTGCATCTTGCGTTCAGGAGGGCCCAGTTAGCGCGAATACATTTACAAATTATTGCGAAGCGCATCGCTAGTAACAAGGGTAGGTGTTTTCTCCGAGGCACTCCAAGGTAATTGGTCATGGTTGATCAGATGTTGCCTGCCACTTTTCGACATGACATTATCTTGGTAGTGTGATATCCGATCGTGGTAATGAAATAAAGGCGATGTTGTTATCCTTAATAAATGAATCGTAATTCGTGATGTTGGTGATGGTTGTTAGGGCTGTACGTTTCAAAATCGTGGGACTAGCCGGGTGGCGCGGGGTCTCCCCTGCGTCTTCTCTGGACCCCAATAAAGTTTTCATCATCATCACCATATGAACGGGTATGCGAGACTTACAGCTTATGAAAGACGCCGTAGTGTAGAGCGTCGGAAGTTACGACAACTTGGTGTTTTTTAACGTGTACACAGGTACCTGGGATCTAATAAAATCTAAGCACAAAGGCCACTAGCATTTCGCCAAAATCGAAATGCGGCCGCCGCGGCCGGAATTCGAACCCGTGAACTTCGGGTCAGCAGTCAAGGAACCATTGCTAATTTTAAGCAATGTTATAGCACACGTTCATTTTTGTGAATTGCCGCTTATATGTTAATGTTAGAAGGCATATGTATCTTAATAATATCGGATGGTGACCTAGAGAGAGAGAAGAGGGAGAAAGGAAAGACAGGGAGGTTAACCAGAAGCAGTCTCCGGTTTGCTACCCTGCACGTGGGAAGGGGAAAGGGGATGTAAAAGAATGAAAGAGAAGAAGAAGAAGAGTTTGTGACGACAGCACGCGACAAAATACAACAACAACAAAACGAAACAAAACAAAACGAAGTCATAACCGCAGTCCAAGTACTACACAGCACCTAACCTAGTTTCGCGTCTTTGGTACTGCTTATTCGATTTGCATGGCTTCCATATTCGTGGCCGTACAAGTGCGATGCTCCCCTCCTTATCAGCGTAGAGCAGCAACTGTTCGGGTTCAGCTGTCTCAGGTGTGCTCGCGTCAATGCGGCACGTAGTTAAATAGGCATAATGTAACTCTATTTGTTCTATTGTCGTACGACTAGAATAAGTAATTCAAATGAAAGTCAGCATAAAAAACTTCAATTCGGAAAAGTTCGCTTGTGCAAAACCAGTGCTGTCGCATTCGCGTGACTTAATCAGTCGCGTTCTAGGGTACCGTAGAACGTATTTCTGCTCTCTCCCTGGGTGATGTCTCTCGGGCGTGGCGCGGGCTAGCCAAGATGATCGTTGCTTGTTGTCACTGAGTACATTACGTCACTCCAATTAATATGTATATTAAAAAGGAAAATGGGCGGGTTACTTGAAAGTAGCCAAGTTCTCGCAGTATTGTGCACCTCTTAATGCGCATTCTCCCGGTGCGTGAAACTAAGCAACGGATTCTTCGCATTCAAACTCGGTGTGATGACCTGTTATAGTAGGCGTCGCGTAAGCCGTAGATATCCAAAACACGACGTTCTTACAAGGCTAACTTTTTGAGACTGAATTGTATTTTCTTTTAGAACAGCAGTTCGCGCTTCACGTGGCTCTTTTTTTGCCGGCACCACGTACGCCATGGCCAGATCGACTTCGCCATAAAGGTTTTCTTGCGGACAACCTGTTCACCTTTCGGTGCCCGCGTTGCGGTTCCTTAGGCTCTCCTGCCCAGCAGATTTCACTGCATTAGTGACGTCGCTTCGCACAGGTTAATACTTCAATACGTTCCTGGTTATAGCGGCTGCACTTCATGCGTTGTTGGTAGCGCATTCGGTACCTTGTCATCTCTCGTGCTTCACCTACTCCTTGCATGAAATCATCTAGGTTGAATGCGCCATCGCTGTCTTTATCTCATACAGCATGCATTGTTGTAGTAGCTTCTCAGCAGAACCTAAGTTCAAACGGTGCAATGTTTGTTTTATAAACGGCCTCGTAATATGCGAATGCGATATAGGCAATCAGTTCATCCCAATGTCTATATTCATCATCGATATCAATCGAAAGCATGTCAGTTACGGTTCTGTTGAGGCTTTGAGTATAGAGGTGGTTCGCCTTAGTTCTGTGATCAATATGACTCGTTTGTATCAAACATTGCATCAGGTGCGCAATAAAGCCTGTTCCAATAACAGTAGTACAACGATGGGAGCTGCGTGCCTCAGTAGCATGTTGTTCATAAGAAATTTCAACGAGAGCTGTCGCACTTTAGAGTGAACCCGTTTCCGTGTAACTTTCGAAATAGTCCATAGCTAGGACCGCCCACCTTTTGCCTAATGCTGATGTTGGGAAGAGCTCCAGGAGGTCCACAGCAGCTTGTCGGAATGGCGCTTTTGGTGGATCTATTTCCAGAGGCCTTTTGTCTTCGAAGTTTGTGACATATCTTCACTTTAAGCTGCACATAGACTTCAGAAGAAATTGCGCAACGGTAAAGCTCAAACCCTTGTGTCCAGATATAATTTCATCGCGACGTGCGTGCAATCTTTATTGTCGCATAGCTGTCAACACCACAAGAACTTTTCCTAGTTTAACTCGAACTTTCTCTTGGAGAGGCGACTTCCACGCGGACAGAAAGTCGTGGGACTTCAACGTTCAATATCACGTTGCACTGTACCAGTGGTTGTGATTCAGGGTCATGTAGTTGTCTTGGAGCGGGTTCCAACGCTTTCACGAACCAGTGGGATGGAAAGGGACAGTTGTCTTGGCTGTGGCGCGTGACAAGCAGTACGCATCGCTGTGTTGTTTTCCTGGACTTGTGTACGACAGCAGTGTCGTTTTCGTTTCAGCCTAAGGCTCCATTTCGATATTCAGCCTTGATGTACCCTTGCCATTTGGCAGCCTGAAAAGCGAACGGCGATCACCGACCACTCTGAATAGCCTGCAGGAGAGATGGGGCTATATTCACTCGTAGCTAACCAGAGGTGGAATGGTGACTTGATGCTCAAACACGGTCAAGGCACGGTGCCGTAGGTTCGTATACGGTGGTGTCGCTTTGTCTAATGACAACATTATCGACTTGGTTTTTAAATTGATGACGTTGCCATGTTCGTTTAAGGAGCCCATGCCAAGTATGACATCCGTAGAGCAATGTTTAGGTTGGCGATGCCCTCAGCATACGTCCGGTTTGTTTTTGGTGGCTTGCTGTGCAGACTACAGCCAGCATTGTTACATGGTCTCCAGCTGTCCGGATTTCTGGGCCTTCCTAGGCAGTCTTTACTTTCTTCACCTTCGCGGCGAACGACCCACTGACGACGCAGTAGTCGGTGCCAGTATCCACCAGTGCAGTGACCTGTTCGCCGTCGAGCGTCGAGGTTGCTAGTTCGTCATCTCGCGTTGTGGTTAAGCAGCAACGTGGTGTCACGGCTTGTCTTCTTGTTGCGCTGGTGCTACGTGGCGTCGTCAGGTGTTCTTGCGGCGACGAAGTACGAAGTTTTGTTTTCAGGCCTACACTGTGCGCGCGGCGTGTTCTTTAGTTTCTCTCGCAGCGTCATCGACGGCGGCGAAGGATCTTCGGTAGTGCGAAGAACAGTGACTGTACCTACATCGGCTACTGCTTTTATTTTTCCGGAAACGGGCTCGTGGTTAGGCCCCAGATATCGCCGATGTACTGCTGACACTGCGGTGAGATGCAGCGCGCTGGAGGCAATCGGGAAGACAAACGGCCAAGCACCTTGACCAGATGCCACATGGTCTTGACGGTGGTCCTGATGGCACAAACTCAGGCAGTTAATAACGAAACATCTTATTGCGCAGCATGTGCCCAGAAAAAAAAAAGAGCAAGGGACACACTCATTGCAGCGATAGCGTCGAGCGCAGTCGTCGGTAGTCGGCAATCTGATCGACTGCGATCCGGCATATACATGCCAGAGCGAACCTTCCAGCGTCATCAGTGGTGCTCGCTTTAGTTCGAGTAAGAACTCTACTTCTCGCGTCGTGCGCGCAATCCTATCAACACATCCTGCAACAATCTGCAAGCTTCCCATACATTACGGAACGGCCTCTGCTGGGCTTCAATAACACATGTAACGGTAACAAGCAAGTACAGATATGAACACGTGGCAATATGAACACAGCGGTCCACTGTTAAAGGGACACTAAAGAGAAACAATGAATTGGTTTAGATTGATAAAGTGTGCTCGGAGAACTCTTGTGTAGTTTATTTCACCACCCTAGGTTTATTATTAGAGGATAAAACCAAGTTCAAAGTTTCATTTTTAAATTTCGCGCCGAACTTTGTAATTCGTGACGTAAAAGACTTCAAAGAGCATTTAACGTATTTTGGCGCCACTGGCTCGACGAAATTTCCACAAACTCGTTATGTCAAGTCTCTGGCCCCCTCAGAGGACAATGTACTTCGATTTAACCGATTAGGACTACGTAGGCCCAAGCAGGCGCCGTCAAAAATATGTGACGTCACGGCAAATGGTGCGGGAATTCCATGGTGGCGTCGCCACCTGTATTTTTTTTTTGCGCGTTTTCTCGCTTATTAAGCGTCTTCGTGCAGAAAGCGTGGTGTTTTTGGTATCATAGAAGACTACTTTACTAATGCGAAAAAAATCGCTTTGCTCTTTAGTGTCCCTTTAAGGGGAACATCTGAGTGTGTGGAGGCTGTAAGGAGTTTCGTGCAGGCGCATTCGGAACCGTGCACGCTGCTCTTTCGTGACTTGGACAGTTCATTTCGCCATCTTTGCGACGATTCGAAGCACGAAAGCAGTTTGTAGCGGACGAGGAAAGAGCAAGGCTAACAACACGCACTGCGCCTGCGCGAAACTCCTTGAAGCCGTCATCTCTCAGTGGCGCCGAGCGGCTGCCACACGCTCGGCAGTTACTTTTAACAGAGAACCGCTATGAATACCAATACGCCAATTCACGTACATTAAGTTAATTTAACCTGTTGTTGATTCAATAAAATATTAAAACTATGTAAACTAAAGAAAATCGCAACTGTTGGCGCAACACTTACTGTTGTTTAAACGTGATGCGCATTACCTGCGGTACAACAGAGTACGCGCAAATATGAATTGCGTTCATCTCTTCTGAACTCTACGTGACTGCCATTCTCTATTTACTTTTGTCATTCCTAATAATAAATAAGCCGACAAACAATACTTCAAAGTCCACATAAAACCCTCGCATCGCAGTTACCACAACGTAAGCTCCTCAATATCGTGCGTAAAACATTTATTCCATATTTGGTCCCCAAGGCGTAATTTCATGACACGTACAATAATATTCCATGCGCTTCCATCAAATATTTCTGCGTGAAATGGACGAATGCGCTGGTTACTAAGGCCTCATTTTTCTTCCAGTAATCAAGAATAAAATAAGTACTAAGGAGAAAACTGATCATTATAGCATCGTAATTTACCCTTCAATAATACCAGAAGCTCTACTCCCCCCCCCCCCTAGAAGACTTCGGGCAAGTGAGATAATGTGCGAAAATGAAATACACGTGGCCACCCTCGAGTTTCCGCGCCAACTCGCCTTGACGTCACAGATTTTGACGGCGTCTCCAAAGACCCGCATAGTCCATAGTTGGCAACAATGGAATACACCGTCCGCTAAGACACGAGAGAGCTCAGAGTCAGACACGAGAGGCTTAACGGGCCAACAATGAGAAATTAAGTTAAGCCTATGTGGCGAAAATACGATAAAGAATACGCCCTCACATCTGAGACGGCACGCCGAAATTAATGGGCAGAGATTTCAGCGAGAAATTGAAAAGAAAAATGAAAATTTCACTTTTCATTTTCTTTTTGTAGAATAAACCTATGATTATGAAAATCGCGAAAGTGGAATGGCGAAGCAATAATTTAACAGTCTCCACTAACTCATTGTGTCATTGTAGCATCCTTTTAAAATTCATTGAATCGTAATATTAGTATGTTTCGAAGTAACATGGTGAGGTTCTTCGCATTATTTTTCCCTTTCAGGAATCGCTCAGAAGGCAAAGGCAACGCAGGTAGGAGCGAAGATGGTGGACAAGTGTTTCCTGCCTGTTGCAGGCACTTACAAGTTCTCTCCCAAGATGTTCCAAAGGGTAGGCAGGCATCGCAGTGCAGTTTGTATGTTCTCGTCTCGTATGAAACAAAAATCATTAGAAGCCGTAGCACATATTCCTAAGTCTCCATTGGATGGATAAGCGTAAAAACGCGACACTGCACTCCACGTCTATGCTTCATTGCCTTCTTATGCATACTACGCACGTAATAATTGATGGCTGTTTT
Source organism: Rhipicephalus sanguineus (assembly GCF_013339695.2). NCBI lineage: Eukaryota > Metazoa > Arthropoda > Arachnida > Ixodida > Ixodidae > Rhipicephalus > Rhipicephalus sanguineus. The sequence goes on from NW_023615352.1 coordinate 612,353, forward strand.
TTGAAACTCTGCAGATGAGGACTCTGCAGATGTAAATGCGGCTTCGGTTAACTCGAGGAATGATCAACATTATCATTATCGTTACGTGGTATCCGTACACTACCACACAAAGTAGAGAAAACAAGTGCGGAAGCAGGCTGACAACCTCCCCATAGAGTGCCACTACAACTGGGCTGTTAATTGCCTTAGAAGGGCACAAATGAAGGCCATGAAGATAGCAGGAAATAAAGAGGCAAGAATATAAGTATCTATAGTCGGTGACAAGCTAAGAATAAAAAGTAAAGTGTACCGCTGTCCATTTGTATTATGCGCGTCCAACTACGGCCGCTCTTTACCATGACGTAACGGTTAAGACGAACCAATGAAAAATGCAACATGGCGCCGTTCGCGACGAGAGGCGAGGTGCCGCTGCACCGAGGCCGAGAGGCGTAAATTCGGTTTTCCTCAGTTTCCTGTGGTGTTTGTTTCTTCCAGAAGAAGCTCTTTTCTACTGTTACCCGCACGTACTCAGCATAATCCTCGGCGGTCGTCATTCGATGAAGTAGAAGCTTGTGATTGTGCCGAGTTTGAAGTGCACCGAAGCGGCAGCAGCTCGGAGTGTTTTACAACGCTTTCGCGTTCCGTCGTTTCGGCAGCGTCAAGTAGCAACACGCGTGTGTTCCCTCCATCGCTCGGATACACCGAGCCCATCGCCTGAGGGTCACCACACTCGGCGATTGTCGTCGCGTTCATTCGTGTGCAGTGAGGTGAAGTTGAAGTTGGAATGTGCGTGTCTGTGTATGATTTACCGCCCGCAAAAGCCATGGCATTAGCGTTGCCACATGTGCGCGTGTGTGTGTGTTAGAGCTCGCAACGTGGGAATTGTGGTGGTCTTTTGTGACATGCGCTGTGCTGTGTGCGGTGAAGCGTGAGAGAAAAAGCGACCAACATAACCCGTTAGCGCAACACAGTGCGAAAGCAAACAAACTAGGTGTGGTGAATAAGCAGTGGTGTGTGCATTATAAAGAGAATTGTGGTGATCCCGTGCGTGTGTGATTACGTGACGTGTGCCTATTGGCGTGGCTGCGTTGTGTTAACGGAATTCAGTTCCACCGGCCCATTACGATGTGCTAGGTTGAAGTGCCCGTTGTGTAAGTCCTTGTTTCACGCTCGATGCACGAACGCCGCAATTTAATGTAGCAGTTCAAGATAAGTTGCCTTACAGCACTGCCGAGGATGTTAAACCTCTGGTGTTTTTTTTTTTTTTTTTTGAAATACCGGAGTGGCGTTTGCGGCGAGTCGTCTGCAGGAACTTCATCGGAAGGAGAGTCGCGTTCCGATGTCACCTCGTTGGGATCCATAGCGGAAAAGAGGTGCCGCGTCGGCAGACGCAGGCAACTTTCGGATATGCATGCGTTCAGTATTGGCTGTGGCCCGTAGACAGCCGAATACATCTGACGCGCGTAGCGTTTGTGGGCACATTCCTATATGATAGCACATGGTAACAGCAGGTAATAGAGCGGCAAAGTCCGCACAGACGAGCCGTCCGCATGATGCCCAAGTGTCTGCAAGGACTGTGCTGACTGGAGTTTCTTGCCTGCCACTGTAGTGATGTTTGTATACGGATGATACAGATGATTGTATACGGATGATAAGCAAATAAATGACGGCGTGGCCATTGGCTCCGCATGTGACCACTTATTTGTGTGCCATATGACTTTCTCCCCACCCAACATGTCACGATAGGCTGTTTAAGATAGGCAATAAACGCCCTCTAAAACCGGCACCGCGTTGCACTGTCTCTTGTAGGGAGAGGCTTTCAGGGGACGTCACTTCATAAATGGCAGCTGCCCGCCATCGTCACGTTTAAAATATGCGCGTCACATTTATGCCCGGATAGCAGCAACGCGGCCACGAATAAACCTAGCTCCACAGAGGCTCCCACTTAAAGCGCGCGGATTTACCCGGCAAATCCGCATGTGTTCGATACAAAGGTCATAAATTGGCCCGGGTTAGGGAGTGGGGGGGGGGGGGGGCAGAAAACCCTCTTGCCTGGCGATCGGCAATATATATATATATATATATATATATATATAATATATATATATATATATATATATATATATATATATATATATATATAATATATATATATATATATATATATATATATTAATACTTCGCACACACACACACATTCATAGAAGGCAGGAGCCCCTGTTCCATCTAAACTGGGCCCCGCTTTGAAAATAGTTGAATGTTCAAGGGCTGAAGGGGTCGTGGCAACGCCTGTGCAAATTGTCGGAGCGAGAAACAATCCACGTAAAGCTTTCAGTCACCGCCAGTTTAGCCGCGTACATGGCATGGGCGTGAACGTAACGGCAACGTATGCAGTGACCCCCAACAGTTAAACAGCTTGTGCACTGTGCGCTTTTATTTCGTTGAAACAAGACGTCAAATCAAGCCCTGGCGTTTACCTCAAACACGATGACAGGCACGGCGACTCGAGAAGCAAAGCCGGTATTTACGCCAACACAAGAATTGAAATTCGCGAAGGCAATCTCAGACCACTTCGGCATACTTCGCTTTGAGTCACAGTTGACATAGTTACAGCAGACTGCACAAAACTGTCGGTGAAAGTTTCGTGAAAAAATTACGAACAACCTTATTAAATGTGATTAATGTCCTTGTTTCTTTTTCTGAAACTGTGAAAAACGATTCCTTTATTTGAAATTCTACGTTTAATGTGTCATTTACTGCGCAGAAACAGCGCCTTTGAGATGTACATCACCTCTTTGTAGATTCCGAGATGACCGCGGTGGGGGGGTGCGATTTAAATAACAGATATAATGTTAAGCTGACGCCGAACTCCATGCCTTCATACTGGTTTTAATCTAACTTTGCTGTCTTGATTTCAACATCAGCGCAGCATTGCCAAATAATGTTGATATGCGTGAAACCCACTGCGATTGTTTAAGAATTACTTCGTTTGTAGCGCGGACGCACGCAAAATATAAGCAATGCGGCCTCGTGGGCGGAGCTTATATTTATTCTTAGGCTGTCACCGACTATAGCAAGTGATGTAGACTCAGACGAAGAAGTACAAGCAAGAAAATTGTCTGCAAGAGGGAAGCAAAATTCGCCTTGTTCATAAAAGTCACCATGGCAAGATGGGCGTGGTCACGTCGCGCACAACTTCTAGGAAAGAGGCAATGGTCCGAACTCACACATTTAGGTCCACACAGTCTGAGTTCATTTATTAGCAGTGCACTTACCGAAACAATTCCGGGACAGTCTGATACAAAAACTTAATGCGGCTTTTGTAAACTGCAAACATATGATATAAGCGAAGGGCATGCAAAGTTATTTAAAGAAGGCTACGGAATACGTTTCCTATTGTAGAGGAAGCGTTCTGATTACATATTCAGAAATATTAACCAGGCAGCATTTAAAGCTCAGGCTACTTTGTTTTTGCGTCTCTCTGGTGACGGAATTAGCAAGATGGAGAGATCGCTACTGTTCATGCAATGATTTTTGGTTTTGCCTCTCTTCAGGCAGCATACAAAATGTGCCTCGTCTTTCGTCTCTGCTGGCACAAATATATTCCATTGAAGATATCAAAGGTGAGAGGGCTGTGCTGCACCTGCACTTTTTTTATAGCAAAGTTAAAATCTGGCAATCATTGTATGCTGTTGCTATACTCGCGCACTGAGCTGTTTCGTCACCTGGCTGTCATTTGTGCAGCACTTGCCATATGACGTGCGGATGCGGTACACAACGCAACCTATGCAAACTGCAAACAGTTTACCAATATTTTGTGAACGATTCCTTTCGATACCCCGCCCTTTTCTTTCAGCTAGAATGTATTCTGCAGTGGGATGTATATTTTTCGAACTTGTTAGAAGTCAGAGGTGCATCACTGAAGCTGCATTTAAGCCTTATATCCCAGGAACAGTAGAGGATACTATGGTTTCAAGGCTTCTGCAACATCAATACGATTGTCATTCATGATAAAGCTTATTCCCTTCGCCTATAAGCACTGTTACTGCAGAGCAGCAAAAATAAACGTTTCTGCCTTGTTTTGCGAATAACATCTATCTTAATAGCTATCAGTATTGTCGCGTGGTTGTGACGGTGAAGAAGGACGCAGCAAGACTGCTAAATACGGAACTATTTATTGGGCGAGCTTTGCCCAGGAAATTAAAACTTTAGGCAAATTAAATTGGCATACAGCTACATCAGTGTATGAAGAGCACGATCCACAGCTCATGACATGAGTAACTTTACTTGGCTGTCACGTACTACGTGATGAAACCCTTTGCCATGACGGCCAGCGCAAACGGGAAACGGACGAGAAAAAGGAAACGATGACACAGGCTCTGTATCACAACTTAAACACCGAAAAAACACCGAGGATATATGTGGGTAAGACAGAATAACAAGAAACCACAAGCATGACAATAAAATTTGTGGGATGGTTAATTCTGTCTACTTTCAGATTTAATTCTGGCTCATATTGAAATCCACCCAATGGCGACGCTGCACCGTTTCCATCACCACAGATGCTTGCATACGCGTGCTGCAATATTAGATGCGTTTGTCCTGCCTAACCATCTTCAAGTTGTGGCAGACGCCGTAGACGTGACAACAGCTACGTCATTCGTAAAATTCAAGAACGTTCGTTTCTATGCTTGACATTGTGGCATTTCTTATTGCACAACACATGTACATTAACGTTATGCATATTTCGTTTTTATTTCATCCACAGGGTTCTGATGCGTTCCGGGAAGCAGTATACGTATGCATTGGGAATATGTCGGCACTACTCACCTCTCGACTGAACCCGGTGAGTGTGGCAGTTTGATGCTTAAATGAAGATTACCTGCTCACATCTGAAATCTCTTGATAGCTTACGTACTGCTACTATGAAAAAATCATACCATCTCCCGCTAAAGGCGACCATGAGGCGATGCGAAGCAGCGTTTCGGCATGTCGAGCCCGAGTTTCATAGGAAAAGTGTGTAGGGGAGAGGGGAAATGTGGAGAGGAGAAAGGAGAGGGGAAATGTGGAGAGGGGTATTGGAGAGTGAGAAAGGAGAGAAGGCGAAAGGAAAGGGGAAATGTGGTGAGGGGAAGTGGAGAGGGAGAAAGGTGGAGAGGGGAAGTAGAGAGGGGGGATGAGAGGGAAATGGGGGAGATTGGGAGTGGAGAGGGCGAAAGGAGAGAGGAAGGGGAGTGGGGAAACGGGGAGGAGGTGTGTGGAGAGGGTTTGCGCATTCGCAGTAAGGGTGGTCACGCCGCAGACCACCACCACCACCGGTTTGAACACCGCTATAAGATACTTCGCATCTAAAATTCAGGAGTCCTTCGCATATCGCGGAAATGGGGGCATGCGAAGCTTGACGTGGGCGTGCATGACCTAGTGTGTTTCTTTCTTTCTTTCCAAGTGGAGCTTGTACTCAGTGACCTGTGTAGCTGGTGGTGTTTCAAAAAACCCTCCTCACCCACAAATGCTACGCACAAATTTACAAATTCCGCTATGTCGCACCAACACGCCCAAGCACCCACTTTAGCCACAAAAAACACTCCTCACCAACAGCTGGCGGGCACGCACCAAATAAATAATAAATAGAACGAAATAACATTTCTTTCCGCGATCGGAGTTTGAACCCGAGTCCCCACGGGCCGAAAGGGAGTGCCTTGAACACTAGGTCACGTGCCCTTTTTCAATCTTTATTGAAGACTTCGACAAATCACGCCCATGCTTGCCCAATATGAATTGAACTGAAGGGTGTGAATGCGTTCTCCCGACGGTACAAAAAAAAAAAAAAAAGAATTGGAAAGCAGTACGCATGCTGCGGGCACTTCATTGCAATATTTCGTGTCGGCGGAATAAAGACCTTCTGCTGGACCACGCATAATGTCGATATCAGGCATTGCACATTTCAGGAAAATACCGACTTCGAGAAAGTTGAACCACGTTTCGATAATCGCGTGATGGCCCTGTCGATGTGCCGTTCTATAGGCTGACTAATATTGGAAAGAACATGAAAAACGCCGCGCCGAGTCCGCCCGAAGAGAAAGAAAAAACTCTATTGGAACAGCAGCAGATGGACGTCAGGATAACGTCCACCTCCCCTGTCACCCCTAGCCGTCGGTCGGAATCCCTTGAGACAAGGCAGCAGGAAGAACTTGACTGATGATGTCCTGTTGCACGTTGGGCTCTGGCCTGCGGAGCAGAGCCTCCCAGGATTCTAAGGTGTACGATCATCGTATTGAGCCGGACATGTACTACACACCATGTTGACCAAATTTGCTGCTTCATCACAAAATTTGCACTTTGTCCTGAACACTTCTGGATGTCAGATGCTGTGAAGTGCGGGGTTTTGAAAAACAACCCGTCTGTATTTCTCGCCACATAACCTCCTCTTTCTTACTAAGCGTCCTGTCCGCTGAAGGGTATATCTTCAGATTTAGTCTGTAGCGTGCAGGGATTTCTTGGGATGCGCGCATGTCTTGTATTTGTAATTTCGGTGACTTGGGATTCGGTGGTCGACCGAAAGAACACGGCAAAGGGTGTGTGAATGGCTTGCTCTCTTCATATAGTGCTTTTCCCTCTCGCCCTCCTCTCGCACCACCTGGCGCGCGCCCAATGACTCGCTCAGCTCCACGCACCCCCAACCGAAGGCTCCCTCTTCTTAAGTTACTGTATATGCTACCTTTAGGTAACAGTTGTGTGTAGGTCCGGCTAGCAACCACACCTATGCGGCGAAGCCGCACTATGTTTTTGCAGGCGAAATGCTTAAGCGTGTCGCCGATCGACGTGTCTGGCGTGTAACCGACGTGGGATTAGTTTTGCTGGGTACAGATCTTTTCACAGGAAACCAGAAAAACCTCCTTTCTTGACTGTACCACGGCAGTACAAAGGCTGACATCTCAGGCGCGGCTCATTTATGGGGGACCACACCAATTAAGGGGATTATGGCGGCGCCCAGGGAGCCATCTGTGAAGTGTTAATTGTGTTCGCGGCAGCAGCGGCGGGGAGTACAATAATTGGCCTGCGCATCACCTTCTCCGCAGTGCACGGTTGCAAGCGGCCTTTAGAAAACCTACGTCCATCTGCGGCCTAAACATAGCATATACAGTAACTCTACCTGGATGAATGGATGGATGGATGGATGGATGGATGGATGCTATGAGCGTCCCCTTTATAACGGGGCGGTGACAAGTGTGCCACCAGGCTCGACAAAAAAAAATGCTTTACTCTTTTTTTTTTCTTAGCGTTGGCCTAGTGTCTTTACTTCAATTAAAACTATTTTACTCCAGAAGAAAAAAAACTTAAGTTTTCAGCTCCGTTCTCTGCCCTTTACGGCAGAATGTCCTTTTTTCTTCCTATATTTATTTTTGTCCTTTCTCTCTAGTTTTCTGCCACCAATACTCTGGATGGATGGATGCTATGAGCGTCCCCTTTAAAACGGGGCGGTGACATGTCTGCCACCAGGCTCGAGGAAAAAAAAAAAAAAAAAAAACTTCCTTGTTTCATGTTGGCCTAATACCTTATCTACATTGATTAAATCTATGGTATTATACCAAAACAATATAAATTCACGGTCCATCTCTCTGCTTCTTAAGGCAGAATGACCTTATTTTTCCCCCATTATTTATTTTTGTTCTTTATCTCTACTTTTCTGCCACCAATACTCTAACCGTCTCTTACTTATTTCTATCGCGGACGTGTGCAGCTTTCCATTGTTGTCCCTAAAACCCAAGGCTTCATCTAGACTCGTGCCCACACGTATACCTGGGTGAATATCGCCACATTCAATCAGTACATGTTCCATCGTTTCCTTAGTTCCCCCACAGCATGTACATTGTTCTTCTTCGTTACTGAATCTCGCTTTATAACTACGCGTTCTAAGGCAGCCCGACCTTGCTTCAAACAGTAAAGCGCTTCCCCTTGAATTATCATAAAACCTTTCCCTCCTTATTTCGTTTTTCCTTTCGGTAGTTACTCAGAGCCGGCTTCTTTTCCATCGCTGCCATCCAATAAGTCCTCTCCGCCTCTCTGACCTTCCGCTTAATGCTCCTTGTTGCCATATCACCCGCACTGCTAGCCGTATATTACTGGTGAGCCTCCTAGTTCTTTTTCTCCACTGCGTGTCAACGCTTTTTCTATACAAATACCTGAAAACCTTCTCTGCCCATCTACTGTTCTTCATTTTCCTCAGCCTCTCTTCGAATCTCATTTTGCTCTGAGCTTCCCTCACTTCAAAGCCTGTCCATCCCATATCACCCTTTACAGCCTCATTTGTCGTCTTCCCGTGAGCGCCCAACGCGAGGCGGCCCACCGTCCTTTGATTTACATCCATTCCGGATTGTACCTCTGACTTCATGCACACTACTGAGTTCCCAAATGTAAGCCCCGGGACCATCACACCCTTCCACAGCCCTCGAAGCACCTCGTACCTATTGTATCCCCATAAAGCTCTGTGCTTCATAATTGCAGCATTCCTCTTTCCCTTTGCTACCGATGCTTTCTCTTGTACCTCCATATATCTATCCCCCTCATTTACCCATACTCCGAGGTACTTGTACTCGCTTACCCTCGGTATTTTTGGCCCTGTATAAAGACCACATGGTCTCGTGATCATTGAATACCATCAATCCACATTTTGTTGCACTAAATCCTAGTCCTAGAGCCTCACATTCCCTTCCGCATATATCTGCCAGTCGCTGTATATCATCTTGACTGTCCGCAAATAAGACAATATCATCAGCATAAAAAGACTGGAAGCTTCTGCTCAACCATCGTGCCGACCTGCTTGTGTGACAAATTAAATCCAATGTTGCTACCTTCTAGCGCTTTTTCCATCCTCACCATGTACAGCATGAATAACAGCGGGGACAAAGGACATCCCTGTCTCAGCCCCTTGCTAATTTCAACGCTGTCCTTGCTACTTATTCCTTCCCATTCTATACAAACTGTATTTCTCGGTACATTTCCCTCAAAAGCTGTATACAGTCGTCACCTATGCCCACTTCTTTCAGTATATCCCACAAATTTCCTGATTAACGTTGTCATACGCCCCGGTAATATCTAGATAAGCTACGTATAAGGGCCTGTTTTCTATTTTCGATATTTCTATACACTGGGTAAGAACAAACAGATTATCATCTAACCGCCTGTCAATTCGAAATCCATTCTGAAGTTCTCCCAAAATATCATTTGTTCTACCCACGCTTCTATTTTTAATTTTACTGCCTGCATCGCCAGCCTGTATAGCACCGATGTAATGGTTAGCGGTCTATACGAGCGAATGTTATCCTTTCTCCCTTGCCTTTATAGATTAAGTTCATTTTACTTTTTCGCCAACTGTCTGGTATTTCCCTCTCCTGTAAGCACTTTTCTACGGCTTTCAGCAGTGCTTCTTTAGTTTTATGTCCGAGTTCGTTAATGAGGCTGACGGGAACCCCATCTAAGCCGGAGTAGTGCGCTTAGGAATTTTTCCTTCGGCCTTCTTCCAATTGAAATTCTCTAGTACTACATCTTCGTCGATTGCACTCCTTTGCGTACTTTTACTCACTGGGGGAATCCCGGGGCGACTTTTTTAAACGAATCAGCTGTTATCTTTCGGATGTAACCTAGCGCTTCATACCCTTCCAATTGATTTCCTCCTTCATCTACCATATGTTGTTGCATTGTGCCAGACTTCCTACCCAGAGCTTTTAGGTGGCTCCAAATATCCTAGGCGCGGCCTTCTTCTTTTCGCGAATCTCTGTCATCCAGCGTTCACTTTCACCTTAATTTTTGCCTCGACTAATTTCTGCACAATGGATTTTTGCTCAAATATATCCCATATTTGGTTGACTTCGTCCTGTGGCCGCTTCTCCCTTTTTGCTTGTCTGTGCTCCCGTGATGCCTCACGTCGCTTCTCGATCGCCTCCCGGATTTCTTTGTTCCACCAACTTTTGGCTTTCTCTTTCCTTTCAACAAATAGTTTTCTTCTCTTTTTTCCATTCTTTCGTGATTACATGTAGCAGCTCACTATACTTCCAGTTTGCCTGGTAGTTCGTCTACTTTTTCCTCGACTCTTGCGGCTATATTTGTTATTTGTTTGTCATTTAGATACAAGCTGCCAAACTTTGATTCTATGTTCTTATTTTCAGTTTTATATCCCATTTGTAATATTATGCGTTTATGATCACTACCCAAGCTGTTAATGCCTTCCTCGTCTATTCTCTCTCTAAGTTTGTCATATATTCCTTCTGTCATGAGACAATAATCACATGCTCGATTGCGGTTTCCGACTTCCCACGTGATCTGCCCCTCACACTTAGGCCCCACGTTAACTATCTCAAGACTACGTTGCTCGCAGAGATCTAGCAATAACTTGCCATTGGTGTCTGAATATCCGTCAAGGTCATGAATGTGAGCGTTCATGTCCCCTAGAAGGATTATTTCGGCATCATGACCAATTCTTTAATATCGGTGCTTATGCATTTCACTATCTCCAGATTCTTTTCTCTGCAGTTATTGCCTGTCCACAAGTAAGCTACACCTAGCAACGTTTTCTTTCCACCTACTGTGCCCGAAACCCACATGTGCTCTGAACACGTTTGTTTCACTCTATCCAATTTTGTTCTGCTATGAATTAGCATTCCAACACCCCCACCTCTCCTTTCTGAGGTGATCCTGTTACATCCTTCCCAAATATAATTGTCAATATGTGGTGGCTCTTCCAAGTCTCTAAGGTGTGTTTCTGTAACCGCATAAACACCTATCTGTTCCTTGCTTAACTGCTCCTCAATCTCTAACCATTTTGCCTTTTTTCTGCCACCCTGCATGTTTATGTAACTAATTGCCGCGACTCTCTTGTGAGGGGATGGCGCCATCTGGCGGCCCAGCGGGGAACCTGCGGTAGTACGTGCCAGCTGTGTGCTCTCCGTGACAACAGACATCGCTCATGAACGGATGTGGCTAGCCCCTAAACAACTCCGCTGTTAAAAGCGGAGAGGCGTGACGGCAGCAATGAGCACACAGGCAGCGAAAGTGGAACCGTCCAAAAGCGGATACTGTCGCCGATAAAGAACGTTGCCTTCTACACTCGCTTGCGCCGAAAAATTGAGCGGACAGGCGTCTACAGCAGGAACGCCAATACAATTTCGCTGGTTATTCCCACGAAATTGCACTTTCGAAGCCGTGTTGCTGGCGCTTTACAAATGCTGCACATTTTATGTGTGGGTACCATTACGAATGCTTTGGAAATGATGCGCGAGCACGTTGTCTATGTTGCTTTGGTCCGGGGGTCTCGACTAACCTCAGGTAGCGGGCCGTAGTCACGAAATTTAGTGCCACAAGGGCCGCGACAGGGAAGACAGTGGAAGGGGGGAGTGAGGAGAGAGAGTTTGAACAAAATGTCACCTAACGTTGCCATTTCAGCGAACGCCTTTTTCCATATCCCATATATGGGTCATTTATAAAGGGGATCTGACGTCAGGTTTCGAGAAACATATCGATACTGATTTCCACAGGGACTACAGTCTGGACGCCGATTCTTAAATATAGAGTTTTCGTTACTCGCTGATGTTTCAACTCATGGTGACCGCATTGGCTGCCTCACGGAAAAAAATGCTTCAGATCAGTCCCGTCTCGGTTGCTTAACCGAACAAAACGCTATTAATTGTAATAAGCGAGAAAATACTTCGAGTACGATTTAGTAAAGTCACAAAACTTTATTCGGTGTGAACTTTATTCGGTGTGGGCCGTGTGTTTGAGACCTCTGCTTTCGTCTATGCAGCTAGGCGGATTATATTGTGTTATGGTGCCGGAATTCGTTGTACCAGCACTGCTTGGCTCACCCTTTAGTGTTTCTTTTTTTTTGTACGTGCTACATGCTGGTGAAGGAAGGGCACGCCATGAATCTTTAGCTATGGATACACAAGGACCACAAGGAACGTATGGGTTCGAACTATTTGGTACTCAAAATTACACCACCGTCACGCGTGAAACATCTGAGACGGCGGACGATGCAGACAGAGAAAGCAAGAAATCAAGCCGTTTACAGTGCCCGCTCGTGACTGTCCTCTTTCGTCCAAAATTCTTCGCGTTTGACGCTGGCGGTTTGCTTAAAAACTAAATTAAAATGGAGACGTCAAGAAGTAGACTAGCACGACGGCATTTTATTGCGCCCGTGACCAAAACTTCTTCGTCCTTTGTTACCAAACTTGATACACCTTTGTTATGCAGGACTGGATAGAAACTCCGGCTGACATAGATCCCAGTGGCCTCTATTACGACGGCGTTGTAAGTAAAATTAGTGGAGTTTCTGTTACAGTGCGGTGATGACGCTAACTAGCCGCGCTATGATGCGCGACTAAAAATGATTTACCAGGTAATCCACAGAAAAAAAAAGATAAACAGTTCCAAATACTTATCTATAACCCAAACACGACGAACCCGGCATAAATCCACATTATCATTACACGAGCATGCAATCCAGAGAGAAAATCATAAGCATCCATTTTTTCCCTTTGATGACGCGTAAGTTGAACAGGCTACATCCCCCTATAACAAACAGCGCGACCTTATCTTTCTTCTTAACATTGCTCGAAAATTTAATGCATGCTACCCAATTTTAAACTATTTGCATCACCATTATTTCTGTATAATTAAGTTTCATTCTGAATTATTTTTAATATACTGCTTTCATAACTTTTACTTGCCGAAACCGGAAAGGTATTACAACCTCTTATGTAATCTTAACCTAGATGCCTTACAATGCGTACATTTTCTCATCTATTATAATTGTGTACCTTTTTTACCACATATTTATCGCTCAGTGTGCGTTTTTTCGCCATTTTTACCTTTTGTTACATAGGTGTATTTTTTAATTCCTGCTTTGCCATTTGAGTACCTCTTGAATCACCTTTTATTTTTCCGTTGCATTGTTACGATGTAACATTACGTTTTATTATACCCTTTGCTGACTGCCTATGTTTTTTCTACGTGTAATCTCGCTGATTTGTATTTTTTTATGGTCATTAGTGGACATGGCCTTCCTTTAATGATCCCTGACGGGATCGACAATATTAATAAATAATAATTATAACGGAATGCACATTCTCTTGAGAGCAGTATGAGATATGAGTTGTAAGTTGTCGAGTGACTATTTCTCATTATCACATCACGTGAGCAAGACTGACGTACAGATCCGTAACGGCCGCAAAATCTCAATTCCAGTAGGAGCGATATCATAAAATTATCGTGAACAAAAGATTGGATCGCTTTACATAAGCCCAAATGCTCCAACTTTCCGAAGACCTTAAATGCGGTATTCCGTGGCTCCATGAACCGTTTGATACGTTCCACCGGATTTTCATTCTAAAATTCGCTCGATAAGACGATTATGGGATCAAGAATTATGCTAAGAGTTGAGTTTGAAAACGCGGGATTAAGACATCTGACTTTTGTCGCGGGCAATTCCGGGTGGCGCATGAAATAAGAAATTCGACATTATCATTGAGTCGGATACAGCGGTATTTGCTACAGCTCTACTGCGAGACCAATGTTCTACAAGGTCTGAAGCGCCAAAGTTGCGTGTATGGTGATTCGCGGCATAATCTACTGCGATGCTAAAAGCTCGCTTTGAATATAGGAGTGAATGAACATTAAGCTATAAGATGGCGCGAAACTGAACAACATTGACTATTACCCACAAAAACAGTCGGAAATCGTAGAGCTACTGGGAAATATAAAAGACAAACGCTTCAGACCTTCTCATACAGCTCTAGGATTATACCCTCAGCCTAAAAGTGCTTGCATATTGCTTTCATTATCAGGCGCTTTCTTCCAGCAGCTCTGTGTGTTTGCAAGAAAGACATGCGAGACACTGCAGGAAGGTGCACCGCAGTGCTCGACATTAACCGACACGGAATTACGTTTCAGAAATTCCCTAACTAAATGTGTGTTATTCCTCTAAAGTTGAAAATATGTGCAGGTCTTATGCGATGCTATTTGCCGCATTTTGACCAGGCGCGCCTCAAAGTCTAAAGCCTGTGTTGATAGGATTAGCATGGATGCTAGTTTATTTGAAGTCAGTGCACTGCACACATCCCTACAGCAGGGGCAGCCAAGATGATTTTATTTTCGCTCTGTGCATCGTTGGGCTGCCACGGTTCGAGAAATGCTCAGAAAATGCACTGTTCAGTATTCTATGGAGATCACAGCTTTCAGAATTTTCCGGGGCTTCTCCTGATGATGACGAGGAAATCGTCAAATAACAACGATTGATGTCATGTCCAATGCACTGCAATTGAATGAAATTTCTTTTCTAAAATAATAGAATATGGCGCCTACTTAAAAATGCATTTTACATTTAAAGCTGCGAGCGCACCACGGAGGAATTAGGACATCATTTCTAACACGTGCTAATGTTCGCCTTATAGTTAAGATAAACCACATTAGAATTGTGTAGAAAGGGACCACGACGCCAGTTAAAATCGTGCGCACAAGTACTTCCTATTGCGGAAACCTCGGAAGCGCTATGATTCCCCTATTTACTGCGCAATATCGTTCTTCTAACTGAATTAGGTCGCTGTTAAATGGGTTCACACCACCGGTTAACCATGGTGCCTGAATAATGTAGGTTCTGTAGACAGAGTGATCTGCCGGGTTCAGCAGCTCTTTGCCTTGGGCCCACTTGCTTGTCGCGGTACCCACTGCTTCCTGCAAAATCTGAGTATATCATTCAGAACCTTAAGGTCGAGGGCACATTCCCATTGAGGGAGCATTGGGCACGGGTAAATGTGGTATGCACTTTTTTCCGGCACAGAGCCTTGGTTGGAGTAGTGAACAGAAATCTCATCAATTAGCATCGTCGTTGATGTTATGGTACAGGAAGATGTGCAATTGAGTGAACAAATACGATTGATTAGTTCGTTATTTAGTATTGCTGCTCATGCTTGAATGTTAGGAATAAATGCGATTCCTGTAACCCACCAGAAGCTTGGTTAGCGCTCTTACGCCTATTTTCTCTCGGAGCAGATGGCCTAACAAATAATACAGAATGCTAATCGTCTTACTCAACGGGATTGTTATAACCACGCTCTAATATATCGTACTTTTATATCTTTTTCAACAGAAATGTGCCAGGAAACACAAGATCTTCACTGACGACACAGCTGTTGCGCTATTTGCAATAAAATGGGTGCGGGATACGCTATTTTAGACGACAGCAGCAAGACTGATTCAGTTGTATAATGAACGTGCAATAATAGTCTTGTAATTAATTGAAAACAGACTAAAAGTGCGTACAAGAGCTACAGATTGTTATTTTATAATAGTTAACATTTGGTAGCTTTGGAAGAAGAATAAATCTTATCTTTTAGTCTCTGTGGCGAATGTGATTTAGATAGGCGATGGAACTTCAAGAAGTTTCCATGAAAAGAAGCGGTCGTCTGAATTCTCAATGTGATCGACTAAGTTATCTTAAGTTAATGAGTCTATGACATAATTAAAAAACATTGGCATGACTCGCTGCACTATAGATATTATACAATATACGAAGGATTTGGCAGGAGTTAAAGGTAGCAATGTTCGCAATCTGGCTGTAGCATTGGTAGGTTTGCGAAACCTGATTGCGACTTGTTTACTAGGCGTATTGAACACGCCAGTTGATAAGATTGTCAGGCCATGAACTTTCTGCCAATGCTAGATATGCAAGTTTTACTGGTGTTGACATGACTGTAGACCACGGCGCAACAGTAATTCAAAAATACAAAGAACTGGTATACTAGCCAATTCTCAAGTCATGTGCACTTGCAGTTACTGAAGCTACGAGAGAACAACGACACAATCAAATAAAAAGATTTTATGATGTTCTTGAAGTAGTACTGAAACAATACTACATTGAGGATACGGTAAACGTTCACCGGCATACTGCATATAAAGCATGGCTAAAGCGTGATTAGGGCATCACAGCGCCGACATATTTTTGAAACTTTTTTAATCCGTCCATTTGAGTGAGTGAAAATCATGAGCTATTCATTCTAATCGACAATAAACGAGACTAATTTAGAGTGTTCATAAATTTCCATTTATGTTGTTCAAAAAGCTGCTCTCACGTTTAAACAGCCACACATTCTTAGGTGATTCTGACCCTCTTTTTCGCAGAAACGCATGATTACTTAGAAGACGTCAGCATTTTTATGCCGATGCAGCGAGAAAACTGTGTTGGCCTGTCCCTCCATCCTTCCCATTTGTCACTTAAGACAAGGCTTTTTCGCTCACTTGCACGTGAACTGACACTGGTACAGTGGAACTCGACGGAATTTACCAACGCCCGTCTTCACAACTTAGACCCGAATCTACAGCTCCGTCTTCCGTCGGGAAGAACGAGAGCTGAGGAGACGCTCCTGTACCACCTGTGGCTCAGGGCGGCCTTCACGAAGGCCTACTCATTTCGAATTCGAATGGCCAGCAGCCCGACATGTGTTAACTAGCTGCGAGGAGACAATCGCCCATCTTCTCTGTGAGTGTCCTCACTTCAGTGCACCAAGAGAAGAACTATCCAAAGTGTTTGATAGACTTGACAATCGTCTACTGTCGAAGGAAAAGATCTCAGGACACTGACCGACACCGTCCTCGGCACGGAAAGCTTTGAAAGCGTTGTTGCGCTTTTTGCGCACAACTAGTCTCATAGATATTCTTTAAGCAGTGTAGTTTGTCGCATTATTGTTCTTTTTAAATGCGAAGCATTTCTTAGCGAACTTCTGCGACTTTGAGCGTATCTATCTATCTATCTATCTATCTATCTATCTATCTATCTATCTATCTATCTATCTATCTACGACTTTGTGCTCTCCTGGTCGCTTGGTTAATCGAATGTACACCAAAATTGGTATGGCGTAACATGACTGTATGACGAACATAAATGACAAGTCATAACATGAAAATCATGACACGCATGTCATGTACAGCATGATTTACATTCCACGCTCATGGTGCGCTGGCGGCCGTTTCGCTAGCTTGATATACACCAAAATTGGTATCTTGCGACGTGACTGTGTGACGAACATAAATGACACGAGTTAACATGAAAATCATGACACGCATGTCATGTACAGCATGACTTATGTGCCACGCTCATGGTGCGCTGGCGGCCGTTTCGCTAGCTTGATCTACTCCGAAGTGGGTATTGAGTGACGTGACTGTGTGACGAACATAAATAACACACGAGTTAACATGAAAATCATGACACGCATGTCATGTACAGCATTACTTACGTGCCACGCTCATGGCACGCTGGCGGCCGTTTCGCTAGCTTTATATACACCAAAATCGGTGTCTTGCGACGTGACTGTGTCGCGAACATAAATAACACGAGTTAACATGAAAATCATGACATGCATGTCATGTACAGCATGACTTACGTGCCACGCTCATGGTGCGCTGGCGGCCGTTTCGCTAGCTTGATATGCACCAAAATTGGTATCTTGCGACATGACTGTGTGACGAACATAAATGACACGAGTTAACATGAAAATCGTCACACGGATGTCATGTACAGCTTGACTTACGTGCCAGGCTCATAGCGCGCTGGCGGCCGTTTCGCTAGCTTTATATACACCAAAATTGGTATCTTGCGACGTGACTGTGGAACGAACATAAATAACACGAGTTAACATGAAAATCATGGCACGCATGTCATGTACAGCATGACTTACGTGCCACGCTCATGGCACGCTGGCGGCCGTTTCGCTAGCTTGATATACACCAATATTGGTATCTTGCGACGTGACTGTGCAACGAACATAAATAACACGAGTTAACATGAAAATTATGACACGCATGTCATGTACAGCATGACTTACGTGCCACGCTCATGGTGCGGCCGTTTTGCTAGCTTGATCCCCGAAGTTGGTATTGCGCGACGTTACTGTGTGACGAACATAAATTATAGGAGTTAACATGAAAACCATGACACGCATTTTCATCAATGACATACAAGACGATGTATGCAGCTCTTTGCTGGCTGCTTCGCATTACATCGATTCCCACAATGCGTAGGATCTGCCGTCTTTTTTTTTCTTCTTCTTCTTTTGGTAACATCTCTTTTCTATCTTTCACTCTCCCTTTCCCTTTCCCCAGCACAGGGTAGTCAGCCGGTCTGAGAACTGGCCAACCTCCCTGTCTTTCCGTTTTTCTCCTCCTCCTCCTCCTCCTCTTTATCAATGAAACGTATGACGAACATTCTTTAAGCAGTGTAGAAGACGACGTTGACGAGTGACACTCTCGTGCGTGTTCGCCTGTGTGGTGTTCTTTTTTCTTTACTACGTCGTGGGTCTGTCCTTCCTCTGTGACCGGTTCGTAACCACCTAGTTGTATGACTCACTCAGCAGGTGGCGCTAGTGTGAGTGACGTCATGATGACGTCACTCGCACGTGACTGACGCAATAAAAGGCAATCGCTTTTGACGCGCTTCCTCTTTCGCAGCGAGTCACCGGATGGAGCAGGTGGCTGTAGACAGTTGACGAACAAAATAAAAGAACAAAATAAAAGTTGATTTGTATATACGCGCACATTCTCACGTCTTTCTTAATGATGTAATGGGCGAACTTTCACGGGAGGGTTACGGTTTTACCGATGATCTCCCCCTCTCGAGCTTCGCCCACTTATCATCATTCATTCCGTGGATATGGCGTGATTTTTTTTTATGTTTTATGTTACCGGCCCAGTGCACGCGCAGCTGCTGCCTGGCGCAAACCACGCCAGAATATCTGGGAACAATCCAGATTCCTTTCGGATCACCTCTTAGGCTTGAGTGCGCAAACGAACAGCTGAGTTTATTTTCGAACTAACCGGGCCACCAGCGATAAGGCTCGATGTTCGATGCCGCATCTATAAATGGCGACGCCCCTTGCCGCAGTTGATTATCGACGGCCGACGCCTCTGCTCGCCGATATCAGTGTACAGCGTACATTTCTTGCTGTAGTTTGAGTTTCCGTTTCCAGGCCACACGTCCGGCCAAATAAAGAGTTTCATCTTGGACACAACGAACATAGAGTTTCCTAAAATTAACTAGTGGGGACTCTGGCGCTGCGATCGTTCCGCCACCATGGGAATGATGGGTAGTACACGGATTTACCTAGTCTTCATGCTTGCGGGCTTCGAACGCACTTTTGGTTTCCTTTTATTGTTGTGTTTTGGTTTTCTTTTGCATAAAAGAATAGACCGTTGTGAATTTCGTGACCAGATTCCAATTGGTGAGCCTAAAAAGGTTAAAGTGGTGAAGTGTAACTGCTGACTCCTGCTCAACTTCGTTTTGCGACACAGCGGATACAGCCGACGCGGAGCCAAACGGAGCCGAAAGAACGAAGTTTTGACAAATCCATGTACTACCCACCATTCCCATGTTGCTGAAGCGCCATGCATTGCAGCTCCCACAGACACTAGCGCCAGAGTGCCCCCTAGTAAGTGTTGTAGTAAACTCTATGACACCGACTGCTGCCTTCGACAATATTAAAATGAATGACGCAGTAGTGGAGGGATCCGGAAATTTGAACTATCTGGTCTTTAATTGCACCTAAATGTAAGTACACGGGTCTCTAATATTTCGTTTCCATCGAAATGCAGCCGCTGCGACCGGGATTTGATCCCGCGACCGTTGTGTCAGCAGTCGAGCACAATTACCACTAGACCACCATGGCGGACATCTTACGAAACTTGGTAAGAGGCCCGTACAAAAAGGCAATTTTGATTATAATAGTGATGACAGCTGCATGACGTCATCAGTAGCAGTGCCACCAAGAGCAGCAGTGTTTTCTATCTCTCTACGGGTTACGTGTGCAGCTACGTACAATCACATCGGGTGTCACGCCATCTGAATTCTGTAATGGGTGGAACGCTTGATGCTACGTACCAATTGCAAAACGCCATGTCACATTTCATAATCATCAGTGGCCTGACCGTAGCATATTTTGCGAGTTCACAAGCCCGGCGCTTTCAGAGACAACAGAGAGCTTTCATATAGGGATCCCAAGGATGGGGTACACCCTAACCAAAAACCAGCTAGGAAACAGAATAATGCAAGAAGGGAACGGAACGTTAGAGGTTTCTGGCCTCCCATCGTTTAGGGGCCCCTGTACTAATACTTTCTTAGCAGTGAACGCAGCGCCATCATTAACAATTGCCATAATTATCACATGATGTGACTTATGTTTACTAAAGCAAGAGAGCCCGCTGAGTCAAATTGCTTATCTGTCACTGGGTGAAAAAAAATTTACTTCATCAGGTTTTGGTGGGGGGATTAGGCACTGGTTTTTTTTTAGGCAACCTACTTTTGTTATCACAAAGAACGTGATGTGCCCCAAAATTTTACGACTGTCTCTTAGGAGGCCGCTTTTCCAGCTTACGCAGTAACTGTGATGCGTGCACCGCGCAGGCCAGGATTTTTTAACACGAAAGTGTTTTTTTTTTTTTGCCGGGATCCAACAAGACTTCACTGATGCGTTTCCCTCACGGAAAAACGTCTTTTGAAGTCTTTTGACGTATTTCCGTCACGGAAATACCAACGACTTTGTTATTCGGACGACGATTCCTTTCTGTATCACAAAGAAAGAAATAAACTTCAAAATTCAAACTTCAAACCCACCACCCCTCGGTCCGCGACGATAGGTGCCGAGCGCTCTACCTGCTGCGCTACCGACGCCCATGCATGAGGTTTCGCAAACACGCCTCATATGTCTCACAGTGACCTTAGTGGGCGGGGTCTGTGTCACCGCCCGGGATCGGTGAACTGAAGTACTGCATCATGACACTAAGGAGTGCCGACATTGAGCGCTTTGGTAGTTTCAGCTTTCAGTTCAGCAATAGACACGCCAGTGGGAAGCGGATAGCCTGTCAGCGTTGACGGCTCAAGCTACGAACTCTGCCTCTCGCGTTCCTCAAGCGTTGTGTGCTATGTGCGTGAGCGCAGGCGTAGGTTACCCTACTACTAGAAAGCGGACACCATGGTGTTTGTCGCCTCAAATGACGACGCTCTCAATGAGGATATATTGCGTACCGGTGCTACGTGCTTGTTGATGCCATGTGCCACAGGGCATCAACGTGGGTGCATCCACATCTAACGGCGCTATAGCTGCCGTAACCCAATAAACATTTTGAAAGATCTGATACATGAATGCACAATACACAGTCAACTGTACCCCTGTGAAGACGCGGTTCACTTTCCTGTTATGCCGATTCCTATGATGGCATAACATTTCCATACTTAGCTCTTCAAATCAACAAGTGACACCCTTATGCGTATGGTAAATGTTATTTATTACAGTCCAGGCAGACGTAAGGTAAGTGAGGTTGTCTGTATACACACAAATGTCGCGATTTGTACTATAGTTACCTCATTCTTTAATCCGCTTATTTTTCTAGCATCCTGGGCCAGCTGTGCACTCTGTGCTATTGTAAATTGGGTACATCACTGTAGTGTTGCACTCGCACAGAAAAGCACGCTCGCACATTGGATGAGAATTATTCAAGGCGTCTGACATTCCTTTCAGCGGAGTTCGAACGGCCGCTTTCTTGCGAATCTGAAATGGAAACAATTATTTATCTTTATTTCTTTCCGTGGGCTATTGCAGCGCACGTGGTAGCTCATTATATACCAACGGTAGCGAGGGGGTAAAGCTGCATTATTGTTTCTTGCGTGCTAACGCTTAAAGGGACCGACAACTGATTTTTCTTGACCCAATTTTTTACGGCGCGACAGAAAGCTCACCCTTCGCAGTGCTTGTAGCTGCAGTAGTACGTACACTGTAAAAAATATTTTGTGAAAAAAACAGAAATTGTCTGGCAGCTCTCTTGCCACAAAATTTCTGTAAAGCTATGTTTTCTATTTTGAAGTTTTCTGTGTTTTAACAGATTTTTTTCGTTTTAGTTTACAGAAGTTTTCTGCATAAACACAATGTTCAGTTTTCCGTTACAGAAAAGACTTGGTTTTCTGTTTGTCTTCTTTCTGTTATTTCACTGTTATTTTCTCTTTTACAGTACAGAAATTTTATGTTTAAAAACATGTTTCACTTTTCAGACACTGAAAAAAACTGTTTTCTGTTTTCATTTTTCTGTTATTTCGCTAATAGTGTCCGTTTTCGTTTACAGAAACGTTATCTATAAGTACAAGTTGGATATCGAGTAACAAAGGCTGTGTTTTTCTGACTGCCTTCATTACTGCATTTTAATTCGGGAACATAATTTTTTATGCATAAAGATCAGCTTATATATATTGTCATAGAAAAGCATTCCTCAGTACTAAAAAGTAGTTATGTCACTTGCACAAGCGATACGCAAAAATATTTTGTTTAGCCAAATGCAATGGCAAAAATACCACTATTGCGTTTGCATAATCCAAATATATTCCAATTTTTAAATAATATCTGGGGTTTTACGAGCCAAAACCAGGTTATGATATGAGGCCCATCGTAGTGGAGAGCTTGAAATTTCGACCATAATGGTGTTTCTAACGTGGGCTGACGTCGCACAGTACACGGGCCTCTAGCATTTCGCCTCCGTCGAAATCCGACCGCCACGGCCGGGGTCGGACCCGCGACTTTCGGGTAAGCAGCCGAGCACCGGAGCCACTGTACTACCGCAGCGGACATCGTGAACTTCTTGGAGCTACACCCGCGATGTGTTGCTTCCAGCACTCTAGTAAATAACGCAATAAAAACAGGCACGTTTCCGTAGATTCTCCTTTCATGATAAAAGAAACAAATCTTTATTTAAGCACAGGAAATGCTGCATGTAAACAGCTTCAAAATAATGAAAACTGCGTACATGTTGTCACCGTAGATTCAAACTGGTTTGGAAAATGTGTAGCTATACCGTATTTACCGAATATAGGCCGGCCCCGATTATAAGCCGACCCACGAAATGCGCAAGGCCAGAAAAAAAAAAGCTTAATCATTGTACTCGAATCTAAGCGACCCCCCCCCCCTTTCGCACATCATTTTTCGAAAAAAAATCGGCTTAGATTCAAGTAAATACGGTATATTCATAATGACACTGCAAATTTTTCGTTGAAACACTAGCATTCATAGTCTCGCAGAGCTTTAAGTTGGTCATTTGTGGTGTGAGGCAGCGCTGCTTCCTTGACTTCTCGACCTTGCTCCCTCTGTCAGGGTTGAGTGCGGCGGCTGCCCTAAAAACGAATAATGATATTTTTATGTGCACCAGGCTGTTGCATGATTATGCTGAACATAATTGGCCACACTGAGAACAACATTGATTATGTTGGTAGAGCGCTCAAGAAACCCTCGCATTGCCTCTTTAAGGTGTGCTGTGTGGAATCAGTTAAAAGAAAAAAAAAACCTCATGATCCAGATGGAGATTCATTTCTATAAAAGTACATTATGGTTCATACAATGTCATTTATTGCAATGTAAGGACTTGAAAGGAAATAATGCTCCTCACAGAGCAAGGTTCATGTGCTTTTAAACACTCACCCAAATACAGTAAGGGCTCATTAATTCGGATTTCACGGGTCCGGAAAAAACGTCTGAATTAACCGAGTGCAAAATTATCGAGAGTATCAAGAAAAAATAAACAAATGACTATTATATCAATGCTTTTCTTTTTCTTGATGAATGTGCAAGTCCAGTACCTATTTTGCATAAGAGTAAAAGCCACGATTCCTGTCATTAAGTTTATCGTTCACAATGAAACCGCGGCCCAAGACCCCGTGCATTAAGCCGAAACGTTTTCTCAACCCATCCCTTATTACGTACCTCCGCGAGCAACACCACCACGCCCACGTGATGATCATTTTGTCACCGAAAAATTGGCCGGCAACTGATCGTTTGTCCATCGGAATGTAACAAGCGAGTTTTATGTCAACTTGCGGAGTGCCGCTGAAGGTCCTCATCTTCAACAGCTTCCACCATGTATGAGCTTTGTGACATTGTGCGCGCATAGCCCAAAGTCAAAACAAAGCTACTATGCTTATAAACAAAACAAAGGTGTTATTAAACAATGCATGTGCTTGCTGGGACCAGAAAACACCTCCGAGCTATCCTATTTTTCTAAGTGCACACGCATGATTGCATGGTAGGCACTATTGGTTTCACAATTTAGATCTGCTAAAAATTACACTGAAACCATTGTAGTGCGATAGACCGGACAAAGTGGATGACGGTACACCACGGGCACAATTTTCACCACGGATTTTATGGCATTGCCCAGACAATCAGGGAAAGAACATACTCATCCTAAAGCGCATGCGTGCACATGTTCTCCATTGCAAACAATAAGAGATATGAAAAAGTGGTGTGTAGCTATATATGCGAAATAAACTTATAGACGTGTCGCTGATGTAATCTGTGCCTATTTTGCTTACAGGGAATTCTCGCTTGACCGCGCCAATCCTCGTCGGTCCTTTGTTATTGTGTCTCTTTCTCTTTCTGCGTTGTGCTCACAAATATGGTATACCAACTAGCCCGGACACACACCTTGCTCCGGCAGCAAACTGCATAAAAAAGTGCTAGCTCTTATTTAAATTAATGAAAATTTTCATGTTACTTGGTGCCCCTTCAAATCCTCATTAAACAGTGATTAAAAATACATTACACGTCAACCGTTCTATATACTATCATTATTTAAAATCTTTTATGACAGCTCAGAATTCCCGTAGACAGTTTTACACTTAAGCTGAACATTTCTATTTGGTCATTCCTTCCATCAGAACCCTCACTGGCTTAGCCAAATGGGAGTGTAGTATCAGATATTGGAAATTCCCCAGTACTTGTCTACTTTTGTACTATCTAATGTGGCTTGATCTAAGTTAGTTGCATGAATCTTGTCCAAAAAGTCAGAAAAATCACATTAAGTTTTACCTTTGTGTGAACTCCAGGGTTAGGCTGACCTCCTTGCGGTATTCAATAGTAAAGGCGAAGTGTGTAAAGAACATCAACTTGAATGCCTGGCACCGTGTGGTGGATTCGACCACAGCATGGGTATCAATACAGATGGTAAATGCCCCGGCAGTCAGAAAGTTTTCTCCTGGAACAAAATATTTACTGTTTAGAAATATTCAGCAATATATTGCAAGTATCCATAGAAATACCTTTGCCAATGATGAAAGGGGAGCACGGCACGTCTTCGACGTTATCTTCACTTGTACTTGCCTGCAATGACAAAAGTTATGAAGTTAATTATGCGATAAGTAGCCATTAAAACTCCTCTACCCTGGAGTTCAAACAAACATACGAAGACAATTAAAAAGTTTGCCAATATTTTTATTGAACTACAGACATTTAGATGTGATATAAATAAAAATAAATAAATGCTTCAATAATAGAAGGTAAATTAAATCAGCGAACAATTTGAGGAGCAGGCCACTGTCAAATAATCCTCTTACCTTCTGGTAGCTGAAGATGCAGCACCTTAGGGCACTATAGCATCAGTGCCAACTTAGCGTGATCCATTATGTTGTGTCTTAGCGCCGGTAATTTGGGCTTCCATGACACACAACGATATAAATCCTTTTGGACTCTTCGTTTTCTTTCAGTCCTAGTTTCGTCCTCGGTATCTCGTAGCACTACTCGGAGAAGGAATTCTCGGAACACTTTTCTGTACTGTTCCAATGGGCACTTCATGCAGAATGCATTCATGTTTTTGTGCAGTGCGGCACACTTCATGAAAGGAACGTGCTGCAATCGTCTTGGTGGTACCACAGGGACTGCAGACATGCATCGCTGAAATAAATAAAAAACTGTAATTACCGAAAGAAATAGAAAAGTCTGTTATAACGGTAAGCACTTCTGTAAAGCTATAAAAAGAAAGGAAAGGAGGCTAATGCCTGATTGTAACAAACATTTTTGCCAATTCAGAGAGAATGAATCTTTAACATTAAATGCTATAACTAATTGAAACATATTCCTAACATATCCCTATGCTTTCAAAAAGCCTTTAAAGGCATTCGCATTTGCACGGACGTGAGGCTAAGCGTGCAGACGAATAACACCTGACCACGTGGGCGCGCTCAGTGAACCTCCATTGCAGAAGTGTTTACGCAAGGAATCAACAATGCATGCGCAATGACGTTCAATGACGGTTGCTTCGCGTCGACTATTTCATTATTTGGGCTAGCGAGCCATCAAGTTGCGATTTCCGTCACACTTTTTCGTTACCAGGAATCCATTTATAAAGGGCACGTGGTGAGGAAATTTGTCCAATGATCTGTATCAATCTGGGAAAACTTGCCACCTGAGATGGAGCAAAATGTCCTTCGTTTTATGAAAAGCAGAGTGTCAATTGGTTTTTATTTTTGCTGAAAAACTCGTTCGAGTTTGGCTAAGCCATTGGGCCAGAAGATGAGTTGCACCTGCCTGCAGGGCCGTAGCCAGAAATTCTTTTCGGGGGAGGGGTTCAACCGCTCTTTATGTATGTTCGTGCGTGCATGTTTACACATGCAAAACCTAAGAATTAATTGGGGGGGGGGGGTTGAACCCTCACCCTGGTACGCCAATTCCTGACTATTACGTGCTGTAAACTACATAGCATGAAATTTGCTTCCCCGCAAAAGAGCAACGCAATACATATGTTCAAGATCTATAAATATTGTAAATGTTTACAAATCGCAGAACATTTCTAATGAGCAATTCGCTTCATTCAAGGAGTGATGCGCTTAAAGGAGTAGATGTTATTTCTTCAGTGATAATATTAGCGTAATTACAGTTTGTTTCGCATGGCGTCATTTGGCAGGAAACAGCGCCGTCAAATAAACAAAGCACATCTGTCGCGGTAGAATAGCTGGCTAAAACACAACCAATCCGTCATATGCCAGTCATCTGAGCAGTTCGGGAGCCGCTGTTATGTGCCAAGCTGCTCTTTTTGTAGTCTACGTGTCGATAGGGCGGAGGTATACAACAGATGTCCTTCTAAACCTGTCGACCAAAACGTGCGCACGTCTTTTTTTTTTTTAACACGAAAATGTTTTATGCCGGGGTCCACCAAGTACATCCGTCACGGATATGACATTGATAAAATGGACGCCAACGGGTGAGAAAGAAAAAACCCAAGGAAAGGATACCCCGCTGGGTATCGAACCCACGACGTTGCGGCCGCGACGGCAAGCGCCCGACGCCCTACCAAGTAAGCTAACTCGGGAGATGCTAGGCACGGCGCGAACGCGCCTTATATCTTTCACACATTCTCTTTCGCGGCGGGCGGAGCGGGGCGGTGCCGCCGTCTGTGAGGTGTGACAAGAAGTAATGCTTCACGATCGACACTTACTAGCGCTTCCTTCGCGATTGCACGCGCTATCGGAGGTAATGGTTAAAGCGTCTCGATACCAGAGAGGTAGACTGGCCGCGCTGGCGTCGCCGAGGCACCCTTGACGCAGTTACGTTCTTTGCTTTTGGCTTCGTGTTAGCGTGCGTCGGCTCATCGGAGTAGTGCAGTTTCCACGTGCACCAACGGGATTTCTCCGCGGCCGACTGCTTTAATTATTAGAGCACCGACTAACGAAATTGCTGCAATATGCGTTGCAGAAAGGACGCGATTTCGACGGGCGAATGTCGTTCCTTGGTGGAGCGAGAGCCGCGTCTGCGAGACAGAGGCTAGCGGGACGCACGTGTTTGCGGCTCAGGCTACGAACCTCTACCTCCCGTGTTGCTGAAGCGCAGTGTGTGTATGTATGCATGAGCACAGGCGTCGGCTACCCTTTACTAGAAAGCGCACACCATGCCGTTTCTCTCCTTAATTGACGACGCTTTGAAGAAGCGCATACCGGGTACCAGTGTTGATTATGAGCTTGTTGATATCATCCTTACGCGGGATTCACGATTCGCTGTGTCCAAATATATGTTCACACCGTCAGCTACCACAACGGTTTAATAATGATCATGGGCGTTAGTCGTCGCAATAGAGACATGCTGTCAACATGGGTGCATCCACGTCAAACGGTGCTATAGCTGCCAAACACGAATAGACATTGTACAGGTTCTCATATATCACTACACAATAAGCACTACTTCTGTGAAGACACGTTTAACTTTCGTGTTATACCGATTCCTATGACGGAGGGATCAGCCATGTTTTTTTTCAGACACCGTAAACCTCACGCGCGACAGAACGTGCGCCTCACAGAGCTAAAAAATTTCGCGTTCAGCGACGAACACATCTCGTAACCTGGTTGCGTTATTCAAAAGTTGTATCGGTACTTTTATTCGATGATGGAAGTCTAATAACTACTGCCGCCAAGCACTGGTGAACAAAACGGGCGAGAGCCAACGAAAGATTCAATCGCCGTTCAATACGCCACTAAAAACAAAGTCCGCCTCTCCGGAAACCGGGATTCTTTAACGGTAGTCACGATCGATGTCCACAATAGGCCTTCACGAACGGCTAGAACAGCGGCGTCGGCATTGGTGCTCCACTGAGAGATCACATGTGGCATGTGCCACGATTCACTGTCTGTACTACGAGCGCACTTGAGCCCACTTTCCAGATGTCTTCACGGCTTCACGCCGTTGCGTGTAAACCACGGATAACAAACGCGTATCCAACATGAGCTCCAGCAGGGATCACGCCAATCTGAAACGCGCCGAGTTTCTCCTACCGAGGAGAAGACGTGCTCCACCGCAACGCAGGCAGAATGCGATGACGCAAGGAAGCGCGTGTACACGTCAAGCCCGCGTCCCATTGATTAGTCACTCGAGGTACCAGTTTACCGAGTGGATGTGCCCCACACGTCCGTTCGGTAAACTAGGTTTACCTAGGTTATCTATCTTCCGCCAGGAACTTAATGCTTCGTAAGGAAGGTCATCGAATGATACTACGCCCAGAAGCTATGCGTTCGCACGTTCCCGCCAGCAATGTTCAAAATACATAGCATTATGCAACCAAGCAGACCTTATCATGCAATGACCACTACAAAACACAAAACGCCGTACACCAAGCCACAATGTCATTGCTCAGGGCCAGGTTCACTATGCAGGAGAAAGCTACCTATTACACATAGATCAACACACAAAAAGCAACGTTTGCCCTTTCATTTAAAAAAAAGCAATTATATAACGTCGCTCGGTTAGCTGAGCTGAGTTATACGCACTTCGTTAGTTTTTAGAGAAAGTCGGGCCAAGCTACAAGAAAAAGATACGTGCAGAAACACAGAATACACAGGTTTGATGTAATAAAGAAACAAAGCGGGTAAGGTGAACAAATACCTGTCATTATTCTGCACAGCGAAACCTCGTTAATGACTGCCCGCAGAGAACGCACATGAAGTGCGCTGCGAACGCTGTAGTAAGCGCTCTGCAACCGTCCAAGTAAAAATTCGCATACTATGACGTACGCTGCCGCTACCAGCAAAGAAATAAATGTGGTACAACAGCAGGCGTTCCCTCATGCACCACCTACAAAGCCTCATCAGTATTTCTACCAAAGCATGGCAGGAATTCCGGCTCCCGCACAACGTTGTGGTCGCGCGCGCTGCCGACGCAAAGCTGAATTAGAAACTACGCGAGAGCGAATTTCGAAAGCGGGCAGGCATAACATCGAGACCTTGCTGTAAGGAACTCTAGTTAGAAGCAAACCACCCACCTTTCAATGACAGACGCACAAAAAGCAGGAGCAGGAGGGTGCCGTAGCCGCGCTTTACACTCCAGCCGTGCGTAGCCGCGCTTCGACGTGAGCGGTAGCCATCTTGTAAATGTAGGGGCCCGCGAGGAATGAACGTAGAACCGCAGAAAAGGCTCTGAATATTAATCAATCAAAATAGCATTGTACGAGAAACCAGAAAAACACGAAATGTTATTTCATGGACATTTGTAATCTTTCAGGTATTTGAAACTGTGGAGGTTCAATTTTGAGTCGTTTGTTTTGCTGAAGGTCACGAATAACAAAAAATTTCGATTTCTCGTTTTAACAGATTTCCTTCATGGCCCATTTACGGAAAGTTTCTTTCGCGGTACAGAAATTTCATGTATTTTATCTGTAAATTTACAACCATTTTTTACAGTGTAGTTATTTTACAAGCAATATTTTTCTATCTGAAAGGCTCTAAACACGTACGCACCTTTCCTCCAGCAACGGTGAGAATTGATAGCGATGCCGCCAGCCCTTCTCGCGATTTGTGAAAGCTATCGTTGTTCTGCTTTCGCAGGGGTTCCTGTAACGATACTTAACCACATTTATTTACAGTTTTCAACTATTTTTGAAAATAACAAGGTGTTACAATGAGATGATGTGCCATGATACACCTTCCCTGTATCTTCCCTGTACCTTCCCTGTATCCAAGGTTGCCTGCGCCTGTGTCATGGGTCACTTGTCCCGGCGTCGTTACTCTCTCGATGCACGAGCTAAGCCAAGTCATCGAAAATGTCACTACGCGTATGCGAGGCCGCGCCGAGTAGCAGCGCGTGTCATTTCTCAGACCAAGTGTAGGCAGAAAAACTATGTCGCTCCAAATACTTAGCGACATGGAAACTGCAGTTGCATGAGCACGCTGAGAAGTTGCTCAAGACGCGCTGACGTGCATGTGATCATTACGTCACGCGAAGGGAGCACGTTTAATGCATACTACTAACGCAGGCCTATATGTACATTTCTATGGAGTACTACCTTTTAATATAAAGAAACGAACAATATTTCAATACCAACAAAAAAATTGTAGGCCGCGTACAACAATCAACGGTCACGTGGCCGGGTTCATCGGATCGTTCATGTTTTTGCCGCCAGAGGCGCCACAGGTCATTTTACGCGACTTTCAATTCACAAATAAAAATATAAATCCATCTCTCACGAAAAAGAAAAACAGGGTTGGTTTGAGTCAACGCGACGGACAATCTTTCCATCAGTGGAGTCATCTCATTTCATGCTACAGGAAGTTATCGGTTCCTTTAAGTCCATGGATACTTTCTACATATCTGTAGCTCGCGCATAGTAAATTTCTCCCAATAATATGCTCGCAAACAATAAGTTAGATGAAGGTCATGTAAAAATGACAATTAGATGTTCGTAATATATATTTCTCTATTTTAGGAGGCTTAAAGAAGTTATTTCTACGCGCGTATCTAGTTTTCTTCAACTTAATACCAGTGCAGCTCAGCAGGCGTTTTCTAAAGACATATAAACTTATATAGCGTTGCTCAAGCCCGAAGAACGCTTAACATAAGCAGCTATTTTTCTCATGTATGCAACTAGATTCAAATAATGCGTTTTGTTACATCAATGACAAACTTCTTTACGCTAGTTTTCACATAACGGGTTTCTCTGTTATTCTACTAACAATTTTGGAATACTTGTAGTCCGACCATCAAGCATCAGGGCATGCTTATACTAGACAAGCAGCAGTAGCCTAGCGCTTTACTACAGGTGTAATCAATATGCTGGGACAAATGCAACGTGGCTGTAAAGGAACCTGCGACCCCTCGCTCCGCAGAGCACTGCGTTAAACGATTCGGCCTCGCGCCATCCGTTCTTGGGAATGCTAACGTCTAACTATTTATATACACCATTTGCCACTGGCGGTACGCAGAGCTCGGAGGTAATTCAGCGTGTGCAGTATCAACAGCGAGATTGCCCGAAGGGCGCTCTTTAAAGCAACGCTCCTTGATTTTGCTTCAGTTTGTCAGCTGCCCTTGAGACGCGCACCAAGTTGTGGCCCATTTCTCTACCCACTCGCGATGTGCGACGCCGGGTGGATGGATGGATGGATGGATGCTATGAGCGTCCCCTTTATAACGGGGCGGTGACAAGTGTGCCACCAGGCTCGACAAAAAAAAAACTTTACTCTTTTTTTTCTTAGCGTTGGCCTAGTGTCTTTACTTCAATTAAAACTATTTTACTCCAGAAGAAAAAAAAACTTAAGTTTTCAGTTCCGTTCTCTGTCCTTTACGGCAAATTGTCCTTTTTTTTCCAATATTTATTTTTGTCCTTTCTCTCTAGTTTTCTGCCACCAATACTCTAACCGTCTCTTACTTATTTCGATCGCGGGTGTGTTCAGCTTTCCATTGTCTCTAAAACCCAAGGCGTCATGTAGGCTCGTGCCCAAACGTACACCTGGGTGGATGTCTCCACATTCAATCAGAACATGCTCCGCCGTTTCCTGATCTTCCCCGCGGCACGTGCATTGTTCTTCTTCTTTACTGAATCTCGCTTTATAACTGCCCGTTCTAAGGCAACCCGATCTCGCTTCAAACAGTAAAGCGCTTCCCATTGAATTGTCGTAAAATGCATCCCTCCTTATTTCATTTTTGCCCTTTCGGTAGTTAATCACAGCCGGTTTTTTCTCCATAGCTGCCATCAAGTAAATCCTCTCCGCCTCTCTGACTTTTCGCTTAACGCTCTTTGTTGACATACTGCCTACACTACCAGCCATATATTTACTAGTGAGCCTCCTAGTTCTTTTTCTCCACTGTGTGTACACGCTCTTCCTATACAAGTAACGGAACACCTTCTCTGCCCATGTACTCTCCTTCATATTCCTTAGCCTTTCTTCTAACCTTATTTTGCTCTGAGCCTCCCTCGCCTCAAAACCTGCCTATCCCATATCGCCCTTTACAGCCTCATTTGTCGTCTTCCCGTGAGCACCCAACGCGAGGCGTCCCACAGTCCTTTGATTTATATCCATTCCCGATTGCACCTCTGCCCTCATGCACACCACTGAGTTCCCAAAAGTAAGCCCCGGAACCATTACACCTTTCCACAGACCTCGAAGCACCTCGCACCTATTGTATCCCCACAATGCTCTGTGCTTCATTATAGCAGCATTCCTCTTTCCTTTTGCTGCCGAGGCTTTTTCCTGTACCTCCATGTACCTGTCACCCTCATTTATCCATACTCCGAGGTACTTGTATTCGCTCACCCTCGGTATTTCTTGGCCCTGTATTGACACCGCCTGATCACAGGGATCATTGAATACCATCAATCCACATTTTGTTACACTAAATCCTAGACCTAGAGCTTCCTCTTCCCTTCCGCATATATCCGCCAGCTGCTGTATATCCTCTCGACTGTGAGCAAATAAGACAATATCGTCAGCATAAAATAATCCTGGAAGCTTCTGCTCAATCATCACGCCGCCGTGTTTGTGTGACAGATTAAAACCAAAGTTGCTACCTTCTAGTGAACAATGCCTCGAACGCCACCACGCGGCAGGAGACGCGGAGGGGTTACACGCCACACTTTTCTAGAAAGAAAATGATATATCTGAGAGCGCTGGGTTGTAGCGCGCTGCTGAAAAAGACGAAGTGACAACTGTGACAGTTGTATGTTTGCGCTCTCCCTGTGCATACCTGTGCGTTCTTTTCGAGCGTCCTTCCTTGTGTTTGAGCAGCGCGCTGCCAGTGTCGAGCTGTTACCGTTTTAAGTTCGCGCTCATCCTGTGTGCGCTCTTTTCGTGCGTCCTTTTTTGCTTGGGCGGTGCGCTGAAGTATCGAGCTGCTTGCCGTTCTTTGTTTGAAATTCTAATTTGTTGCTATCGCATTCATTGCTTCGCCCTTGCGCGGAACTGTGACTTTTTTGAAAGTCTGAACACTCGTCAGCGCTACACCGTCGCAAGTGCAACAAAAACATCATGGACAGGAAAATTACAGAAAAAGAAGTTAGAAGATCTCTTTTAAATTATGTTCATTGTCGGAAAACACGCCATTGCCATATTCCAACGAAGGCAAAGCCTAGGCACTGATGATTAGCCACAGAGCCAACTGAGCTTTTCACATCACGTTTACCTTCGTAGAGAATTTATTAAGTGACATATTTTGGTAGGTCCTTAATAAAAAGTAAGGACAGTAAAGAGTTAAGACCACTGAGGAGGTGTCAACTACAGATGATATGATTGCACACTATTTTAGCACACGAACCGTGATCGTTAAAAAATCCCAGTTCTGCCTAGAGCGAAGCAATGAATGCGACAGCAACAACTTGTAATCTTGTACGAAGTAAGGCTGGCAGCTGACTTTTTAGGATCCGATCTCACGTAACTGAACAAAACGCTGGTTTAAGGGATTACGGCAGCTCCCGGGACCGAAGCGGTTTTTGTGTTGTCAGTTCTCTAAACGCGAAGTAAGCGTTGAGATCACAGCAAGTTTACGAGCAGTCTCCTGATGCCTCGAGATAGCGCGTGCGCCAGCGACTGAGCCCTGCAAGCGACGCAGCCCCTCCCCCCCTCTCCTGGCGTCCCTTCATGCCCCTTACAAAAGGCGGGCGCGTTGTTTCCTCTCTGCTTCATGACCAATCGACGGCAGGCCTCGCACGCGGGATCATGCTATTGCATGCGTCCTCCGTGCGACGGAGAAGGCCTGCTTCTTTCACCTCCGTTCAGCCGCGTTCGTCGCCAGCGCTCGCGAGCTTTTAGTCGCGTATACGACATACGATGCGCGGGGTGATGTTATCGATTTGGGCTTTATAGTGAAAATGACGGCGACAGCGATGCCCGAGGTAAAAACCCAATGAAATAGTCCATATGCTATCGCGATGCAATGTAAAATAGACATTCAGGGCTCTAAATATGGGTTATTTAGAAAGTTATGGAGTTTCAAATGCATTTACAAATTGTAATGTGCCAGAAGCCGTGCTCAAATCAGCGAAAATAGTGTTAATATTTTACCCTAAATACTGTGAAAGGAGAGACCACGGCCGAAATCGGTAAATTGGATTACGGTAAAAACACCGTGCCTAAAATCAATTTGAAATCTGGTCATGAGTTTATTTCTTTCGAGGAAGATTATCATACACTTGTAGAAAATGTGCTGAAGTATATAATAAAGTTCGATTTTAAAGAAATAGGCCTATATATTGTCACGCGCGTTGATTGCTTTATTTTGATTTATTCGAGTTAGCCACAAAAACTGTTAGCAACGCTCGCCGCAGACTGCTCCGCTATGTTTGGGAAGCCTCTCTCTTAATGTGGCTCCTCGTCGCTCAACCAGTTAATGCGGGACGATAACGGAGTTTTGCCAAGCTTTTATTTCTCAGCGCTTGTGCGAGTTTCCGTTTCGTCGTCTACCACGCTCTTTTATCATGAAGCGCCCTTTAAAAACCCGCTCGCGTCAGTCATCACAGGTGCCTTGTGCCGATGGCAACTCTGGTTTGTTCATCTATTTCCGTTTTTAGTCTAAGCAGGCGTACACAAAGCATCAGAATCTCTTCTACAGTGTCAAGATTAAGCTATGGGCACCGGTTACATTTCATATGTTGAAGTGTAAACAGTGTTTAAAGGTTCATAATTGCCCAGTTATCTGTCTTACTGTAAAGTGTTTAAAGGCTTTAATTCTACGGCTTAAGCATAACGATCGGCAAAACGTTTGGCATACTTACTTGGTTTGTTGCTGCTAACGTATATTGCTTGAACTACGGCGCAGCTGTCATTGGTGTATATAAACTTGTACTCTACACCTGCGCAAGAATGTATAGATAATATAAATGCTGACAACGTTAAACAAATAATTTCTTGTGCTGTTTTCGACTACCCCAAGTCAAATGTAAAGCACCAAGGGATCTGACCCATAGTAGACACTGCGGTGCACTTGTTGGCATACATTGTATGCGCCTGTATGTGTCCATTTACGTTGGATCATTTAACGTGGCACATATATTGTCAACGTTTTGGCGCCCGCTACTGACGATCAAGATTGAAGTACAACGGCGATAAGTCCTGATGCGCAAGCATATTTAGCATTTAGATAACATGTACCACATAAGAGACGCTGACGTTTAGAGAAGCTTACGCATGACACTTGCGGCCGTTGTGGCTACATACTTTTGCAGGGAGCAAACTAAAGGTTGTAGAGGCATTATGTTCAAGACGCAAGGCGTACAAAGCTGTAGCGCTCCTGGCGCCCTCCCTGTGTCATCGTCATCGACGCAATCCAAAAGCAAATGACACAGTCGCCTCCAGTGACATCTACCATCGAAAGTATAAACACCGTCCCATTGTGGTTAGGACTGAGGTCGAGTGCAATACGGATTAAGGCGCGATACATGAAACATATTGTCACGGGGTCGTGGCGCCAACGAAGGCAGCAGTCAGCGTGTCCAAGATAAAACTCTTTATTTGGCCGAACTTGTGGCCGCGGAACGGAAAGTCAAACTACAGCAATATACACTGTACACTGATAGCGTCGGCCGTCGAAAAACTGACTAGCGGCAAAGCGTGTTTATACGTGCGCTATAGAAGATTCCAGCGTTATCGCTGGTGGCCGCGTAATCTCTCGAAGAAACTGGACTATTCGCGTCCTGCTCGCAATCTTAACGAAATGATCTAACACAATCGTGAAGCTTCTGAAAGATCGTGGTGCAGTCTGCGCGGAGCGTTGCAAACGGTGTTTGCTGGTGATGCCAGAATACATCAAAATAACACGCGTGGCAAAACCACTTGTCACTGTTGCAGTGGGTGGCCGAGGACTCAGCGGAGGGATATCGCGGGTCACATTAGCGACTTCTTTAGTTGCCAACATGATTGCGCAGGTCATTCCAGCGTACACCAACAGTCGTCCGTCAGGTACTATGGCTGGCGCTTTTTCTGTTTTTCCTTTTTTGACGCGGGTATGTCCACTGCACCGTCGCTCCGTCCGCCGCCGCCGTCTTTGCGTCAAAACGACTGGCACCGTCAGTGACTTTCAACGGCACGATTACAATATAGTCTTTGCCGTGAATAACTTCTGTTTTTATGACCCAGGCGCCATCGAAGTTGATGCGATGGTCCTGCTTTTCGCTGCGTTCTGCCGAGAACATTTCGTCTTGCGTTATTCTCGCAGAATCCATCATATTCCCAATATGCATACTCCTTCAACAGCCTTCAACAGACAACAAAGCCATGCCCCTTCACAATATGCATACTCCTTCAACAACATCGCAGTTCCCCGAGCACAGACATACAAATACCTTGGCGTTATGTTCACACACAGCATGCAATGGTCGCATCACATAGATTACATTACATCTTAAGACGTCTTACATCTTACATCTTACATTACATCTTACTTAAGACGTACATCATCAACATCACCAAAATCCACCAAACTACTGATGTACAAAACTCTGATCCGCCCTATATTAGAGTACGCTTCGTGTGTGTGGAATCCATACAAAGTGTGTGACGTGAATAAAATTGAATCTGTCCAAAGGAAATCTGTTCGCTTCATTTTTCATCGCTATGACCATGATTTTTTGCCCTCATCTGCAATGAAATCTTTGAAGTTATTTCCATTATGCACTAGGCGGGATATTGACTCTGAAACTTTTGCACTTTTATGTTCACTCATCATGCCGGCTATCCAATGATAATTACATCGTGTATGCTAATGCTCTGCCAACTAGACGTGGTCACAATCTTAACATAAGGACATTCTTCGCACGTACCAATATGTTCAAATACAGTTTTTTCGGAAAATTATTGTCTACTGGAACGATCTACCAGGTTCGGTTCCTGAAATGAATATGTCAGTTTTTTGGAGGCACTTGAATGACACTGTTGTCCAATATTTTTTCTCATTTATGTAACCGGTTGTGCTTAGGAGGTGGGGATATTTGTTCTGATGAAGAACTTGTTGTGATGTTACTGTTATTCTTTCCTATTGTATGCACCCCACTCCTGCAATGACCCTGCAGTGGGCTGCAGCATTTATAAATAAATAAATAAATAAATAAATAAATAAATAAATAAATAAATAAATAAATAAAAATATCAGTTCAGCGAGCCAGACAGAGGTCCGTTGAAGATGTTTACCTTGAATGCGCCTTCGTATATATGACGTCTCGGTATATGCAGCAGTTAGGTGATTTTTATATAGTGCTTCCCATGTATTTGCGGGAAGCCTTTGATTAAATTTTGACAAAAGAAATGGCGGAATTAATGTGCTTTATATGGGCATCGCGCGTTTTGTTAAGCGCTATTTTAACAAAAGTTTGCGCCGGCTATTGAAAAGTTGTTTACTCGGCATCAGTACAGGATCCCATTTACATGTGGAAAGTGCCACGTCGGCATCATTGAATGAATCAATGAACATCGCACATCTGTTAATTCATTGGCGGGCGTTGGAGACGTGGGGGATCGCGCTAGGAGATGTTCTTGCCCGTCTAAGTTGAGGTAACCCACGTCCAGTGCAGTTTTGCCACGCAGAAAGCTAATAAAATACGATTATTATCATTCAAACTGATAAATGCGCCCCGCCACGGTGGTCTGACCCGAAGGTCGCGGGATCGAATCCCGGCCGCGGCGACTGTATTTTCAGTGGAGGCGAAAATGTCTGAGGCCCGCGTACTTAGATTTAGGTGCACGTTAAGGAACCCCAGGTGGTCGAAATTTCCGGAGCCCTCCACTACGGCGTCTCTCATAATAATATCGTGGTTTTGGGAGGTTAAACCCCAGATATTATTATTATTTTTATTATTATCATTGAACTTATGAATGCACAAACAGATCTTCAGAGTCTTTCCATGCCATAAAGAAAAAGCTTATCTCAAGCGGCAGTTGAATTATCCTGTGTGTGAACTGCGAGACTGCTTCTTTTAGCAGGTTTCCGCATAATTATATGCGTTGCCGTATTCTTCAGTAAAACTGAATTCTCTTCCTTGTGTTAGCGTTCATTTTCTTGTTAAGATGTTAAAGGTTAAAATGTAAAGGTTAAGTGCTGCTTCGATATTAGGGATATGTACGTCACCAATAATATTAATATAATAATATCTGGGGTTTAACGTCCCAAAACCACGATATGATTATAAGAGACGCCGTAGTGGAAGGCTCCGGAAATTTCGACCACCTGGGGTTCTTTAACGTGCACCTAAATCTATGTACACGGGCCTCAAACATTTTCGCCTTCACTGAAAATGCAGCCGCCGCGGCCGGGATTCGATCCCGCGATCTTCGGGTCAGCAGCCGAGCGCTATAACCACTAGACCACCGTCGCGGGGCGTTTTCGAATAGTGTTAACAGTCACGTAACAAGAAAGGTGGTTCATTTTGCCAAGAGACTCGTGAATAATCTTAAATAAGCAATAAACGATGTGTCAGAATCGATACCGAAATAGGGAGCTGCTTCATGCTGGGTAAATGATGACGCCCCGAAATACACAACATGCCGCCATAGCACACGTGATTCTTCTATCGCGCGGAAAGCAAGCTGGCGATGTTTTCCGATGCGGAATTCCGCTATGCCAGCTCGTATGAACTTACCAGCATCGAGTTCAGCGATGAGTGCAGTTATCTGAGCGCGGAAGCATCGCCTTTAAACCCTTTTTTTCCCACATAGTCTGCGCAGTGCCCGCAACCGAAAATGGATATTTTGAGACAGTCTTTGTTCAAAGTAATACCCGGAAAAAAAAATTGCAATAATACATACACATTTTATAAGAATTTTATTACTGCCACGTTCGTTGCAGTCAGGAAAGAGGAGTTGAAAATGGGGGACCATGCATTGAACTCTCAAGTGCTTTCAAGAGGCATGAAATAACCACTAGACCACTAGACAACCGTAACCACTAGACCACCGGGGTGGGGCGTACGTCGGCAATATGCTCCTTCCGTGTATTCGCATTGTAATGCGTAGAAACAGACACAATGTTTGTTCGATTGGCGCGTTTATTGCTTTATTTTGATATTTTCAGGTTTCACCCACAAAAGCGCAGACCGAGCCGCAATGTTTGGCAAGCTTCGCGATTGTTTGAGGTCATTTTGTAAAGAGTTCGCACCGGACGCGAATGGTGAAGTTTACTCGAGAGCTTATGCGAGCGCCAGCAATTGCACCTGAAAGTTCAATGACTGATGCACTATATAGGACGACGCATTCCATGGATGATCAGATTTCTCGAAGGCCGCAGACTGTTCTCGCCGCTATCAGTGCACAGCGTGAATTGCCTGTATGTCGACTTTTAGGTTGCCGGGCAAAAGTTCGCCCAATAAAGTGTTCCGTATTTCCCAGTCTTGCTGCAGCCTTCGCCACCATCACAACCATTGAGGTTGACGAGAGAAATCGCGAGAAGACGGCCTTTACCACACCGGGCGGCCTGTTTGAGCCGAAGGTCATGTGATTTGGTCGTTCAGCGCTTAATGGACACTGTACTGGCTGACTTACAGTGGCAGACTTGTCTTGTCTTACTGGATGACGTCGTCGTCTTCGTTCCCAACTTTCACCAGCACCTCCGACGCCTTGGAACAGTACTTGAGGCAATTAGGGCATCTGACCTAATACTCAAACCGGAAAAGCACATCGCAGCAATTCTGGAGCCCGCCCTGACCCACAGAAGACAGCTGTCATTGCTACATTCCCGCTACCCCAAGACAAGAAGGCCTTGCGTCGATCTCTCCACTAGCGTGCTTTTTACAGGCAGTTTGTAAAAAACTTTGCCCGCATCGCCCAGCCACTTACTGAAATGGCCAAGACTGACGTCGAGTTTAAGTGGGAGCTGAGACGACGCTTCCAGTCGCCATCGATTCTGGCACATTTGAGAAAGGGGATACAAGGATACACATCGACGTAAGCTGTGTAGGACTTGGCGGCGTACTTCTGCAACGGACGGCAGGTAGTGAAAGGGTCATCGCTTATGCTAGCCGGTCACTGTCAAATGCCGAATGAAATAATTCAACGAGAGAAAAAGGGTGCCTTGCTATTATTTGGGCTACACCAAAGTTTCGCTTCTGGTAGGCCTTTCAAGGTCGTGATCGCCCGCTACGCCTTGTGTTGGCTAGCGAGCTTGAAGGACCTTTCAGGGCGCCTCGCATGGTGGAGCCTGAGACTTCAGGAATTCGATATTACCATAGTTTGCAACTCCGAAGAAAACACACCGACGTCGAATGCCTTTCCCGCGTACCTGTTGAGACGCCGCCGCATGAAGATATCGACGACGACAGCTTCTTGGGGCCCATAAGTGCCGACGACTTTGCCGAAAAACAGCAAAGCAAACCGAAACTAAAAATCCAGGCAGAGCCACCGTTGTGCCCAAGGTATTCAAGCGAAAATTAGCGTCATTTTTCTTGCAAACCGACGTCCTCGTAAAGAACTTACTTCTCGCCGGCCCGAACCAACTACATCATTGTTGTACCTTAGGCTCTGCGAGCCCGGCACGACCAGGCGACTGCTGGTCACCTCAATTTTTGCCGCACGTTCGCGAGCATGCAAGAAAAGTACTACTGACCACGCCTACCGCCGACGTCGCTTCTTACGTGAGTACATGTCAGGACTGTCAGCGACGCTAGACACTGCCTACAAGGCCAGCGGGATTTCTTCACCCAATCGATCCACCTCGTCGACCCTTCCAGATCGGGATGGACTGCTGGGGCCATTTCCGACGTCAGCGTGCGACAACAAGTGTACTGTCGTAGCCACGGGCTACCTCACCCACTACACCGAAACCACGGCCCTGCCTAAAGGTAGTGCCGCCAAGGTAGCGAAGTTCTTGTCGAGATCATCCTACTGCATCACGGCGCCTCAGAAGTCCTTATCACCGACAGTGATACGACCTTTACGGCGGACCTAACACACGCCATTTTGAAATACAGCCAGTCAGCCACACTAATGTATAAAATACGACGCGTTCCACCAATGATCAGACGTCTCGGTGGCGGCCTACTGTTCTCGCCGCTGTCAGTGTACAGCGCCAATTGCTTGTACCTGGACTTTTCCCTTTACGGGGCACAAGTTCGCCCAATAAATTCGCCCACAAGTTCGCCAAACATGCCTCTTGGGGACGGCATCGGTTATGTCAAAAGGGTAACGGTGTAGGCGGTATGCCCCGGGGACAGTGCCGGAACGGCATCCAAGGAGGCATCGAGGCTGTCATGGCTTCCCGTTGTGTCTTTTTCACCTCTTTCAGGGAGTCGGTTGCATCCGGCCCGTCAGAAAAATGAATTTTCTGTGGATCTGTGAAAATGGAGAAACCATTACCTTCAGCCACAATCTCCACATTAGTATCAGGGGGTTTATGGCTCATTGCGCGCTTCTTCCTAATCGTCAGGCAGAGTCTGGTGGGCATACCGGGTCCCATGGATGAAGGGTCGAGCACAGGTTTTCTTTAAATTTTTTTCGAGGAGAGATGACGGTACGTCAATAGGCAGAACAATGAGCGGCTCTGCAACTTTCTTGCGTTTGTCCGTCCCAGAAAACCTGTTTGCAGAGGTGGTCGCTTGCCAACAACATCTCTCGAGTTTTCGGAAGCAGCTCCACTGTCTCCCATTATGTTCGTGGTTTCCATAGATTTTTCCATTTGTATTCCAGGTGGCATGTCAGGCACGAGAGGAGCTGGTACTTTCACGTTCACATCTAGAAAATGCGACGTTCTGTGCCTCTTTTCCTAATGCGTCGGATGAGGGGTGCCAATGCAAGCCGATCTATGGTGGGTCCAAGCGGAAATGATGGTTCGTCCGTTATCTACTGGCTGTAATAGATCTGATGTGTTCACAGAATGAGCCGGTGCCTCCATGCGTTCAAGAGCCGGCCGTGTCGGCGACATTTGTGGCTTGGAGGTGCTCTTTGTCTGGAGTAATGGTGGTCGCGTGATGGATATCGACGCAGAATTTAAAACCTGCAGCGGGCAGCATGCCTTCCGGCTATTGTCGATGACTGCTCTGGAGAATTCCGCAAATTTGTCTGTGGAGGAGATGCAGGGCACAGCTTTACCATAGGGTCGCTGCGGCTAGCGAAATCGATCTGTTTTGAGAGAGGGTAGGTTAGTGGACGCTCGAGCTGCAACGTCAAGGTTATGACTCACTGCTCCTATCCGCGGTAGGTTGGCTCAGCAGGGAGAGGGTCGCAGGCATGTGAAAGAAGGCGAAAAACAGGGGTAAACCTGGAACATCATTCAAGCCAGGATCCTTGTTTGACGCTTCCGTAGTCGTGCAATGCTTTATTAGCACCACCGCGATCGATGACGGTCGATGGCCACCAGCTATATTCGACGTCCAGCCAGGCATTACGGGTGCCAAAGCGTGAACTTTGATCCACAAGACAGCATGATGCTAAAATTCCCTGAACTCCGGCAGTTGCGCGAAGTCGGAGATGCTAATACAGCCAAAAATTTATGCGGCGAAGGAACGATGTGGCCCGCATCACGCCCGGGAGGTTGTCGCGCGGGTTGGCGAGGAGCCAGGGGCGTCGTCCACAGGGGATACGAAGCCTCGGCACGGACGGCAGCGGACGAGAAACGGGTGTTTGAGGAAGCCAGGCAGTCGCGTTAGTGTGACAGGCGCGAAGCGACGCGGGTTATCTCCGCTGCGCCGTAGGGTGAACCGCCCAAGGAGCCAAGAGCGGCGGCCGCGAAATATGCAGTGTTTGCAGCAACCACAGTGATCATGTCGATGATCCAAGCAAAGAGACAACACAGCTACATAAGGATGCTGACCATACGGTAGCCATCCTTTTGTAGCTCTGTTGGCGACCAGTGCTGGTAACGGCGTTTATACCTTAGAGAGCTTGGGCAGCGTTTCCTAGCGGTATGATCCCAATCGCTATGCTATCGACGAGAGGTATCGCAGCGCCGATGAAGAAGTTCCATGGAGCTGCCGATGGGGACCGGCTGCCATCTCATAAAGCAGCTTGCAGCGCCGTCAAGTAAGCGGCTGCCGAAGAAGGCTTCGATACCGTCCCATAGAAAACATGAGTTCCACGCTTGGTAGATAACCAATTAAATGAATAAACAACGCCGTTATTTTGTGGCTGGGATTATCTTTTACTGTGAAATTTAAGCGATAATAATATAAAAAGTGTGTATCATAAGATAGTTGTGATGTAGAAGAGTTAGGAAATAATGCTTGCCAAAGGAACAGTAGGCTAAATACAACTTCCGAGAGAGGCTACAGAGGTTTACCGAAAGAACTTCTATAATTTAACTCACCTGGAACGTCCGAAGAGTTCATGAAATTGTACAAACCGCACGTGTCATTATAGGCCTTCAGAGTCTGGTTGACTGTGCGCCTGTAACATAAATATGGAGACGAAGATGTGACTAACTCTCCACGTTACACACCTTCAGAGTTTATATCGAGTTGTGAAGTAATTACATGCGGCTGATGTTTATTACAATAATTAGCGTGATTTTATCTTTGTCTCTATATAGAGCATGCTGTAGGGTTGCTATATCGGACACGAAATAGAAAACGAATGATGATAATTTTTAACATGCAATTATGTATTTTTCTGCACAAGGCTTGAGAAGATACCATCGTAGCGAAAATACTTGAACAATCGGTGGTGCGGATACAGAAGTTTTCGGACATGAATCGAATACGAATAAGGCAAAAAACTGCCCTAGAAGATCGAATAGATGACATCACAATCACCATTCTCAGCCTCTCTTATGTCCAATACAGGACGAAGGTCTCTCCCAAATAACTCCATCTCAGCTTTCGCGAGCTGATTAGCTCGGAATTGCTTAATTTCTTCCCTACACTTAACCCTTTCCGTCCTTCCCGCATGTCCATCACCAAAAAGTTGCGAAAGAAAAAGTAACTATTCCTATCGCTGCTCTTTTAACACAACTTAATGGAACTGTCTCCACTTAAGCTGCTGCACGTTCAAAATACTTTTGGTAACGCAGTCAT
This sequence comes from Rhipicephalus sanguineus, assembly GCF_013339695.2. NCBI lineage: Eukaryota > Metazoa > Arthropoda > Arachnida > Ixodida > Ixodidae > Rhipicephalus > Rhipicephalus sanguineus. Next base: position 656,855 of record NW_023615352.1, read on the forward strand.
TAAAATTGTCATAACTGCTTGACTCGTTCACAAGGCGAGGACTCCCTAACTGCTGTAACAACACGCCTGACAGTGAAAAAGTCTTTCTCCCTTATGTAATGATGGCCTTACACTGCCTTTTCTTTTTCTAAGCATGTAAACATTGTATAGGTAACGTTGTTGATGATTGTTTTATTGTATAAGGCTTGAGAACCATAAGTATAATATATGCTGTATAAGAGACGTGCTGGAAAAAAGCTCGAAGGAAAAGAAAGCGCCCCTGTCTCCTGTGCGTGCCGCACAGGATGCAACGGACTGCAAAGGCCATGCTTTGGTTTTGCGTATTCCTCAGTGACTACATTACCACATAGCCAATGGCTGGGAAAGCAGAATAAATATGCACTCAATAGTAGCAAGCAGTAGCTGCGAAATGCAACCTAACTTACGATCGCATTAGAGATGGTTTAATTTTAAAGTGAAAATGCGTAGCATTCGTATATCGACACTTGTTCAACTATTAGAAGTATTCCGGATATTCGGTGCGGCCGAATATATGGGAAAATTCGAATAATCATTTTTCGAACCGAATATGCTACAAATAAGGAAAACATCAATATCATAAGGAAAACTACAATAAGGAAAACGCTGCACTGTACGTAAAAAAATGTTCTCCCTCTGACTTTCCCAATATGCCATGCGAAAAGGCAAAAGAACTGCAAAGCTCCCTCGACATAACGTGTGCATGGTTGTCACATCTACGACTCCCTAGAAAAAAATGAAAATATTTCCGATTACACGCAGTTCCCCGCCGAAAATCTTTCTCTATTTGTGAGCTTTGGAGCCTCAGTACAATCGTCTCTATGCCGTGGCGTTACAAAACTGCGAGGACTCACCATGTCAAATATGCATTCCTCTATGTTCTACAGAACTCATCAAAGTTTTCCCGAGAAGCTGAAGCTTTTTTTTTAAGAATAGGAAAACAGGGCCCTTACCGGAATGAACGGCACATGGCTGCTCGACTATCCTTCTGTAGCGTCCGCTGCTTGTAAGTTGGGGCAGGAATGACTTCTCTTCGTTACAATAAGCATATTTGCGGCGGCAAAACCTGTCGTGCGCTCCTTGTAAATATGCGACATTCCCGTGCCAGCCCGACTTAGAATAACAGAGAGCTGAGCTAGTTGGTAAGCATTCATTCTAAAAAGACAGGGCGTGCAAACACAGTGACAAGAATGAAGTCACGACACCACAAACGCCGACTAAACAACTGAGGAGACGCACAACGGCGGAAAAGAAAGAAGCACGAAAACTTATCTGCGCATGCCCATGCAATAGGCGAACATATCAATCCAGCACGCGTGGGGGTCTACGTGAGCGATAACTGTTAAGGCATTTCATTTCATGTTTCTGCAAGTTAATCGATGGTTGGCTCACGCATGCGCTACCACTAGTGTCGATGCCATGCCTCATTCTTCATTTTCTTCATTCTTATGCCAGTACTTCAGTTCTTCAGTTTCTTCAGTTTCTCATTCTTGAGTTTCTTCATTCTTATGCCAGTACAAAACTGAGCATTAATCAAATTTCGGCGTGCACTTACAATCTCGACGATGTAAAAATCGATTAGAGGTGAGCCTCCAGTTAGCGATCTCTTATGTTCCAATCTCTGGTTAATGCAGCGGCCCGTCTGTCCTACGTAGAAGGGCCGCAGCCGAAAGGGACCTTATACACCACACTTGTACGGCAATCAGTGGATTTGTTGGTGTGTTTTACGAAACAAATATCGGTCCGCTTCTTGTCTTTTACTCGCTCATTCTTCCTCTGCACAGCAGCACAAATCTTACCTAGCTTATTGGCAGCCGTGAAAACAACATTAACGCCGTATATACTTCCTGCTTTCTTTAGCCCGCGACATACAATGAATGTACGGTATACCTACGACACGTTTCTTCCTATCGCTTTCTACAACCATGCTCGGACTTAACATAATGGGCTTCTTTAAACTTTCAGCGACAGTGGCCAACTGCATCACGAGGATAACCTACATCTAAACCGCGCGTAACCTGTGCGTTAAAGCTGTCACTCATTTTGTGCTCACACGACTTGGTGAGGGCAGACTTAAGGCAAGACATGGCTATACCGTTTTTTTTTTACATCCTTCGAGTGCTTCGACAAGAAATTGAACAGGGGTATTGAGGATCTAAAAGAATACTGCCAGCATACGGGGTTCCTCTGAAAGGTTAAGGAAATGTTTAGAAATTGTATTCTGCTACTCTGATGCGACTCTTTAGGAAAGTTCAGCACTCCTCCGTTTAATTCAAATTTTTCGCTCACTAGGTTACCACGGTTTCAATGTCCTCACCACTACAAAAAACCAAGTAATCGTCCGCATGACGAAAAACGTTGATAGAATTACCTAAGGCGCCTCCCAAAAGTTTGTCCTTTTTTGCTAACGTATAAATCACTAAGAACCGGAGCAACCTTAGAACCAATACATATCCCTGATTTCTGCACATAAACGCCTTCCTTCCAACCTACCATTGTCGACTTTAAATACACGGAAAATTTCTAGAAAAGCCCCCGTAAAAGTACCGCATTTATCCTAGAAAACCGTCTCGTGCCCTTGTTTGATAATTCAGTCATTAACACATTTTAACAAGTCATCATACGGCAAGGAGTAATAAAGGTCTTCAATATCTATGCTAAAAGCTTTACGACCGCCGGGGTTCTCCTCTGAGAGGAACTGAACTTGCGCCTGAGAGTTACGCATACGAAAAGGGTCTGAAAAAATCAAAGAGGTTAAGAAGTTCTGCAAATAACCAGATACAGCGACTTGCCAGGTGCCTTTCTCTGAAACCATTGCTCGAAATGTAATCTTGTTCTTGTTCTTATGTGTTTTCGCTGGAAAAAATACAATTCTTAAGCAAGTGATTCAGCCTTCTTGACATTACAAGCTGTCCCGCGCGCAGACATGAAGGCTTGCACGTGCTTAAGTAAACTGCCTCCATCTCCCCCGAAGTCGAAACCTCCCCTTTCCCTTTTCGAACTTTCTCCTTTCTTACGTTCAGGATTGGAGTCGTCGGGGCGTGGCGCGTGAATTGCGTGGTGCATTGGTGTTCCCCAATTGGACTTCTCGACCTACGAGTGTATTGTGTGACTCATTGCTTCCTTTCTGGAGGCCGGACGCTGGGACGGCAAGTCACCGGATTGGCGGGAGCTGCTGACACCGGTTTCCAGTGCCTCAGTGTTGACAGACTCGGGGCTATAAAAGCAGAAGTCTTTTGTTGTTCAGTTGAGTTCAGTCGAGTGGGTTGATTACCTCGTATTCTCTCTCACTTGTAACCATGTAAATAAACATACGTTCCTTTGAAAGTACGCACCTCATCACTGGGAAAAATTCGGCTATGTGGACGGTCGGCGTGAGCCAGCTACCTTACGAGACCCGCCGAACCCCACTCCTTACAACGCCCAGTGCATGTTCCCTGGAAAAAGGTTTGTCTATGTCAGTTTTTTATTCTTCTTACCTGTGAATAATTTGCTGCCAGGGATGTTCAACTTCCTGTAGCATACCAGAGTTTTAAGTTGCTGACTTTACTTCACCTCAGGATTATCCAAAACTCCATTTCAACTTAAATAATCAAATGTAACGTCAAAGTAACAGCACATTTTACACTGTTCAAAGTATAACTGGAACGAAGAAATAAAGGAACTTATAACGGGAACTCGTTTCTAATTTGGGAAGGAACGAGCTTTCGTTCCTGTTTTAGAGGAACGTGTACAACACTGGCGGGTGCTAAGGAAAGCCTTCCTCTACTGCGAGAGCTTCTGAGCTAAGCCATCGTTTTAGAGCGCAGCTCTTAGGCGCCAGTTCCTGCCTTGACCGGCGTCGCCGTCGCCGTTGCTGTCGCCGTCGGTGGCGTAACCGATAGACATGAAAAAAATAAAATGCGAAAAAAATACCCTGGGTTGAATGGTATTAGAAACCGGGCCCTCTGCGTGGCAGTCTAGTATTCTACTATAGTCACGCTGGCACATGAAACTCCTTTGAGAAAAGACCCTGCACAGGCGTCATATCGGGCAAGGAATCGCGTTAACCTATGTAATATAGCGTGGTAGAAGAGTTAAATAACAACCAGTATTCACACAATGCTAATAGCGCATCAAGTGTGTGGTTCATTGCTTCCCACCCACTGCAAAACCCTCAGCCATAAATTTAATCAACATCACCCCCATGATAATTGCACATAATACCTTACAGATGTGTGGCAGCTGCCTCGCTTAAACGCGGAAATAAGAATATTGGCGTAGTGGGTGCTGTCCTACTTCGCTAAAATTATGATTTATGGCGTAGTCATTACGATGCGGAACGCCAAAACTTCAAGAACAGTTTACATTGCCCCAACACGAAGCTGCGCTCAAAATTCGCATTAGGCAGTATCGTAATCGTAAGGCAATTTTTTATGGGCTGTTGCATTTATATGCTGACTGCACCCAACTCGTGCGAGGTTTATATGCACACTTGCCTGGCCTGGAATAGCTACGTACTTGCAACATCATCGAATATTTTTAATGATTTAACATGCTGCGACCACTCATGGGCTGATACAGGGGTATCCACATTATGCAATAATTCCCGACGAAAATCGCATAACGTTAACTGACAAACATCTATAGGAAAGGCAATGGAATGCTCTGTTCTTGAGAATGAAATAGCCTCTACGTGTGTTCTATGTTGAAACGTTAAAACGTTTAGGTTGTCACAGATTCGAGTTCACACTTCTTCGAATAGGCACGTCGTGTGCGTTCGTTACGAGCTGTCATACGAAGCATTAAACTTTCAATGTGGCGACGTGTTCACAGAAGGGTGAAAGCTCGATGGACGCGTGAGTTTCTCCTCCGAGAGTGGAACCCTATAGCATAATTAGGCCCTACTCACCTGCCGTGCCTCGCATCTCGGTGGACACCTGAATCGTGCAGCGAGGAAGGAAATGTCTGCGTGCCTAACACTTGACGTTTTACACTCTCTTAGAATCTCTACTGCAAATAAAGTTGCAAAGAGCCCACCACACTATAAAGCATAAATTTGCGAAGTAACGAACTACCCACTACGCCTTTGCAAGGCGAAACGTAGATCTACGTAGCTGCACACTTTTCTGGTGCTCTGGGTGATGATGATGGTAAAGAATTATGCCTGAGCCCTTTTACAGCGATGCTTTATTCCTCTGCCCCGCAACGGTTCCGTCTCCGTGGACTAAAAACAAAACGCCAGGACCCAAAACCACCAACAGACGATCGCGTTGGCGTGCTCCTCTGCCAGCAGGTGCGCGCACTCCTTGCGTTTTCCCCTCGGACGCTGAAAAAGGGTATTCAGAGAGGTGGACGGACGAGCTGACGAACGCGTTCGCTGTAGACTCGCTCACAACAGCAACGCCCTAACTAAATTTCGGCCTCTTGGTGGTTTGGGGGCCATTTGACAATTGAAGGCAAACGGCATATATTTCTTTGCAGTCAGGCATAAAGCATAAAGCTCAGTATTCGTTTCAAGAAAGAAAACCACAAGACAAGCATCAAAACCGCATGCTCGATGATAATGCGCCTGCGAACAATGGGAACAACCTCCCACAAGCTCCAGGTAAAGATTGGGTTGCAGGTGCTTTGCACTTCACACATGGGCTTTGAATGACGTCAAATGGCCCTTCGTTCTCCCCGCGTGTGTTTCCTCCTTTCCTATATGAAAAGGAGACCCGTCTAACAACTCACTCACTTCCTTCTAAGACAGCCATGGGTAGACCACGGAAATTAAAGACACCAGAAAAACGGCGTGAATGCTCGACCAAAGGGGCAAATTCTTCTCGCTGAAAATGGTCGTGGAGCCAATCAAGGTCTAATGAAGCGACCACAAAACGAATATTACTACCATTACTCTAAAGTATTAATAAAACGTGCCCCCTCTCCCCTCTCTTAAGCATGTGTGGTGTTTGATACAGCTTCGCCGGACATTCACTTTCGCAGGGCGAGGTGGCGGCGAAATTTTAATGGGTTGGTGTTTTTCAGCCGCTCACTCCTTCGGCATCCACATGGTGTGACGCTGCGACTCGGCCCTTGCGGCTCCTTGCCCTACGTAACGCTTGTATAAGGTTTGTTTGCTTCTTTTTTTTTCAGAAGCAGTGCCAAGCACTGGTGTTGCTCTGTGGCAGAGCATCAGATTGTCACACAGAATGCCTGGGGTTGATTGCGTCTCGAAACCTTGCTTTTATTCTTTCATACGTCACAGTTTCTTGCTCATGGACAACCGCCGATTTTTCAACTGTGGAAGCTTGGGCGACTTGCTTTTGTTTAATGACGGCGAATTACACAGCACGCGAACATAGGGAAAAAAGGTAGAGAGTGGCAAAAGGGCGCTGCTCTACTCTGTCCCTTTTTTTTTTCCTATTTTCGCGAGCTGGTACTACGCCGTCATGAACCAATACCAACTCGCCCAAATTTCTACACTTGTACGCTACATTTCTAGTACATCAAGCACATGTCTCAACGCTCCTACAAGCCCTTCCTTTCTCACCAGCAGCGCTCTTTTTCTACTCTGTCCCTTTTATCCCATGTCCGCGTGCTGTGTTATACGCCGATTTATCGCTCGCAGCCAAGACCGCCGACGTCAACGCTGACACCGGAATTTCTGCGACAACGCCTCTTAAGCACTATCGCGTTGGTATTAAGTCTAGAAAGGTTACGGGAAGATGAAAAGTGTCTGTCATGTATGCGCTGTAAAAATGCACTGCTTTATTTCGTATATACGCCATGTTGTAATATAATTACTGTGCTCGGCTGCTGACCCGTAACATGCTAGTTCGAACCCGGCCGCGGCCGTCGCCTTTGCATGTAGGCGACATCCTAGAGGCTCGTGCACTTAGATTTTGGGCGTACAATAAAGAGCCCCAGGTGGTTTAAATTTCCAGAGCCCGTGTGCCTCATATTCATATCGTGCTTTTCGCGCGTAATACCCCGGAGAACATAAGTGTTATCGATGTGAAGTTAATGTCATAGTCAGAAAAGGGTACAACGCAATAGTCAGGCTGGTGATGCTTTATATGTAAGTAGTTAATTTTTTTTAGCGGCCGAAAAAAGAGCGCGTTGTAAGAAGCGAGCATTTTTAACGGCATACTGCGTGCTATTTCTGTGTGGTTGCCACAAAAGAGGTGATGGGTAAAAGGCAGCCCTAATAGGCTCTTCGCAGGAAGGCCTCCAGTGCTCCCATATGACTCGCACGCCAGTCTCCACTTATTAAAAAGTTAATTAATTTAATCTCTGTAATTGCGGCCAGCCATGTTAAGTCTCTATTCATGACAAATCATTAGTCATGTTGAGATGCCTGCCGCTACAGAAAAAGTAACGAGGATTGCAGCAAGTTAATACAGCATTTCTTTTATCGTTCAGGATTTTCGGGCGCATTTTTTTAAAGCAACCTGTATACATTGAGGGTATATCTTACCATTCGCCACTGCTGGTGTTTCTAAAACGCACCTCCTGAGTTGCTGTGTGTGTATCCTCGTCTTTATTTAACGTTTTGCTCGTCAGACAGTCACTTTTGTTGTTTCCATAGGGATCATAAGTTCTGGCCATCAAATGTAGCGTTACTCCTGTTTGAAGAAACTGAGAAATAGTTAACATAAAGATGATGCAGCAGAAAGAGTGGGGCACTTGGCAATGATGCATTCTTGGAAAATAAGTGAGAACACGACAGATACACAAGACGAGAAGGACACAATACTACACGAAGTACACAGTACGACAGCGCTCGTACTATGTCCTTCTGGTCTTGTGTCTTTTCTTTGTATTCGCGATGATTTCCCCAGAAAAACATATATTGCACCCAAGTAAAGGCATTGGCATTAGGAAATGATGTATATGGAAACCGGATATCAAGTTTAATCGCTCAGGATTCATTAACTTGTGCCTAGACCTAAACCTAAGTTACCGTATTTACTCGTATGTAGCGCGAGCTTTTTCCATATTTTTGCTACCAGAAGTCGACCCTCGCGTTACAATGGAATACCGAAATTCAAGTTGTCTAAAAAGTGCAATGGTGCACCCAATTATAGACGGCTACGGTTTTGTCCATATCGCTATTTATGTTTGCAACATGTGCCAGCCGAATGACATTTGGATCCACTACAAGTCAATTGCCGTTCTCTTTGTTTCCGTTAAGCAACGCTAGTTTCCATTCTGTGACGGCGTGCACTTCGCGTTTGTTCTTGTGTCGTCTTGTGTGGCAGTCTCTCGATGCCTTTGGTTGCCCTCGAATATTTCTCGACTGTCCTTCGGCTCCCCTTGCGATGGGAACGTGTCTTGCTCAGTACGACGCCCGTTTCAAGAGGTGCGCTACATTGACGGCTGAAAAAATGAGCTGCGGCCCGAAGGCTCTGCGTGAGTAAGGCGCCCGTCTGCGAGTGGTGCCTTCCGCAGGAGCTCCCTTTCAGGCGCGAGCACGGCCGCCACTTTTAATTGGAGCAGCGTGTTCCTGATTTAGTAACTGAAAAGTGCAATCACCTTACGGCGGTCAGTGTTGAACTGATACAGTTGAAAGTGAGTGATGTCGCTCGGCACATGGGCATCCCGTGAACGAAGTTCAACGTGTCACGTGGGTTGGTGCGAAATACTACGCTTTGAGAGAGTCATTGAAAAATAATTCCGCTTTTTCATGACTACGATGGCCTCGGGTTACATTGGCGCTGTTCTTTTCTTTTTGTTGGAGGCAACAATAATCGTCTCTCGCGTTACTTTCCTGCGTTTATTTTTTTTCCTGGACGCAGTTAAAAGTCACCCCTCGCGTTAGAATGGTGTAGATATGGTAACCCAAAATAGAGATTACATGTGCCTTTAGGCATCCTGTATGTTTTCTTTTAGTGCCGTATGTGCCCCAAGTCACAGGTGCGGTAATTGCCTATACGGCGTCGATACGCACGTTCACCTTAAGCCTCCAATGGAACGAGCTGTCGTAGCTGCTCTAAAGAACCATCATCTCCCGGTGGTTATCTTTTCGTTTATGGTATTATGTTATTAGTACTGTTATTAGTACTCATCCTGTATGCGAACGTATGCAATGCGTGCTGTCTACTATTTGAGCCACCGTGATTTCATCTAGAGTTTACGTGAATACATTGGCGTTTTGTTCCGCGCCATTTTGCGTTGCAATAATACTTCAGTGCAAATGGAAGCTGCAAAGTTAGAAATTGGGCTAGTTGGTTGTGCATGTTGGGAGGGAATGCGCTACAGTTAACTGGGACTTAACAAAGCTTATCGTGATAAGCTTGTCGCTTGTCGTGTCCATTCCGTTCGTCCGTCCTCTAGCTTTGTTAAGTCCCAGTTAACTGTAGCGCATTCCCTCCCAACAAATGGAAGCTGTTGTCGTTCCTCTGATTTGCGCCGAAATGATCGAAGCTCCAAAAGCCAACAAATTTCGCGAAGTCACCTTCGTACAAGGCAAACCATTGGCTGATACAGTTCGTTTACAGAACGCTCACACAGGATGCAAAAAGGACACTCGAATACAGGACACGTAAAACACGTAAACATTGAGGACGCATAAAAGCAGTGGCCAAATTTATACATCTGGGGGGCATTTAGGATGCGTTCTCGTGCTGCCTTGAAAAAACGTAAAGTTTCCTTAGAGGACATAAAGATTTTGATAAATGACAGGTGCAATCCCCCCCCCCCCTCCCATCAATTATGCGTCTTTGTGGTTGGGAATGGGCAACCACGTCCGTGAGCTTAGCAGCAACAGCGTAGCCGCTAAGCCATTATGACGTGTAGTCCTGAAGTGTCCATTTATTTCCAGGCATGGCTAGCGGCGGTACTTGTACTAAAGGCACCTGTTGTTAGGCGGATACCAATGTGATGAAGCGGGAAACGTGCTGCTCAGCCATCACGCCAAGAATGGACACATTTAAAACTTGACTTCATTTGCTAGCTCGGAACACTTCATCGCTCCTTCTGAAAAAAAAAGAACAGCAAAAGCATTGAATTCTGGTGCCATCTAGCTGTGATGTGCGCAATCGAGTCTTGGTTTCAAATATTCCGTGCTCTCCATTGCGACGAATCCAGCTAATTTTGATTAACTCAACCCTTAAATTGCTTGTGGTAGCGTGGATGTGACAGTAGCTGCCGTATGCACAGCGCTATGAAACGGCTGAGAAATTCCACACATTCGGTGCCTCGTCGAGCAAAAATGAACTGCCCAGCGCTGGAACGCCGACCGCATGGGTAAACACAAAGCGACAAACTACGATGCCTCGATTAAGCCGTAATAACTGCCTCTCTGCCTCAACCAAGCTGATGAAACCACGTATTTTACATACTACGTAGCATTCTTTTATCTACCGCTGCCGCTGCACGTTGGACCATGTTGCTGGCCCGGACTGCCTGACTGGCACGACCGCGGCCTCCTGCTCCTCTTCGTCGCTTGACACAGGAGGCTCGTAATAGTAAACAGTTATATTTCTTGGCAAGTTGAAATGGTCTGCATTATAACAGGTCAATTCATCGCTGGTAGAGGGGGCCACGACATGAATGCATATTGTGCAGCAATGTGACGGCGTGCACGCTTCGAAAGACGGCAGCCGGCTGTCGAATGAGGGTGTCATGACGTCACGGCTTTCAACTCGCGTTGGCCGGTGGCTTGGCGCACGCTCACAAAAACATAGAAAATAAGACCACCCCGCTGAAACGCTCGACAAGTGACGACATTTTTTTCGATGTAATCGCACACTGAAAATTCATTTGCAACATTTCCGCAGAATTTTCAGATATGGCTTCAGTAGTCATTTATGGAGACTCCTACCAGTACATGACCTTCATATAGTGTTTTTTTTTTGCGCAGTCTCTAACAATGGAGTGGCTCTGTGTTAAAACACCTGCTTGTCACGCAGAAATGCTGGGCTGGATTCCCATTGGAAACCAAGATTTGCATTTTTTTTTATTTTATTTGCATCTTTCTCTATTTTTCACTCACGGACAACGCTGATTTTTCGCTCACAACCAACGACGCCTACGCCGACGCCGGAATTTCTGCGAAACGAGCTCTTTTGGCGCTGTCGCGTTAAAGATACATAGCACCAGAAAGTGCCAGAAGCCTCTCTGAAGGCTAGTACGCTTAAAAGTACGCTGAAAAGCAATGAAACGCTGTCTTTCTGTGTACGTTGCTTTCAGGTACATCACTCTGGGTGTTTTGCTTCATCCGCCTCTGTAACAATTATCTTTTACTCGTTCTTCCTAAGGGTTCATTGAAATAATAACTATGATATGGTAAGTAATGTAGCAAGACTGTATGAAGTCACGCAGTGCTTACTTACTTCCCATCCTTTCACCGTTTCCGCTGGATTATCTTTAACATTTTCGGTGAAGCCGGTTATGATGTTCAGGAGCAAAACAGTAACGGTGGACGCAAACACAGCCATCTTACGTTCGTCAAAATCTCTTCGAATAAGGAGTTTGAGGTAGTGGGACGTTTTCTTGTACTCTTTGGCAGTGCTGAAAAGAGCGGGGAGAAGATCATATGTCATTCAAGGTTAGAGGAGGAGGAGGAGGGAGAAGAATGAAAAGCAGGGATGTCAACCAGACACACGTCCGGTTTGCTATCCTATGCTGGGAAGGGGATTAAGGGATGAAAAGATAGGGAGGTAGAAAGAGGTGAGCATACAAAAAATTCGCGTGCGCTTAAAGAACACTGCTGCATTCCATAGTACCGGACGCAGGATCTCGGGTGTATGACGTTCCACTGTAGATAGTCGAGTCAACCTGCCTACTGAAGGCTTGGAAGTATGGACATAGAACATCCAGTACATGTTGTACGGACTGTGCGTGGGGTGATTCAGCTTGCCGACGATCACGCGAAGTCTGTCTAACAGTGACTGGAACACTATGACGATTGGTTTATCTCCTTCAGGCAACCTGCCAGTCGGAAATTCATTGTGCACGGTTGCGGTGTGCACTGCGAATCTGCATGTCACTGCGACTTTGGCGACGTAGGCCAAACTGCCTCAGTTCTCTCTACGCCTTTGTGTTCTGGCTTGTACGGGCCGTTGCCGATCCATGTAGGTGTGGCTTCGGCAAAGTAGGCCAAATGGAATACACAACAACTGTGTGCAAAGGCATTGGTTTTCTTTGATGGTTCCGGCAGCCTCGCTTCCGAACAGTCTTCTGTCAGGTGCTTCCCCTATTTTGCCCTTGCAGTCATGGAATCCATGTGCTCAAGAAATTTTAAATATTTACCTTGAGTGCAACGTTTCTAGCAACATTTTTTTTTAATTGAAAACCGCATGCATCAGTACGAATCCGCAACGGTACGTTTTTTTTCCATGCCGTTGCACAGAGGGACTCGATGTTGTGGGTGCAAACCCGTCCGCAGCAGCCGCATTTTGTGGCTGGCGGTGGGCAACAACGCAGTATATTTAAATTTCAGCAGCGCTTTAAAAGGACAGGTGTTCAAATTTATTCGAATTCTCTACGCAACGTCCATCATAATGAAAGTCTGGTTCTCAAACACGACAATTTTTTTCTTGTCACCAAATTAATGGCGCAGCAGATCCTTACTATGAAGCCGGCAAAGGAAATTGTGCGGTGTTGAGGTAAAAGTAATACGAAAGAGTTCGTAGTTGAGTCAGAAATTAGGAAGGGTGGATTTTTGGCCTTGTTGGTTTAACATATTCATATAATTAAGCGATGAATTGAAATGACGGGGACGGCACAGAGAGAAGCCCGTACACAATAGCGCTTGTGTGTGAGTTACTCCCTGTCCCGTCTTTGTGATTTCAGTTCCGCGCTTAACTATATCAATTAGCCACAATATCTCCAACTAAAAATGACCATACACATGTGCTCGCAAAAAAGTGCGAATGTTTCATTCGTTTCATGAACAACGAAGCAGTCACTACCATCACTTGTGAGATGCCCTGCAAAACTTCAAACAGCGTTATATTACCGTATGTTTAGGGAAGGAATCTCTGGAGTATTTAATTCCAGTTATGTGGCGGGTGGGTGTTTATGTAAATCGCACGTAAAGTCGCAAAATTTCTGACAAGGTCAGCACCAGCGATGAAGCACCGTGCCATATTCGAATGCATGAGAAAACTCCAGCGCTGTATTACAAGGCGTCCGAGTACGACGACAAAAACATAAAAACAATATCAGATCCGAACTTTGAAAGTCGAGAACGGCAGCATTAACCCACTACATCAACTTTATATTAACGACAAGCGTCTGTATTCTCGAACAAAATGATTAATAATTTCTGTTGTTTTACGTGCAAAACAAAACGATAAGAAGCGCACCCTAGTGGGGTCTTTCGGTTAATTGGCGCCACGTGGGCTTCTTTACTGCGCATCCACATTTAAGTACACGGGAGTTATCGCATTTCGCTCCCCCATGGAAATGAGACCGTGATGTCCTCAAATTGAACCCGCAACCTGAAGCTTAGCAGTGCAACAAGTCAGCATGTTAAGCTGCCAGGACAGGTGTGCCTTTGATTGAAATATTGTACAAGCAATTGATTATATTGCCACGCGTGTTATTATGATGTATTCGGGTTTCACCCGCAAAGACTGTTTGCAAGGCTTCACGCAGACCACACTGCGATGTTTAAGAAGCTTCACAATTGTTTTAGATCATTGCGTTAAGATTGCGCGCAGGACGCGAATAGTCTAGTTTCTTCGAGAGATAACGCGACCACCAGCGATAGCGCTGGAATCTTCGATAGCACACGTATAAACGCCGACACGCTTCACCGCTTGTCAGATTATCGACGGTCTACGCTCTGTTCGCCGCTACCAGTGCACAGTGAGAATTGCTTGTAGTTTGACTTTCCGTTTCCCGGCCACAAGTTCGGCCAAATAAAGAGTTTCATCTTGGACACGCCCACTGCTTCCTTCGTCAACGTGAGGACCCCGTGACATCTGGTGGACGTGCTGGTTCCCTTACGTTCCTGACGCCGTAGATAAGCCGCGATCCAAGCCCGAGCCGACAAGACACCAAAGGCATCGTGGATCATCTAGCCAGCCTCAGACAACAAGGACTACCACCACAGTACGGGCCTCTACCTGACAGCAGCAGGAACGCCCCGCCGGCCATGACCACCACATCAGCGACGATGACAGCTCCCATGGCAACCACATCTATAATGCTACAGCAACCAAGAAAACCACCAACTTTTTGAGTTTCACCAGGGGAATACCCCCAACGTTGGCTTGAAGGATACGACAATGTCGCCACTTTCAACAGGTGGGACTGCGATGAAAAGTTGCGCCACGTCTATTTTTCCCTTAAAGACTGTACCGGGACGTGGTTTGAGAATCGGGAGGCCACGCTGACGAACTGGTACCACTCTCGTGCCGCGTTCCTAGACACTTTCACGAATTTCGTTCGAAAGGAAACGGCTGAAACCCAGCTGGAAACACGCATACAGCTTCTGAACGGAAATATCGGCATGTAAGCCGAAGAAATGACTCGCCTATTCCGCCATGCCGACCCCGCAATGCCCAAGGAAAAGAAGGTTCGCTTCTCGATGCAGGGAGTGAAGCAAGAACTGTTTGAAGACCTTGTACGACGCCGACGGAAGACGGTCATGGAATTCGTCTCAGAGGCCACGACGATTAGAATGCGTACCAGGCAGTACAGCCGCCGCATTCCCACGACGACCTGCTGGGAGGTTCAAGCGCAGCAATCCGACTACCTGCGCGAGACCATCAGAGCGATCGTTCAGCAGGAGCTGCGGAAATTGTTGCGATCCTAGCAGCCTCAAGTGGACCCATTTGCCGACGTCGTGCGGCAGGCAGCCCAGCCATTCCTCGGAGGAACCTGAACTTGCGCAGCCTCAGCCACAAGCGATGGGCTACGCTGCTGCAACCCGCCGTACCTCTCCCCCTCTGCACTCACGACAAGAGGGAGCACCGCTGCAGTACCGTCACCAGACACCGCCGCCGCCGCCGCCACCCACGCCATACCATCCGCCTGTTGGACAGCGCTACGCGCCAAGGAAAACAGACGTTTGGCGTGTGCCTAACAACCGCCCGCTCTGCTACCACTGCGGGGAAGCCGGCCATATCTACCGCCGCTGCCAGTACCGACAGACGCCGCTGCCAGTACGCGCCATGTCCACAGCGCGGTGAACGACCACACGACATCGCCGACCACTTCGCAGGAGCGCAGTGGACACCCCGACAACCTTCCCGATCGCCGTAGCCAGGCCGCTACATGTCACCGCAGCGCCGCCAGTACACCGGCCCTGCTCAGGGCCGTTCCGCCGAGCACATATCCGGAAACCTAAGGGCAGCAACCAATGGAAGTGCGGTTACCACCGCACCTCCATCGGTTACCAAGCATCTTCCGTTGCCACCGACGACGCGTGGGGAATTATTGGACATCAGCTCGCCGCCTAGCAGACAGCTTTCATGAGACCACTTCTCCACCGAAGCAAGACCAGAGGACACGATGCTGCAGAATCGCAGCAAATCGACGCAGCCGCGATCCGACGCCACGATCTAAGCGTAACGGAAGACGACGAACCACCGACCTTTACGTGCTTAGTGATGGCCGCAACGTCACCGCACTGCTAGACATCGGAGCAGACTACTCCGTCGTCACTTGCCCGTGCACCGCCAAGCTGAAAAAAGAGAGCTTGGGAAGGACCCGAAATTTGCACAACTTGAGGCCGCCTAATAATACCAACTAGAATCTGCACGGCAAGAATCACGATTGATGGCCAATCCGGCGAGCTTTGTGGTCCTGCAGCAGTGTCCGAGAGATGTCATTCTAGGCATGGATTTCCCAAATCAGAACGGCGCAGTCATTGACCTACGATCCCAATCGATAACGCTTTCTGCGGACAATGCCATCCCACCAGAAAGAAAAATTGGTCACCATGCCTTGAATGTCATAGAAGACTGTGGTGCGATCTGGTACGCATTCCAAATAAGCACGGAGGCGTGGCGTTACATCCAGCCGCACGCGAATGGCCAATGTGAACCGCGACAGACGTCACGGCCCTGCATTGACCAATCGCGTGCGGCTGGATGTAACGCCACGCCTCCGTGCTTATTTGGAATGCGTACAAGATTGCACCACTGTGGTGCAATCTTGTACGCATTCCAAATGTACGCATTCCAAATCTTGTAAGCATTCCAGGTCACCGTTCTGCCTCTCGCCAGCTTCATCATTTCGTCGGCACCGAAGAACCGACAGACTTAGTAGGTGTTATCGAGGGCGACCAGCCTCAGTGCCTGAGAAGTACGGACTGCTGGGCGAGTTGGTAACTCATCTTAATGCTGTGGTGCGCGAAAGAACGAAAACGTTTTACATCGTTTGAAGAAAGTGGAAGCAAGGCACGGATGCAGTGTTTTGTTTTCGGCTGGCTACCGTTTAGGCAGCATTTGCGCGGCTGTAGACAGGAAGGTCGAGGGCGGGGAGCAAGACGAGGGCGTTTGCAAGGTAAATCACAGGACTAAAGATGTTGAATGCGCCACAGGTGTGGTGTACGACATTCCGTTTTTGTGCGGGAAGCGTTATGTAGGACAAACCGGGTGTTTAAAGCATCACTAAAGGGACAGCCATGCTCTAACCTTTCCTTGCACTGCAGAGAATGCGGCTACGCACCACAGTTCGCTGAGACGACAGTGGAATCTGGGTTCAAAGATAGGGTAGCGCGTGAAATTGAGGAAGCATATCTGATTAATAAAGCTGGTGATGCATGTGTCGCGAAGCTCTCCGTCACATTACTTGCTGCGGAAATAAATTTTCTGGAAGCGCGTCATTAAGACAATCGCTGAGTGCACACGTATTTTAACACGGGTTCATCTAACCGCATATATGTATGTTTGGTGTTTCAATAAATTTTCAGTTGATGTTTTGCGCCGTGTTTCGTTTGCCTTCCTTCGTGTTTTCGTTCTTTCGCGCACCACAGCATTAAGATCAATGCCTGAGGCCTGTTAAATGTAACGTGCGGCGGCGGATACGTTTGCCTCCTCAGATAAAATCCTTTGTTACTTATCGTAAGTGGCTGGGGGAGGGAAGGCGGTGGTTTATTGTCTCTCTATATACTTTCACGGGAACACCGCTGTGCTTGTTTTGTTATTGTATGGCTTAAGCACGAGATGGCTCGTCTCTTCGGAACTTTATTGCTCGCACAATCACCGCCTTCGTTCTCTCCGCCTTTGCGTAGCGGCCGCTTTCCATAGCTTCACGTGACCGTCTAGCTGGTCTAGATCGCCCGGACACGGGAACATAGGAAAAGTCCGGGCCTCCGCCACGGACCTTTCACACTCTAAGGCAATAGTTAGCCGCAAATAAATTACAGCGTGAGCTTCTGGATGTACGTTATACGTGGCAGCTATATTTTATAACTAGTTATACGTTATAAATGTAGATTTAGAAGGAGCTAAAAATCTCTTTCTTGGTTTTACACACTTCCAGACGTAACGAAAACTTTTCGGCAGATCCCGCGCATTGTGGTAATAGATTTCACACGAAGTAGTCGGCAAGTAGCAGCCTACGTCGTATTTTTCACCTTGAGTCAAGCGTTACGATTTGGATTGATTGGGTAAATTGTAGACAAAAGTTGTAGACATAAAGTGTCGCTCTGGCAGGTCGACTACACTGGCGTGTAGGAGGTAGCTCATAGTCCGGCGTAAGGTTGGCACACACGTTAAAGCGATCTCACTTTTATCGCAACGAAATGCACGCTACAGTTCAATGATGCCCATGACTTAAATAGTGGTCGTCGACCTATTCGAGCAATACTTGACTATAACTTGTGGAGTCAATGTTTATTAAATTGTTATAAATTAAGATAGCCAACACTGCAACCACAATTGACGTCACCCCGACATGGCGCTTGGATAGGGCCTTTTTCCTAAGCAGTTTGCAGCACTGGTGTTGCTCTGTGGCAGAATACTTGACTGCCTTGCAGAATGCCTGCGCTCGATTCCAGCTCGAGCGATGATTTTTAGTATTTCCTTCTATCGGAAATACTAAAACGCCGTCGCCACCAGCACCGTATTTTCTGCGCCACAGGCTCCTCAACGCTATCGCTGAAACATTTCCAAAGTCTTTTATCACGGTCTCTGGGTTGATATAGACTGGTTGATATAGACGCATGACTGGAGGAAAGGATATCAGGGCGTCTGTGACACGCAAGTCACTTTATTCATGTTGTGACCTGTGTATGGTGTTCTTCAAGTAATCATGTCCTCCTATGTCAATTTTTGTATACCAAGCCATGGAGACCACCACGAGAGTGCTCGAACGTAGGCGGCGATAGATAGATAGATAGATAGATAGATAGATAGATAGATAGATAGATAGATAGATAGATAGATAGATAGATAGATAGATAGATAGATAGATAGATAGATAGATAGATAGATAGATAGATAGATAGATAGATAGATAGATAGATAGATAGATAGATAGATAGATAGATAGATAGATAGATAGATAGATAGATAGATAGATAGATAGATAGATAGATAGATAGATAGATAGATAGATAGATAGATAGATAGATACGGACCGTCACAGGGTTCAGGTTTGCTAAGAAATCCTTTGCATGTAATCATTCGAGCATCGCCATCACTTCCTGGAATCGGGTTTTAACTGTATTCACACAGAAATGTGAATGTCTTCTTTGAAACGTATGCTTCTACTCACAGTGATAGGCTTGTTCGTACACTTATATTCGATAGAATGGAAGCAGGAATATTTGGCATCAGTGCGTTGCGTTCATGGGCTTATGCTCTTCGTTGTTTCTCGATGTTATACTCTTTCGAGCAGGGAGGCCAAAGGCACATCAATCGTTCTCAGTTTATGACTATCCTCCATTTTCATATGTCATACACGAATGTCCGCTTTCGAAGTATTTGACAGAATTACGTCACTCATTCAACAGCAGATATATCTTTCTGTAGGCAGAAATATGGTCGTGTTTTGAATTACAAGCATAGTCAACGACTGCAAGAAGTGTGGACTACAAACACTTAAAAAGCACGCTCCTGCTAAAACATGTTTTGATTATTTATATTCTTTAGAGGGGCTGTAAATATTCAACCTAAATGAAAAGTTTTATCACGATAATTGGTTAGGAACAGAGTGTTGTCCTGTCGAAATGGTCCGTCACAAAGACGATGCACAGAAAACAATGCTCGGAGTACTGATGACAACTCACACTCCTCAGCCAAGCTGTGATGGTGACGCAGATATTTTGAATTGCATGAAGTGTGACACATTATAGCGTCTTACTATGTACTTAACAGAAAGGCCCGTAGGGAATAAGCGCCGGTTTCTTCAAGTAAAGTGCATAATATTACTCTAAAAAATTATGAGCCTTTCACGTATTGGAAAAACTGGGACAAGCGAAGCTAAGTGTGTGCAGGGTTGCCAGGTCGAAAAGACAAAAAGTAGCCTGAAAATTGGAAAAACCGCACAAAAAGTCGCGAAACCTGTGTCAAGGGCGGTAAAAGTAGCCAAAGTAGCAGCAACAGTGTGAAAGCAACTTGGACGTTTTTATTTAAATGATTAAATGCGAAAAAGATTTCCTGCAAAAAATGTATAAAAGCACAAAATGAACACGTCAGCATCATAAGTGCAAAGATTCAAGCATATTTTTTTTTTACTTTAGCTGTGATTTCGGGCAGCGTTATGGAGTGCCTGCGGTGTTGGAACAAATGACACTCTCTTCACGTGCCTTGCATGAATTTATTAAGCGGACTAGAAGAAGCGAATAATAATAATGTACGTCCCAAAACCACGATATCATTATGAGACACGCCGTACAGGAGAGCTCCGGGCATTTCGACCACCTGGGGTTCTTTAACGTGCACACAAATTTAAGCGCACGGGCCTCAAGCATTTTCGCCCCCATCTAAAATGCGGCCGCCGCAGCCGGGATTGGGTCCCACGACCTGCGGGTCTACAGACAAGCACCATAACCATTAGACCACCGTGGCGGGTGACTAGAAGTAGCACCAATAAAAATGAGTATACAGCATCATCATCTTCATCATCAGCCTGTCTACGCCCACTGTAGGGCAAAGGCCTCTCCCATGTTCCGCCAATCAACCCGGTCCTGTGCTTTCTGCTGCCACGTTATACCTATAAACTTCCTAATCTCATCTACCCACCTAATTTTCTGTCTCCCCCTCACGCGTTTACCATCTCTTGGAATCCACTCACTTACCCTTAATGACCACCGGTTATCCTGCCGACGTGCTACGTGCCCGGCCCATATCCATTTCTTCTTCTTTATTTCAACTACGTTATCCTTAACCCCCGTTTGTTCCCTGACCCACTCTGCTCTCTTCCTGTCTCTTAAGGTTACACCTATCATTTTCCTTTCCATCGCTCGCTGCGGTGTCCTCAATTTAAGTTGAACCCTCTTTGTAAGTCTCCAGGTTTCTGCTGCGTAGGTACCGGTACGATGCAGCTGTTATACACTTTCCTCTTGAAGGATAGCGGTAGACTACCATTCATGATTTGATAATGCTTGCCGAATGAGTGTGCTCGATATCACAGTTGCCGGGAATTAATCACAAATTGTAGTAACTTTAGGAATATTTCCTTGCGTGTTGATGAAGGCCGAGCAGTTATTCTTGCAGAGTCGCAGCGTGTGCCTAATATTAAGAAATTACGCAAGCAATTCGTCGTACATCCGATTTTTAATGTCGGTGAGTGAATACCACTATGGAGGCGGAGCGCCTTCGATCCCTGTTCACTTCCAATTAACGTTTAAACTGGCGCTCAGAAATAGCTGGTCAACAAAATGAGGCATTATGCAACAGCTTTCTCATAGTCCCAGCCACGTGTACAAAAATCTTTTCTTTATTTTTTTCTGAGCGAGTCCTGCTTGACTGACAGGTTATAAACGTGCAGTTGTTTATGTTTATTTTATCACCACCACCATTGACCCTTACCCCCGCTTAGGCCACTGAGCCATCATTTTCTTTAATGGTCTTCGCAATCGAAGGGCGAAATTCACTTTCTAGAACTGTAACCACGCTTTAGTAGCCACGGTCTGACACCGCGTACCCGAAAGCCGGTGGCTGCGACGTCAAGATATTGACGATATGGCTCAAAATGTGCCTGACCTGCTATTTTCCTTTCGTTCTTTCTTTGTCTCGCATTGCGCAATGTTCCCTCCTAACTTTTTTCTTCCTCCGTGCCGGGAATTGCACCTTCACTCAGATCGGCTCTCGAGTAGTTTAAACTCGTCCTCTTCTAGCACCCGGCCATCGCCGATATTTGTAACAATAGATGCGTAGTATTAGCAGTGGCAACGGCGGCTTCTTGGCTGGTCGTCGCCTGGAATGGAGATTCTTGTGTTACGGTGGCATCCTGGAGCTGCAGCTCGGGATCATCTTGTCGTAGCTTGCGTTCAGAATTCCTGTCCCTGCTTCGCACTTCAGGGTCACCTCGTCGGTACTGGACTTTCGCTTGTGCTTCTGGGGCGCTAACCTCAGTATCGGCCCACCGTTGTGTTTTGGCTTCGATGTCCGCCTGCCCAACTTCCGGAGAGGCCTGCCGTTGTCTTTGTGCTTTGTGTGTCTTTGTGGAATGCCAGCCCTAACCTGAATATAAGCCCGTCGTTGGCGTTTCGCTTTTATTTCGCTTGCCGAGGCTGTGGAATTGCCCGGTGAGCACGCGCACGTTCACGGCCCTCTCCCGCTGCCGTTCCTTCAAGGCCGCTTCTTCGTCGGCCTTGAAAAATAAGAGTGCAACACCAAAAGCGGCACCCTAACAAGAACGACCAATAGAACGAAAGCAACCAAGCTTAAAAGCAACAGAGCTAAAACAAAAGGCAGATGATTATGAGGACAACACGCAACAAGGTGAAACCGCAAGATCTGAAATGACGCGATACAATACATACATTCAGTACGAAGTGCCAGAAGATGGCGAACAAAGGGCAGAGCGAGCTGTATCCACTTGCAAACACCAACTGAAGTTATAATGTCCGATTAAACTTCTGTGATTCGGTTCCTACATGCAGCTGCTCATATATAATTGAGAAATGTCAATATTCCCTTATAATGGGCCCATAACGGCCCTTCTAGCATAAAATCAACCTCAGAAAGGGTAAAGGGGTTTCGTTATTATTACGATATGTCATCATCTGAAGATGCCAAAGCTTGGAAAGGCACTCAAATCGTAGAAGATTGTCCGCAATGGTCTCATTGAAAAACATAGAAGAGCGGCAATGTAGCCTACATAATCTCTCAGCCTAGCTGGGGATTTAACTTTCTGATTATGCTGGCGAGAGCTATGGCATTTATCGGCACCACATTTTGGTTATGTTCAGTACTTCAGTCAATTCACACGCATCTTTTTAGGTATTCTGAACGTTTCGTCACGTTGATTGGCTTGCACACAATTCAGGCAGGTTTTCGTGAGCATTTTCGAGCCTATCTTTGTTGACTTAGAAGTAATTACCAACTGCTAAACTGCAATTTGGTACTGCGATTTGCTTTTCTGTCTGTAATTATCTGTCACAGTTTTCGTAGCATTTTAGTATAACTGTACAGTGCACGAAGAATCACCGGTTCTTAGGTGGCCAGGTTAATAGATTTATCTTAGTGTGCGCTTGCACCAGTAAAATTATTCTTGTACAAAGGGTGTTTTAAAGGTTTACATGCTTTCAAAATTGTAAGGGAGAGGGTTCATCCTCATTCGCCAACTACAGCGGTTCTTTGCCTTTTTGCTCTTTTCTTTGTACTTTTCTTCGTAAAGATTAAATACTGATACGAAGGAGTACGTATTATGATAATTTTGAACTTTGTGGTCTTAGACATAAAAAAAATCTGCTTGCTTGATCTGCCTATCTCACTGGCGTGGTCCTTTGTAAATCTTTTCAAGAAAAGAAGATAGCATTTATTTTCTCCCGTACTTGTAAATAAATGAACAAATATTTATGATTTGAGTTTCTTTTTCACGGCTGCTTGGAGGTCTGAGGTACCCATGCACCAATTTCCATTCATTTATAGCAGATTACATGTATAGGCCACGTTTATAGCTATTGTATTTTGTTGTAAGCTCTTTTTGCCGAGAGAACTACAGAATTAGAACTCAGCATTTGTGAGGCGGGCTGCTATTCTGGACGGTGCTGAATTCCACCACGTAACCATACGCCTTGTCGTCGCTTTCATGAGCCCGGAGGGCCGCGACGGTTTATGTGATTGGCTGAAAATGCCGCCATTTGAGAACGCGAAAAAATGGCGGAATTCGACCGTGTCCAGCATAGCACCGCCGGATGCTGCAGCATGACGTAGCTCTGAGCTGTGTCCACTTGCTAAGACCAACAGAACTTACTACTACGATAGCAGTTATATGGGGACTCTCGACAGGTTTTTGCCGTTCGCGTCGCCATCGCCGTTGCAGTTGCCGTCGCCGTCATTTTCCGTGTAAAGTCCGAATTGATGCTACGCATCCTATGTTCTACCCGCGAGTAAACGCTTGCGAGCGCTGGCGACGAACGCGGCTGAAGCGGATATGAAGCGAGCCGGCCCTCTTCGTCGCACGGAGGGCTCATGCGACAACATCACGCCACGTGCTAGGCCTGCCGTCGATTCCTCATGAAGGACAAAGGAAACTCCCCGTCCGTCTTTTGTAAGGAGCATGAAAGAACGCCAGGGGAAGGGGAAAAGGAAGCGGGGGCTGCGTCGCTCAAATGGCGCGGCCGCTGGCGCATGCGCTTTCTCGACAGGCATCAGGAGACGGCTGGCAAAGTGGCCGGGCTCTCAACTCTTACTTCGCGTTTAGAGAACTGACAGCAAGAAAACCACTTCGGTGCATGGAGCGGCCGTATTCTTTTAAAGCAGTGTTTTGTTGAATTAAGCGAGATCGTATACAACAGAGTTCGCTGCTAGCCTTACTTCTATAACACTACAATTTCTTGCTATTGTATTCACAGCGTCAGCCTTATGCGAAACTGTGATGTTTTGATTATTAACTATTTACTGTGATCAACTTTGTATGATTTGGTCCCTTCCTACAGCTGCTCCCCATCATGACTTAATGACTGCCGTCTCATGTAATTTGGAAGTTTACGCGGTGAGGGATATATATATATATATATATATATATATATATATATATATATATATATATATATATATATATATATATATATATATATATATAATATATATATATATATATATATATATTATATATATATATATTACACTTTACAAATATCATTACTCTGACGGCGAGGAGCTTTAGTGCCCTGTTTTGGCATCGAAATTTCTTGCGCGTCATTCCTGACATTCATGAGACGCGAGGCACCCTGCTATCGTTTCTGAAATGCTAGCGAAAGGAAGTCTATGAGGATGCGTGCGCTCAAAGACAGTTAAGGGCAGGACATAACGGAGATCATGATATCACACTCATGGCATTTCAAACTGAAAGATTTTTTTCCATGTAAGAGAACGTGCACTCTTTGGTTGGTACGGCTACTTGACGTCAGTGTATTTTAGTTAATTTTAAGCATATGGCTATTCATTATAGTTTTCTGTGCACTGCGGTTAAAAATACAAAATGTTTGTGGTTTGTTTTAGAGCTATGTACGAGGCGAAACTGTTGTTGCCACACGTCCGAATGCGACCAAGGCAGTGAACATTTAGATTGTGTGAGAGCCGTGCGCACTCAGCCATCTCATGATAGCGCCTCATTCTGCGAAGTGGCGGTACGGTTGGTCCACTGGTGCACATTAGAAGGATTAGACAACGCACTCTTCGGGAATCTTGTTTTGTGGCTGCCCTGGAAGCTGGCACCTGCGTGGCTTCGTTGTTGCTGTCTCACCTAAACAATTTGCTCTCCTGCCCTGCGTTCCTGGGCCGTCCCTGGGCCGCTTCGCTGCTGTCGCGTTGCGACCTCTTGGTATCAGCCATACTTGTTGAAAAATTGTTTTTTTTTTTGTTCGTAGAAGCCTCCCTCTGCACTACTTTGACTATATAGATGAGAAGCAGCAAGACCACACCCACCGTTATTGCAGTGGAAAGCAATAGAATCATTCTCGGTGGGTAGTATAAGTCGTCAGGCTTCTTTGTCAAACGTAACGCAAGTTAGGGGGGCGTCCATGAGTAACAGCACCCATTATCGAAAATTACATTCCCACCCAACCCTCGAATCATACAAAGCACCTAAAATAAATTACGTACGTTAAATATAATCATTTTGTTATCATCGACGCAGTTGATAACTGCACCCTCTTCTTACCATGCATCTGTACTATGACAGGGTGTTTCAGCTAAAAGGCACCAAGTAATAAAACATTAAGCATAGGCGCTACTAGTCTCCAATTTGCGCAGTATTGTTCTGAGCCATATAGAGCACGTCAGGAATATTTTTTTTTTCCAATCGGCCAAGCTCGGTAAATAACAAAGATTGTTTAATGAACTTTTTAAATAGTAACTCTAGAGAAAAGTTTTCAACAAAAAAGTTGTTGCGCTTGTTCAGAAACATCGAATTTTTTAATCTATGCTAACATAACTCCCGTGCTTAACTTTTTTCCGGTCTTTCTTTAAAGAGCGCGAGTTTTAAAAAATAACACGTGACTGCCGCCAAACGCGTGGCGCTTTTAGTGAGAACGTAATTAGTACGTTGCTGAAAATAGCGCAGTGAGATGTCATTTGACCATGCCTACATATGCCTCACGGACAGTTTTATCATTAGGTGATTACTTGTCGAGTTAGAAATGTATTTAGGACTAATTTACTGAACCTCATTAATAAAAAAATTAGTAGTGGCTATTATAGTAGACTGGGAACAATGCGCACTAGATGTGGTTCGTGTTACGACGTTCCTCTTTTTTTTTTTGAAATCTTGCTGCATGATATTTGGGACAAGCTGTATATATTCCCTTCGCTTCTCTAATAAATGTTGATGAAGTTCAGCGTTTTGTGTGTTTTCTTCGCTAGTCCTTGGCTGTTGCGCTGCTGTTACATTCGTTATGTCTAGGGCTCTGAGTTTTCAGAATTCATAGTTCTTAAAATTCGGAGAGTGTGTTGCGGAGTTAACTTTTTGGGCGGTAATGCGGCGTTTATCGGAGCTTCTTTCTCGTAAATCCCGGATTCTCCGAAATTAGGAGTTTAATTTTGCATTATTCCCAATATTCCAATATCATAGATGAAATTATATCCGAACACGAAAACATCAGAACACACGAAGCGTATTTTAGTTGTCGGGAAGCAGTGGCGTAGCTGGGGGGAAGGGGAGGCTGGAGGTTTCAACCCTTTCCCCTCCCCGAAATTTTTCAATTTTCCGTGTGTATACATACATACACACATAGAAACGCACGCGCTCCCGGAAGCCCTACATAAGTTGATATCTCTCGCTCCGCGCGTGACAAGCCCTTCATTAGATGTGCGACGGGTGCGGTCTGCGAAATACTGTTTGACTTGAGGTAAAGTTTATGTAGGCCAAACCGGTCGATGTGTCAACGACCGCTTAGAACATGCCCTTACTACAAAGAACGGAACAGGGTCATAGTGGCCGCTAAAATCAGAGTTGATCAGATCAATCCCAATTGTGAAAAATTTTACCGGCGAGCGTTTATCAGATTTGTTTTCGGATTTATCCGAATACACCGAGCCCTCACTTATGTCGTACCAACGTGCACAAGTTTCCATCCTTCTACAACTTAGGCGGATAATCTCGTCCTTATTGCGACATAAAATGACGGTTCTATTAAACAATGCCCGACAACCACTCCCCCGTGTGTGAGGAAACCGAAAGGTGGCAGCTATGCCTTGTTGTCGTGTTCTCTTAAGCACACATTTAAACACCTGCTAGTCTGTCCAACGTAGGATTTCCCACAGGACAGTGGAAGGCGATAGACGACGAATTCCTTCCATTTTACGAATTGTATCTGTGTTTTCTTTTTTTCCTCTCCTAGACACATACGTCTCCAAGCAGAGGCTTGCTAGCTTGTCGGGCACTCAAAGTGTCGTCCTGATGATTTCACGGAGTGCCACTTTCCTGAGACTACGCGGCAGTTTATGTTGAGGTTGTGCAACAGTCGTGGGGTTGTGCGACAATCTTTAAGGTTGAGGAGACATTATGCGAACGCTGAAACGAATAGCTATTCTGTGTCCAACCTTGTCGCCATAATACATTGTTTTTTTTTTTTTTTTTTTTTTCACGTCGGCGCGTTTTGTGAATCAGCTTTTTATACAAGGCGTTTGTTGATGTGCAAAGCGTTAGCGTGCAGCAAAACGTCTTCGTGAAAAAAAATGTCGTGCTGCACATCGCATCTGGAAAATCTCGGTTCATAGTGTCAGGTGTTTAAGTCGGAGAAGCGCACTGCTGCATTAGTAATTCCTGCCTCTAGACTTCATCAGCGCACCATACTTCACACATTCGCTGCCACCGGTGCCCAATATCGGCTACGCCTAAAAAATATTTACCCGCCTTTTGCTGTCTTGTGTTCATATTAGATTGGTCGTTTTAAAGACTTCTTGGCCTACAAGTTTGTTTTACCTTCACGAACAATGCCACTCTGTTTCCTTTGGCTCGTGGTGCGGACCCCTAAAGTAGCTAATCTACGAGAACGGCATCCAGCACCGCAGAAAATGTCAACATAGATTAATTTCACCTCGAATGTACTTTGTGCTTACCACGAGCACTGACAGATGGCTGCACTGACATTTTAATGCGCTGAAAGGTTCGCTACTCAGATCTGGTTTACCTCCGTCGTTACGAAACAGGGCTGACACTACAGTTATTTCCGCTGTGCATTCACCCATGATATTTCACTTTTTTTTTCCTGCGTACACATCAGCAATCATTTCTTAATGTTTTGGGAATATATCCTCTATCATTCTCTAAATGGTCCATATAGCTGAGTCAAAGTGGAGTTTTGTAGGCAAGTTTCTTTATTCTAACCACGTCTAAGCTATATTCTGTCTCAACTTTATCAAGTATTCCCCTTGGTGGCGAAATAAGGTCATATGATTAAAACGAAGAATGCAGCAAAAGTAAAAGCATGACTATATCTTTTTTTTTAGAAGTCTCGTTTCTTCTAAGTAGATAAAGAGATTCAGATTATCTACCTGAATTTCATCTAAGCCTAACTGGAACACTGTAGAATGCTTTATAGATCGTTTCAGTTAGGCTTTCTTTGATGGCTAACGTTGCACCAAGGAAGGAGCATACACCACAACAGGTAGATGTTCAGATCCTCGGTGAGATCGACGTCCTTGACAATCTATTTCGAGTTCTGGAACTCAACTCAGCCCGAAGGTTTGTTTTGAGTCGAAGCTGTCTGCGCCAGTCATCTTGGCGTTCACTCGCTTAATCTCCCGCCTTGTTTCTGAAGGGGAACGACTGTCGTGCCAAAGGGCACTTGTCTCCGCCGGTTCTTAAATAAAATGGTACGCCAAGACCTGAGTGCGCTTGTGAACAGTTTTGTTGATAACCACTTGTGTCAGGCATAGGGACCTTTTGTTGTGCTTCAAGATAAGGGGTTCTCATAGAAGGCTATGCGCGGTGTCTTGAAAAATTTCAAGTCCGCTCTCTTGCAGGCAAGCCACGTGAAGAAGGCAGCTGTTGGCCTCTTACTTCAGTTTGGCCTTAAGTGCATCATCTCAGCGGTTTAAAGGCCGCAGAGGAACACTATTTTCTTTGACGCTATAACGCGTAAGATTGTTTTTCCAATCGGGTGTAGTCGCCGAACGCCACACTTGGCAATACCGAGAATCCAGCTACCTCCTGAAGCACATTTTTGATCTGGATGTGAAGGACCATTTCAGAGCTTCCGATTCATGAGGTGTTGACTTCTTGTTTAAAAAATAACCCCTGAATTTGTAATCGTTTTAACCTGGAAGCGGAGGATTTATATTACTCTCTTCCACATGACCAGTTGATGAAGCTTGTGAAAGCTTGTGTCACCGAACGTAATGAAGAGTTTACCAAGATTAACACAAGCTTTATAACCGTTGAGGTCTTTCTACAGCTCCTGATATTTTATTTGAAGTCTACTTTTGTAACGTGACAAGGAGACTTGTTTATAATAAAGTCCGGGGTGTGTGCATTGGGTCAGGGGTGGCACCTACTTTAAGCCATATTTTTTGAGTGAGGTACACCGGCTGCTTGAATGTGAAGCACGGGTGTACTAGTGAAAATGTTTCTGTACGTGGATGACTTGTTAATAATTTTTAGGAAGTAGTATGGCCCTTTTCACCATGTCAACCTCTTGAAGACATTTAATGAAAGGGCTTTCGGGTTAAAGTTTACTTGTGAATTGCCAAAAGACAAATCCTTGCAGTTGTGGACCTACACGCGTTGTTAAAATAAGACTGCGCTTGGTGGACTTCCTTCCCATATTCCAGGAAATCACTTCTCTCTTATTCGTCTGATCGTTCAAAAATTATCAAAATGCTAACGCTATTAATTCTTTCATCCCCCCCCCCTAAAAAGATTAAGTTAGCTTCGCACTACTGGTCCCAAGATTAAAGCAAGTGTGGAGCTTGGCGACTTTTGGCTTGGCCACTTTTGGCTAATTGAAGCTTGATTTCGGGCTACCTTAAATCTTCCCAACGGCAACCCTCCATCCGTGGCATCCCTACTTATGTGGACATGACCAGCGGATTTTCGCATTCAAAAAGCATCAGAGCGCATTATACTGGACTCGCCACAAATCCTGAAATAGTGCCCTGTGCGCGTCGAAATGAGCCGGACGGCCGAGCAACTTGGTTCACTTCTGGATCCGGCTAAGGCTGGCTGCGAAAGGAAGCCCTGGAGCCAACACCTTCTGTGACAAGGCACTCTTCTCGACCCTCACTCACTCTGCTGAGTGTATCCGGTTGGTTATTTATTCCGCTCTGTCAAAGGTACTGCCCTCTACAACCATTCAGGTATACAAAGTGATGTGCTTTCCTCAATTCCACAAACTCGAAAATTCTACCCTCGAAAATACATTCGTGTGGATCGGGCATCTGGCTCGCAATAATATGCCGCCCAGTGAAGGCTATTTAGTATAATCAAGTCAAGACGTATTCTATCTTTATCATGAACTGGTAAATCTGATACTACTATGTGGATCGAACGGTCACTCCTTTATGATCCTTTGATAAACATCCCAAAAATATACTCCTTCCCAACTGTGTAAGAAAACGTGATTTATAAGTTCCGTGTTTTTTATATAGATAAGGCAATCTGGCCCCCAAGTTAGGAAAATGCTTTCTAGAAATGCACTGACAGACAAGGTCCTTCTTTTTCCGCAACGCAAGTGATCCTTTGCTGCGTCGGTGTGCCAACTCAGACTGATGGGAGGCTTTACTCGAATATGTGGTTGGTAAAACTCACACGTGTGGTATCGTACGCAGGTATTTTAAGGAGGTTCCTCCAAGTGTACGCTTTTTATCAGTTAGATTTTCTAATTAATATCTGTTTTCGGTGGCTCGTGAAAATGAATACAAAGAGGTATGTGATGTTTTTCTACCTGCACCTCCGTACCGAGCCATGTACAGTGGAGGTCAAGGACAAGATGTGCTTAAGCGGGTGAAGAGAATTCAATTAGCTCCTGAGGTCAAGGGCAAGATGTGCTTAAGCGGGGGAAGAGAATGCAATAGGCTCCAGCGGGAAAGTCCTTGTTTTTAAGCTTCACGCTGTGCTACAAACACACACACACGAAGGTCAACAAACGGCGCCTTATATATCTCATACCTTCTCATCGAGAGGCACACCAGCGGGAAGGGGAACGCCTTCGCCCGTGCACGGCTCACGCTACGAACTCTGCCTCTCCTGCTCCGAAACTATGTGTGGTATATATTGCATGAGCACAGGTGCATGTTACCCTATTACTGGGGAGCAAACAATTTGGCGTCTCTCTCGTCAAATGACGACATTATGAATGAGTACGCATCCAGTACCAATATTTATTATGTGCTTGTTGACGCCATTTTTGCGCGGAATTCACCATATGCTGTGTCCAGGTGTATGTTAACTGCTTCAGCCAGCACAAAGGCTTAATAAGGATTGTGAACGTTAGTCGTCAGGGTGGAGATGTTCCACCAGGCATCAATATGGATGCATCAACGTCAAACGGTGCTGTAGCTGCGAAACACCAATAGGCATTGTTCAAGATCTCATATATCAATGTACAACAAACAATAAAGTGCTTCCGTGAAGACAAGGTTCATTTTCGTGTTACAGCGATTCCTACGGCGGAGAGATCAACCATGTTTTTGTTTTTGTTTTTTTTTCAGAATCACTGCGTGAACCGTCTGATGAATGCGACTTTCCTGAAACGGCTTCCGTACTCTTAATAATGACCTACTGTGCACATGAACTCTTAAAGTACGGCCTGTCTGAACCGCTTGCATAGGCACCATTTATTACATGCCCATGTCAACAGGTTAATGGACGAGTATCTGGCCAAGGGTTCTGTCGTGGCAACAATTCCTCTGGTGCGCTATGTGAGTTATGTTGTGTATTTTCCCGGTTGGCTGCTCGCCTGCATTACAACGTTTGTCTTGAAGCAGCCAGGTACAAGAGAACGTCGAAGAACATTCGGAGATCATGAATTTAATATACCCTACATGCATTTACACGAACGCGCAGTAACGGCTGGACGATGCGCACGATAATGTTCGCAGCTGCAGTTCTGGGCTTACTTTTCAGTCTCACTCGCATTTCATTTACTGCATGCAGAGATGAGAAATTGATGTCTGTGAAGCGGAAACGGGTGTGGAAAACAATATTGTACTGTATCCATCGCGAGTATATTTTATAGCATGAAAAAAAGACCTAAAGCGCTTAGTCGGGCTTGTCTAAACTTGTGCTGCAGCATTCAACGAAGCGTCGTGGTAACAGCGCATGATCGGCTTCAAATTACCTGGTTTTATTGTTAGTGCGCGTTGTCTGGAGGCTCAATCTTCGTATTAGCAAGGGTGAATGGTACGGCGGAGGAGGGGTGGGGGGTAGATTTTGCGTGAATACATTGCAAATATACGCGAAGCACTTTTTTCGCTAACAAAGCTTGGTGTTTTCTCGAAGTCATTTAGGTCTTTGGCCATCGCAGATCACAGCTTCCACAATATTCGCTGAGCTGAAAGAATTTTGACGCACAATGTTAAGCGATGTTCATCAATGAAGGTATACATGCAATTGCGATAGCAGAAAAAATCGAAGTTCCTGTGCGCAGTTATCTATGCATGTTTGTCAACACGCATATTACGCATTTATATGTTCATAAAATGGAGATTACAGTAGAACTCGCATATATCGGGCATGCAAACAAAAAAAACGGGAATTAGATCGATATATCTCGAAATTAGATCGATGTAGCTCGAAATCGTTCCCTCTTCTGTCAACAAATGGTGCCATAAGCCCAAAAGACCACGCCATAAACCCAAAGTCCACGGCTATTGGCTGATTTGAGAATGGTGAGCTCCATGGTTACAGTGGCCACCACGAGATGCCCCCACAAGCCCGCTCTCGCGCTCGCGAACACACTGAAAGTAAGGCACGCGTTCGAAGAAAAAATAAATAAAACTGCTCAAGGTCATGACGCGCGCTGACGACCAAACGCATCTTCTTGCCCCCCTTGTCAGCTTTCAGCGCGCTGGATGGGACAAGAATAGAGAAAAAGCGCTGGAAGCGTGTTCGCTTCGTACTTGACGGATTCTAAATATTTTTGCGGCAGTTGATTTGTGAGGCAATACGGAGTCCCTCATAATCATACCGCAGTTTTGGGACGTAAAACCCCAACAAGTATTATATTATTACATTTTCAAGATGCGTCCGAGTGTATTCTTCCATGGCTTCTGCATTTGAATGATATATACGTAGCCGTGAACGTATTTACGATCGATTTAACATGCCTTAAGCGGCTTCTTTTTAGTATGCGAATTGAAAGTGCACTGCTACGGGACTGTGGGCGACGACTTTATTGCGGTTTCGTAACAGCGGGGAACCGTTTCCCCTCTTGTGATGCCCTTCTTTCCGACACGAGATACACGCCTCTCTGCGCCTGGTCCAGGGTAAAAGGCTGCGTCAGCGATGCATAGGCCGTAGGCGTATCTCACCGAGACGTAGTTTTTAGTATGCGATGTCAAAGTTCATTGCTACCGGACTATCAATGCAGTCTCTTTATAAAAATCATATGGCGGTCAGGCTCTTTTCGTTTTTGCACACGAACCTTACGTCGAGGCGGAAATACTTTGCCGCACCTGAAACGACATCGAGGTGATTAATAACAATAACTCGTTATTAACTTCGTAAATATTGGTATGATGGTAGCTGTTTGTGTTTGAAAGTTGAGGTGCGTGACGATTTGTGGCATAGAAATTATTTAGAAATCGGGAAAATTTCACGTAACTGGAGATGTTCATAATCGAATTTTAATCCCAAAACAATTGTCCCAAAAAAACTCAGCAGATCCCACACCATGTGGAAATCGGTTTCATGCGAAGCAGTCAGTCAGTAGTTCTATGCTGCATTTTTTGGCTTTGAGTAAAGCATTACTTGGTGGGTCGACGTGTTTTTGTAAATGGAGGAGTTGTGTGCACATAATGGGCTTACCAGGCGCGCTCACTACACTGGCGTATAAATGGTAACATAAGGTCTGACGGACGTAGTATCAGCACTCGCGTTGGAGCTCAGTCGGCTGTGTTATCGAAAAGAAGTGCACGCTACGGTGCGATAATGTATCATACGTAACTTTCGTTAGCGTATTCCTTCGGGGTCGAGCAACGCTTGAATGTAGTCTGCTGAATCATCGGAATACAAATGTAATGTTTACTAGACTGCTATAAAATCCAAGCCAACGCTGGAACCACAATTGAAGTTAACCTGACATGACGCCTCTATCATGGGAGTACGTACGTATAGTTAATTGCTTTGTTATAAAATTGGATAGCCAGCACTACACCACAGTCGATCTTGCACTGACAGTGCGCCTGCATAGGATCTTTTCACAAAGCAGTTTCTAGACCTGGCGAGCCCGGAGGAATAAATTAACAATTAATGTTACGTATGATATTCGCTTGACTGCACTATAAAGTGCATTTAGTTTCGCTAATACTGACATATGTACTCTAATGGGAGGGCTAACGTTACGTCACATCACAAATTACCCTTTAAACGACAGTGCTGTCGACATGCCTGGTAAGCTCAAGATCTGCAAACAGCTACAAAAGTAGTCGATCCACCTCGTGACGCTTAGCTCAAAGCCATTAAATACAGCATAGAAGTACTGGCTGACTGCTTCGCACGAAACCGATTCCCACAACGCGTGGAATATGCCGAATTTTTTATTCTTTGCATCCGTCTGGTCAACGCAAATTACCAATGTCTGTTCTCACCGTTCCTAGGCACATATAAACCGTCAGTCACCTGCGGCGCACACCCGTAAACTACGGCCCGTGGTATACGGGTGTGTGCCACACGTGTCTAGAGGAAAGGGAAAAGATAGATAGATAGATAGATAGATAGATAGATAGATAGATAGATAGATAGATAGATAGATAGATAGATAGATAGATAGATAGATAGATAGATAGTAGATAGATAGATAGATAGTAGATAGATAGTAGATAGTATAGTAGATAGATAGATAGATAGATAGATAGATAGATAGATAGATAGATATAGATAGATAGATAGATAGATAGATAGATAGATAGATACGCTTGAAGTGCATTGAGTTCGAATATAAACGCTTCGCATGTAAAAGAAGTGAGCACACCATCTGCGCGTTAGCTTTCCAATTACGCGTGTATTTCGCTCACTTCATCTTTGCGATGTTCGCGTGAGTCAAACAAAAAATCTGGGGCAGCTACGCCTTACTGGTGCGAAGACTAAGGCATAGCGTAGCTGGTCACCTTCTCCTCCTCCACTCCCTACAACCTTATCACTACTCTCACTCCCCTTTCACACTCCCTTGGTAAACTGTAGTATACAAGGCTACGCTGTGCTTCACCCTCTCTCCTCCCTCTTTCCCTCTCCCTCACTTCCCTTTTTCACCTCCATGCTATACTATGCTATGCATGACTATTCTATGTTTTCTTTGTCTCTTTCTTTCTATTTCCTTCTTTCTTATTGTTTATCTCGACAGTAGTTATCTCGACATAAGCTCCACACGAGACACGAGGCGGAGCTGCCCAGTCTGTGGTTGCTGTAACACTGCCAGCGCCTGTCCAGCTCGTTCTGTCCCTGTTCGGACGCTCAGTGTATTCCCAGTGTATTCATTATACTCATTTATACTCATTTTACACATTTATACTGATTCCATTTTCTTGTTCTCTCGCCCGTAGCATTCTTTTTTTTCTGCTAGCGTGCCTGGATAGCCGCGTTGTTACAACGCTCGCCTTCGCGCCGCGGGTAGCCGGGTTCGAATGCCACCTCGGCAAGAAATTTCATTTTCTTTTCTTTATTTCTTCTCCCCATCACCACTTTCCTTCTCCTTTCCCTCCTCCAACGCGTCGTTAGATGACGCATGCTGTCGTCATCGCTCCACAATTAAATGCGCAGTTTCTGCGAACGCCGCCGGACCTAGTTCAAGCTTGAACAGCTGCTTTATTAAAAAATAAAAAATCACGTGAGCACATGAGCTGCATGTCTGCTTCATCAGCTTCATGCTTGCTTCCCTCGCGTGAGTAAAAAAAAATAAAAATTATAGGGACGGTTTGAAGCTAAGAAAAACTTAGTTGGGCGAGCGAGTTTGGGCCCTTCACGGACTCTAGGCAACCACACGGCCATCACATCGCGCGTTTATGACCAAAGCTTTCTAAGAAGAGAAGGCGAAAAGCTTACTTGGGCTTTGCGTTGTTCTGCGGCTGAGCTTTCTGTGCTGTGATGAACTTTGTGGCGAACGGCAACTACTGATGGAGGCACCTATATCAATTTGGCTTTTCGCAAGCGGCAATGTTTAAAAGTGATTAAATATGCTTCATTCTACTTCATAGACAGTTGCATCACGGGCACTACTGGACAATTGGATCCCGTAGACTGTGTATAAACGGCGCAATTAAACGGTACAGATGGCGTGGTCTGAGCTTACTGCAACATAACAAAGAGAACGTGGTTTGAAAGCTTAAACACGCACCTTAACTTATGCGGTAGTAGTACAGCATATTCTCCACAGGACCGCGCCATAATTTAAAGTTCAGCCACCTAATATTTCAAAGTTCAACAAACATCAATATAAAGTTTCATAAATGTCAGTAGAATAGATACGAACGCCTATGGGAAGTTCTTCAGAAAACTAACAGAATGTTTAACCAAATTTAAATACAAAGTCTATAAGAAATACCACCACAAAGCTCGACAGGACAGCAGCACTGACTAGAACACAATATTTAAGGGCGCATCATCGGAGCGACCATCAGCCCATTTACAGGATGTCCAAGTAGGCTTTCGTATGCACATTCCTAGAAAGTGCTAAGCTACTGCCGAATTTTTTTCTCCAGAATACATGCTTCAACCGACTGAAAAACGGCACTCTCCTGAAGCGGCGTACGTTCGTTTATTAATGATCTAGAGTGAGCATGCACTCTTCAAACACGCCGTATTCGGATTGCTTGCATTAGCATCATTTATAACTGGCACACATCAACAGGTGAATTCACGTGAATCTCGCCAATGGCTCTGTCGTCGCAACACTGTTTCTGGCGCGCTATGTGAGTTATGTTGTGTATGCTCACGGTCCCCTACCTTACAACTTTTGCCTTAAATCAGCCAGGTACAAGCGAAGGGCGAAGGACGATCGCGGATCAGAAAATTTATTATATGCGAGATACATCCACACCAACGCGCAGTAACGGCTGAACTATGCGCGAGAAAACATTCGCAGCTTCAGCTCTGGGCTTGCTTATCAGTCTCGGACTCAGTTCCTTTACTGCATGCAAAGATGAGAAATTTGATGTCTGCGAAGAAAAAACGGGTAAGGAAAAACTGTATTTCATATTATTTATTGCAAGCATAATTCATAGCAAGAAAATAAACGTAAAGCGCTTAGTTAGGCTTATCAAAGTTGTGCTGCGGCCATCAAATAAGCGTCTTGGTAACACAGCCCATGGTCCTCCTCTTCAATTTGCCTGGCTTCATTATTAGGTCCTATTGCGGGGAGGCTTACGCCTTGTATTGCCACGCGCGCATCTTTTTTTTTGTGTGTGTAACTGGTCCGTTACACGTATAATCACTGTCTTGGGCAAACCACCCCCGGATGTCTCGCAACCCTATAGATTATTTCAGAATCTTCTGATAGGATTGAGCGCGAAAGCGTGAACAGTTGAGTTTATTCTGCAACTTGCGCGGCCCCCAACGAAAAGACTCCAATGTTCTATGTACTCGCCGCTATCAGTGTATACAGTGTACGCTGTGCTCATTGTACGCTGCACTCGCCGCTATCAGTGTACAGCTTGAATTCCTTGTACTTTGCCCCTTACATTTTCCGGGCGTAGGTTCGCCTAAATAGTGTTTGTCCCGAACACGCCGACTGCTGCCTTCGTCAACGACACGACCACGTGACATCTGGTGGAGGTGCCGGGTAGATCGCAGTACCTATTACAGACGCTTCATCAAAGAATTGTGACGGATATCCGAGCCACTAACGCAACTCATGAAGGCCGACGTCGAATTCAGGTGGGAAACCGTGCAAGTCGAAGCATTTCCTGAACTGAAACGAGCCTCCAGACGCCCCCGATACGCCGATACGAAAATTCACACCGACGGAAGCAACGTAGGACTCGGCGCCACCTTTGCGCAGAGGACTGACGGACTCGAAAGGGCTATCACTTATGCGAGCCGGTCGCTATCCAATACTTCTGCCTTGGATTGCCATCATCTGAGCTACGTGAAAGTTTCGCCTCTACCCCTACGGCAGGCCCTTCAATGTTGTGAGCGACCTCCACGCCTTGTGTTGGATAGCTAACTTGAAGGACCCTTGAGGTCATCTCGCCAGATGGAGTCTGAGACTTCAAGAATGCGACATTACTGTCGTTTACAAATCCCGACGAAAGCACTCTGACGCCGACTGCTTGTGGCGCGCCCGGGCCAAACAAGGTGCTTCGGGCCAAACAAGGTGCTTCGAAGTCTCGGCGCTCTAGACTACGATGTCATCCCTGACGGCATAACGAACTCACAGCGGCGCCGCGCACGCCCTGAAGTCGTCCATGTCGTACGCCTTAAGCCATTTAATACTCCTTAGCGAACTTGAGGTCTGTACTTTTTGCTCTATCATTGTACTTTATTTCGGTGCGCACTTTTTTTTCTCCGTTCCATGTTTTGTAACAAGCATTGGGACGATGTTTTCTTCAAAGGGAGGCAATGCCACGCGCGCTTCTTTTGCTATTTTTTATGTAACTGGTCCGTCACACGTATAATCACAATCTTGCGCGAACAGCGCCCCAATGTGTGGGAGCCTTCCACATTATTTCAGAATCTTCTGATAGGCTTGAGCACGAAAACGCGAACAGTTGACTTCATTCGGGAATGAGTGTGATCACCAGCGACAAGACTCTAATGTTCGACGCAGCGTGTACAAATGCCGACGCACCTAGCCGCAGATCAGATTACTCGACGACCAACGCTGTGCTTGCGTCTATCAGTGTACAGCTTGAATAGCTTGTTCTTTGCACTTTCCTTTTTCCGGGAGCAGGTTCGCCCGAATAACGAGTTTTCATCTCGAATATGCCGACAGCTGCCTTCGTCAATGTCACGACCACGTGACATTGACGTAGGTAATCGTTGATACTCGTTGTCGAGTATCATCAAAGGTTAATTATGCGTCGAGAGGAACATTTCGCGTGAACACATTGCAAATAGACGCGAAGAGCTTCTTCAGCTAACCAGGCCAGGTCATCTCTCGAAGACATTCAAGGTATTTAGGCGTCGAAGATCACAGCTTTCTCAATATTCCTGAACTGAAAGGACACGAACAAAAATTGTGCGGTTTAGTTTACGGTGATTGAACACGAATCTAAGTAAATTCACTCCACTCCACAAACGTTCACTGGATTTGGCGTTGTGTCATTTCATAGGAATACTAACAGTAAACTAACCAGAGGAAACCAGATTGTTGTCGGTGCAACACCTACAGTTTCGGGCCTTATATGCGCAATAACTTCCGATATAACAATTTATGCAAAAATGACCGCATCCATTTCTTCTGAATGCTCGAGATGATAGCCTGATACTCTTTCTTTGATTACTTTATCGATGGCCGATACAAAATGACCAGTCTCACACACCGATCTTAACGGACGATCTGTGCACTCATAGTTTTTTCAAGAACATACGAAACACTCACGTCACTGCCACTACAATGCAACGTATTCGGTATTGCGCATGAATAATTTTTTTTTTAGATTTCCATCATGACTTAAATTTCGCTAGCACTGCAAATATGCTCCATTAAGCTTCCCTCAAATATTGCTGCGCGAAGTGGACCAATACCCTGGCTGCTAAGGACTGCCGCTTCGTTCAGTGAGTTAGATATTTGCTTTTTAAAAAGCTATAAAAAACCATTTTGCCATTATTAGTTGGTAACCCTCTCACAAAATAATAATGCCCCTCTTGTGGCGAGCAGACGTTCGGATAAGCGAGAAAACGCGCAAATGAAAAACGCAGTTGGCGACGCCACTTTGGAATTTCTGTGCCAGCTCATCTTGACGTGATAGAATTTGACGACACCTGCTAAAGCCTGCAGAGCTCTGAGTCGGTAAAAATGTGAACCTTTGCGCACAGAGTTTTAGGAAATTTTGTTACGATGATGTGGTCCATGTACAAAAAAGTCGGTCCAATTTTAGGCGTCACACCGACATTCATGTGCGGAGATTTGAGAGCGATATTTATAAATGAAAGTTTTGCCCTTATCTCTTCCTGTGAAACTAAAGCTGCGATTTGAAACTCACGACAATAGAACTGACAGCCGGGCCAGTTGGTCTTGATTCATAACGAATTGTACAGCGCAGAATACAAGACGAAAAACTAAGAAGCACACGCGGTCAGTGCTCTCCGTGTGTGCTTCTTCGTATTTCGCCTTGTATTGTGCGCTGCA
The DNA here is from genome assembly GCF_013339695.2 of Rhipicephalus sanguineus. Taxonomy (NCBI): domain Eukaryota; kingdom Metazoa; phylum Arthropoda; class Arachnida; order Ixodida; family Ixodidae; genus Rhipicephalus; species Rhipicephalus sanguineus. Next base: position 696,864 of record NW_023615352.1, read on the forward strand.
CAATTCAATTCGTTATGAATCACGACAATAGAGTTTGCAAACCTTTTTATCAGTGTAAACTGATTGATTGCTTAACTACTGTGTGCCTTCAAAATACATTGAATCGCCGATATTTGTAAGTTTTCAAATAGGCCTACGATATTCCTCAATTTCTTGCCTTTCAGGAATTGCTCAGAAAGCAAAGGCAACTCAGTTAGGGGCGAAGCTAATGGACAAGTGCTTCCTGCCGGTCGCAAGCAAGTACAAGTTTTCACCCAAGATGTTCCAAAGGGTACGCATTGCAGTGTGATATTTGAATTCTTTTCTTGTACAAAACTGCCTTCCGTAATCGGAAATCGTCAACGTAAGAGCACTGTTTTAAATTTGCAGTGGATAACACACAACGAAAAACGCGACAGTGTGATCAGGTTCTATGACTTACTAGCCAGTCGTTCTAACCTAACAAGTTTTGTTATTAAGGCAAAGGCCTCATGCTTATCGCGCGAATGTGACCTTAAACGAAATCCGCGGCTACGACACGAGAGTGTAGAAAATATCACGTCATCTTCCAAGCCTGGCTCGCGAACGTTCAGGTGACTCGGCCTACTAACAGCTATGAAGCAGCGCGGAAAGGGTGCTCTACTAAAGATGCTGAACTGTGGCCCTGTGTATTGGGTGGTATGACGAACAGCTATGAAATGCCGGGAGGGCTCGACAAGCACGAAGTGATCCACCACGAGACGAACAACTCATCCGACTTTCACGCGAGATTTAGGTCTTTAATGCATCGCTGCGCCTTCGAGTGACCATAGCGGCCGTTTAAGAGAAGCTCAGCGTTTTATTGCGATAGCAATTATATGGACAGTCTCGGCTGGATTTTGCCGTCGCCGTCGCCGTCATGCACCGTATATGTATATATATATATATATATATATATATATATATATATATATAAAGCCCCAAAGAAAAATAATTCAGAAAAATGCTTCCGAAGCGCGGAATCGAACCAGGGACCTCTTGTTCCGCAGCGAGTGGCGCTATCCACTACGCCACGAAACGCAGATCCTCCACGTAGCTAACGGCGAGCGTTATATACATACCCTTTACCGCTGGACGGACTCACAGACGGCAGGCGATAATAAGCTTTCTTCATTACCAGCGAGATGGCGCTAGCAGCGCGACGGGCGCATTTAAAAGTCGTCGTCGAGCTCGCTCGCTTCTTATATTTGCGCAGCGAGAACATTGCCCTTCCGTTGTCTGCTCGCGCGGTTTTCTCGCGGTGAGGGGAAGAGGAATGTTTCACGCTTTCACCGTGATGTCCGCGCTCATGTTACCGAGCGTACGAAAGTCACTCGAGCTGAAGGGACGCCGCTAAACGAACAAACAGAAGATGAGCGCGAACTATCAAGTGTCACAGCTCGACAGTTGAAGCACGCTAGTTTCCTTCGCTGCTTCGGCCGCCTTTGCAACAGGAACGCTGTTCAAACTGAGAGTATCCATTGGCGAGCCTCACTTCGTATAGCATTAATTTCTTGCTATCGCATTCATTGCTTCGCCCTTGCGGCGAAACTGTGACTTTTTTTCACATATCATTTAAAGGCAATCTTCTCACTGCACCATAGGGCAGCTTCACCACATGACATGCTGGCACTTGCGCCTAACGCTCTCTCTGTGCAATGTGTCCAATGGCAAGCGTAGAACTGCAATGCAGTTTTTTGTCACACAAATTGCTTGTAAGATCCCTATATAAATGATCATTAGATATCTTCGTTGAGCATGCTAGCGCTTAGCGTCCTGTAGTACTATTTGATGAACAGAATTCAATGAAAAATAACATCTTCAGGGCACCGTTGATCTGGGCTCATATTCACAAACACGTCTTACGCTAAATGTTTTTGCAAGAAAATAATTCAGCCAATCAGGATGCGAGATTTAATTAGCGGAGCAGGATGACCAATGGAAAAGCGCGTTACGATAGGGAAGTTTTGTGAATTCGCCCACTAAACTTCACTTTTTTCATTGTGTTTACACAGAATCGACCGTCAGCTCATGATATTGCGCTGCAAAATGCGCTAGGTGCTCCATATCGTTGCAACAATGATGAGCCGCGCAGTGTAGCTGTCATATGTGCAGATGTGAAGTTTGCCTTCAAGGCTAAACTTAAGTACTATTTGCATACTTAAAACAATAATGTAGTAGTAAAACGTGCCAAACGATAACGATTTATTTGCCTTCGGCTGAGGTACTGTGAAGGAGCTAGCGATCCGCGAAAAAATCAGAGCGAGAGCTACTCAACGTTCCAACTTCTTTTCGCAGCGCTCGCTTGTCCGCCTTTAATCTTTTTTTTTCTTTTCTACATATCCCAGCGTTGTGCAAGTGGAGCTCGCACAATTATTGTACTGGTCTTCTCAAAAAATTGCTATCTTGAGATCTCACGTGACAAGCTCGGATTATTCTATCTGTCACAACTCAGTTAATGGGGGGCAATCGCCGGGCAGATTCCAAGAGCACACGTATCGACTCCCAGAAACACACCACGATATCACGGACAATTTCACAGCAGGTCATTTTAGTGCGCCAGCGACTGCCGCTTGTGCTCCAAGGACAGAGTCAGAGGGAAGAGCCGATAACAGAAAAAAAGTATATTCTCTATTTAGGGCAGTACAAACATCTGGCATACACGCACACCTGGTTGGTTAAAACAAAATACAACCCAGATGGGTTTTAACAACAATGTTGAAACAATTAAATGCGCTTACACGCAAGGACTTGAGAATATTCAAGAACATTTAAAGTCCTTTCATATTCCCCCATTGACTAGTCCCTCGGCGTATACCATAAGGGAATCGCCGATATAGTGTAAGGGACAGCCAACTTCTTGGGGTGTTTTACGCTGCCAGAGTTCCAGTGCATAAAATGTTTAGACTATTTTTATTTGGTGTGGCCGTAGATTTTCCTATGCACTGACGTTCATGAATCTCCTTACTCAACACTAGTTCTACATAGGGGACAATTCTGTCCATCCGGGTTTCGAAATAGTCGGGCTTGACTGCGCTTATTCTCTGGAGTCAATCGTAACCTCGTGTTTGGCGCTGTTTGGCCTCAGTTACCCTTGCGCCGGAGAATCTACTATTGTCATCAGCATCATCATCACAATGCTCTTCTATCGAAACGCCAGTGTAGTCAACGTGTCTGGTAAGAGCACGATATGCACACTACTAAAATTACACAAAAACGTCGATCCGCCTCGTAAAGCCCGCCTCAAAGTGCGGTATAAGCAGTTGCTGACTGATTGCTTCGCATGAAATTAGTTCCCACAATGTACTACGTATGGGCTGTGCCAAATATTCGTGCTTATCAACTCTGGACTTTGAGTCCGTCTTTGGAACACAAACGGTATTCACAGTCGCACCGAAAGGACCTACTCTTAAATTGTCCCTGCTTTTGTGGTTCGTTTCGGGGGACCTATTCGACGGTTCTAGGATTCTGCCCGGCGATTGCATCGCATTCACGTGTTATGACACACAGGCTTAAAGCCTCATTGTTACCAACAGAGCCCGAGTACTACAATGAGTAATTTTCCCTCACTATTGCAATAAAATATGGAGAGATAACTTCCACTATTTAGATGCTAGACCGTCGACCTTATTCGTGTTTTAAAGTGACACAGATCACACTTAGGACGGATCTTTAGCGTCCATTGCGTATTTTAGAGGCTTTTTTTTTCTTTGTGCAGGCAGCATACAAAATGTGCCTCGTGTTCCGCATCTGCTTTCACAAGTATCTGCCTTTGAAGAACGCGAAGGTGAGAGCGCTGCACTGCATCCGCGCTTCGCGTGATGGAAAACTTCGTTTATAGTTTAAACACTAACGCTGTTGCTATGCTGGACCATTTCTGTTTTCAGCCAGCGACCCAACTTTCCCATGCACCCACACGACACGATAATGCGGTGCACTGTGTAAGCTACGAAAACTGTAGGCAGTTCATAACTCTTCGTTATGAATGTGTGCTCATCTTATCCTCTTCGTTACACACTGTAATATTTCAACTACTCCAACCAATATAGTTGCCAGTTTGTTATATCGGAACGCTCAATCTCAGGAAACGCTAGCTCCAGTAAAGATGGGCAAGAACAAATGCCTTGTCGTGTGTTGGTATGCGCGCGATCTGCGTTCGTGCTGGACCGGCGCTACCTCGATTGTGCAAGTCATCAGTGCTCATAATTAACCTTGTACGACACAGGGAACGCTGTGGAAACAAAAGGTTCGCAGTAAGTTTCAGCGCAAATAGCTATCCTGGAATAACTTCATTCATTTCGCGGATTCGCACTGTTTGAGCTCAACAGCTGTAGTAAAACATTATGCTAGAAATATTGCACTTAGCACTACAGCTCACTCCATATCTATATAGTATGAAACATATCCGCCCAAGTATTCTTATGGACCTCAAGACCGTTCTATAGTGCGACTATAGCCCGTCATCTTATTAACAGCAGTCGTGAGAACTTTAGTGCAGAATAAATAATTACATTTGCATTCATGCCCGTGCTCCAATATGTGATACGTAACAGCGGTGCCACTTCCTTTCCAAGTTTCGGCTCACGCCGTATTCGCGAAACTACTGACTTTCTTCGTAAAATGTAAGGGCGTATTGAAGTTCTTTTAGCTTGACATGAATACTGTCAAGCCACCATGCAAATGCATTAAGGGGATTTGTAATGCATTTACAGGGTTCTGATGCATACCGGGAATCGGTATACGTATGCGTTGCAAATATGTCATCACTACTCACCGTGCGCCTGAACCCGGTGAGTGTGGCGACTTGATGGTTAAATGAAGATTTAGGCATCATCGTTGATGTGCCTCTAATGTTAAAAAAGCTGCATGTATTCCTGAATACTGTTATTCAGTGGCGTACTCTGCACCTTGCTATTATGAGTGCTATTATTCGAGATGTGTTTATTGTGATGAAAAAGCTAGCAGCAGTGGATACGTATCCATAGAAAAGTAATTACAAACCATATGGAAAGTAATATTCATTATGAAGTCGAGAGTTGGACGGAAACCCGTCTGGTCAGGTACACACGTGAAGAAGACAATTGTAACAAGACGCAGTATTAAAACTTTTGTGAACAACGCTACCGTATGGGAGCCTAAACGTCTTGCTTTTTGCTTTTATTGTGGTCAGCATTTTGCTTTAATTGTCTTTATTATTCATTATATCAAAAAAGAATCACAGTAAATAAATAGTGCGCAACCTGATTCCAATTCCAATTTCAAATCACCGAGAGAGGGGAGACTCCAGGGGCTAGTTTTCTTCCCAATCTGTTGGATTAACTCGGTTATAATTAAATCATGAAATAATATCTCCTTTCGCGATGAAGCTGAGATCGTGACACCAGCCTCTAAAACAAAGTGCCCTCGTTCAAATTGTTCAAGTCGCAATGGACGCCTAATTATAATAATCTTTTACACTGCTTATTCAAAGTAATTTTCCAAGTGATACGAAACCGTGAACTGAGCTAGCTCGTGCATCATAAAATGGACAATTCAAGCGGGTGCAAAAGAGGAAAGACAAGTTCAAGAAGAGAATGGACCTGGCTTACCGTCTTCTTCATCTGGACTATCGTGTTTGCCGCTGCTGCCATCCGCGTTGAAAATGCTACTTCATTTATTGTTTTCTCAGCAGACACTGCAGAAGATGTGGCACTCTGCTGGCAGTCTATATTGTCTCCACTTGGCACGTTACCTTTTGTAGCAAGTTCGTACAATGTGTGCTTATGCTCCGTCGGAACTGTCAGTGAAGTTTTAAATGCGAAGCATTTCTTAGCGAACCTTCGGCACTAAGAGCGTTTCTATCTACGTGTCTATCTATCTATCTAGCCGCCTACGTCTGGGTGTTCTTATGATCGCCCCCTTAACTTGGTGTAGACCAAAATTGGCATGGAAGGGTAAGAGGATTTCATGAATATGACTGTCGGGTCATGACATAGATATCGTGAAAATCCTGTCGCGTACGTCGTCAAACCCTTTCCTCCAGACACGTCTGGCACAAACCCGTTTACCGCGGGCCGCGGTGTACGGGTATGCGCCACAGGTGATTGACAGTTTATACACAGGGACGACGATAACAGACATTGGTAACTTAAATGGGAGAGCGTTAAGAAAAACCAACATCGGCAGCGTTGACCCGACGAATGGAAAGAATGAAAATTACGATCCCAGCAGGAATCGAACCCAAGAATTCTGCGTGGCAATCAGGTATTCTTCCACAGAGCCACGCCAGATCTACAAACTGGTTTGGAAAAACAGCCTATGCAGGCGTAATGCCGGTGCAACGTCAATTGTGGTTGTGGTGCTCGCTATCAAATTTTGCAAGAAAGCAATAAACACTACTAGATACTCGTACGATGCAGGCGTCATAATAGATTAACGTCGGTGGTTCCTGTGTTCCCTCCGCTTTTATAGCACTCTAATAAACACAACATTTGGTATTCCCATGATTCAGCGAGGTATATTGAAGCACTGCTAGACCTCGGAGGAATGGATTAACGAAAGTTACGTATGATATTCACATCATCGCGCCGTAAAGTGCACTTAGTCCGCCAGAACGACGCAGTGTCCTCTTCATTTCTTACGAGGCTGGGCGATGGCCTCATGCTGACTGAGGATGATGCCAGATTGATTGACAGCCGCTCTGTAGACTGGGCTACGTAAACCACATACGCCGAAGCAGTCCACGAATACGACAAGCACCATCCACTGATGTTTTTCTACGGAGCACTATCCAAGCCTAGCAGCCTCGACGGTCTATATCGACAGACAATTTGTCGACGAAATGACCGAGGCATTCACACTTTCCAACAAGCTGTACTATACCTCATACTTCACTACACATGGACCCCTCGTCACCGCGATCACGACCAGATCCGATAACAAGTCATGACCAGCTGCTGGGGCTCACTGATCACGGCGATAATGACCTTGTTCAAGAACTGCCAAGAACCTCTTCCACGCATGTACACGGATTCATGAAACGTGCGTGCGTTCTCCATCATAAGGGACAAGTATAAGCACTACATATCAGCTTACAGCTTCTGGTGTTGGTAATACCCACGTTGCCGTTGCCAGCGTTACCCAACTGTAAGCAACTGGTTATATAACGCATATGCGGCTCTTCAACATATATGTGTGCGTATAAAATTTATACAAATATTTAGCGTCATTTCGTAACGTTTCGCTCAGTAAAAACATTACGCCACAGTCACCTTCCCGCCGCATGCGTCGCATAACATCGACTCCCACGGTACGTGGGATCTGCCGAATTTTTTTAAATGGGCACTAAAGTGAAGCAATCAAGCAATTTAAACTGATAAATTACGCTTTGGTAATCCCACTGTCCCTAATTTTAAGGGCTACGCTAAGTAATACGATTGAAAATGAAGGCCAACGTATAACTTTTTAAAATTTCGCACACAAATTTTTTTTATGAACGTCTGCGTGGCGTCACGAATTCCACCATATTTTGACACGTTGGCTAAAAAAGATTTCTCGAACTTCGTACTTCAGGTCTCTTGCCCCGTCGGACGGAAACGTACATACTTCATATTAACCAATAAAAGGCCCATTCATACCTGCTAGAAGCTTCGGTCGCGCGGCCATTTGCAAGTGGCGACTAAAACGCTACTTAAGGCGACCAATGTTCACACCTGCGTGAAACTTATACCCATCGCCACAAAGAATTCAGGCCTTCTCGCATTGCCATTGCCCCGTAAATAAGCTGCCGCTCTCTTCCTGCGCATCTCATTGGTTGAAGGGGTTGCGGTCGCGCGACTGAGAAGAGTAGCGAGAGACTGAGCCAAAGCAGTCGCTTTGCGACAAACCTGGTCGCGCAACCGGTGAGTCTCAAGTGTCAATGAGTCTTAAGGACTATAGACGCCCTATTAGACGCCGTAAAAGAAAGTATGGTCCCACAGAAAGCCCGCAAAGCGGCCGAAAGGCTAGGCCTTTCGGTCCCAACGTGGGAGTGTCCTGCTACGAACTAGGAATATAGCGCGACTTATTGGACCCAAATAAAGTTCTTCCATCCATCCATCCATCCCACACAAAGTTTGATCGGGAACTTGGAAGTGGCGGTGCCACACATTTGCTTTCGCAATTCTTAACTTACAAAGCGACTTCTCGCGGCAAGAACTCTGCAGTTATTGTTGGGAAAAGGCTCATTCTTGAGTGCAGCGCAAAGAGCACATGGCGCAGACGAGTAAACGGGACAAGGCGCTACTTACAACTCAGATTTAATACGCGAAAGAATGCATTGTATTGGTATAAAATAAAGCCAATTCGTGAGTAGCACCTTGAGCTGTTTACTCGTCTGCGTCTTGTGTAAATTGCGCTGTACTCCAAAGTTAACCTGTGCTTATACCATAGGGTAATTTTCTGTACGAAAAAAAATTGTTATATTCTGTAGTGTTCCATTATTACAACAATGCCGGCGACCACGGGCAGGATATTTAAGTATTTTCGCTAATTTTAGTGTTTAATACACCATCATTTGATGGACTATAAAATTTCGTACTCGCTCATTTTATGTTGCTGATGGATGCAGAGATGAATAAACTTTATTTTGCTCCCTCGGAACGCGCCCTAGCACGTTGCGGGCCGCCCCCACGTCTCAACAGAAAGACCAAGTCTCTCTGCTGCGTCGCGGGCACATTGGACTGCTCATAGCTGTTCTTCGATTCAGCAGCTGAAAATAGCAGCCTCCCGTTTTGGCGGCGTCTCTATATTCTATCGCAACAAGAATAATGTCATAGCACGTTGATTTATGTGTCTTACAGTAATTTATCGTAATCCAACTGTAATTCAACATCCATTTATGACGAGGTCGTTCATGTTCTGTTTTTTTTCATGAAGAGAATCGAATCTCAGGCCAGAAATATTGTGCAAATTCGTTTTCAGTTATGTTCATTTCGAGCAACGAAATGTTATAGTTTTTGGCGTGGCTCGCGGAAAGCGGCACGTCGTACGACGTGTCGAACATGGTAGTGTATTCCGTAGAGTGATTACGTGCAAGAGTACACTGCAAAATGATGTTAAAAGAAGACACATCTATTAGCGCAGAGGTTCGATACATCCAAACCTCCTCTCTATAGCACTTGCTACAACCCCACCTCTTTGCTTCCTCTTTGCTCTCCTCCTCTCTACCCAGCTTCACCCTCTCCACTCGCTGCTTTTTCTCTGCCAGGCTAAATTCGCTACACTAGGCTTTGTTAGGCCAAGGCTCCCCACCCAAACTTCCTTGCTTCGGCAAGGAATGCAAGCTGGAAGAACGTCTGACGCAAGTGGTGTCAACATCGATAGACTGTCTGATGCAACCAGCATCAACACCAGCGAGGTGCCTGATGCAACGGGTGCCAACCATGGAGGAAGGAAAAATAAGGAGAGGCCCTGACGTCACATTCGTGAAGCCTCCACATCGCAAACACCCGCACCGCCTCCTAGCGAAGGAGCCTCGAAACATTTCGCGATTTCCGTCGTGTCGTTTGCAAGCGCATGCGCGATTCGAGCCTTTTTTTTCGCCGTGCAAGCGGCGGCGCGGCGCAGTCGATTCACGCATGCTGCTCCTTGTGTGTGTTCTTTAGGAAAGCTACGCAATGCCCAGCTGTTGCGTATGGTTGCGTATACCCGGTGCAAATCGCGTGCACTGCGGAAAGTACCGGGTGTCACTTTTCATGTGTACGTACACGTTCGCTTCATTGCTGATCACTAATGCATGGTATCTGCATGCGAAGCTCTCGGATGTGCGCTCTGTTGCTTCTTACTCATTGTGTCAACTCAGAACACACGTGAACTTTTGCTTTTGCCGTCTGACGCGCCGTACATAACATGCGCCGAAGGCATCGTACGTTTTTAGAGGATGTGTCGTTCAACGAAAGGGCAATAAACTTATGTTATTGTTATCGGACTACGTGATGTATGTATTGTGCGGTGTGCGCTCGCTGCGTGCTTGTTGTTGTGGGCGTACTGGAATTACAAACTTTACGTGCACGATCGCGTATACAATACAGCGGTGTCCTCTTTTCGACGCGAAGTTACGTCAACTATAGGTTGGCGTTGCGCCGAATAGCTACTACGCTCACTCCATATACACGAACAAAGAACCGCTAATCCGGCAACAGATCGGGAAATCGGGCTACGAGAAAGGGAAGGCCTCACGCCCAGCAGAACGCGTAAGTCACTGCTAGGTGAGTTCGAATACGATGATGCAGGGGCTGAACGTTTTTGATCACGGCACGTACCGGTATTTTGTACTGTTGCACAAGAACGCTCCACGAAGAATTTCAGCACGCAGCGCTCGGGCCTGCCACGCACGAACAGCCTGGTAAACGTCTGCTTGCAACATTTTACTGCGTGCGAACCGCACAATACGCGCTAAGTTTACGCCGGGACTACAAATCTGCGCAGAAGCTAACCACCGCGGAGAGCACGCCGCGGGGCGTCTGCTGTTTTGTTTGCCCCATACCGGTTTGTTTGCCCCATAAATCTGACGTCACTTCCGCCACACTTTTCGCAATGCATTGAAATACGATAGGGCCTCTCCTTAGTTTTCCTTTCTCCGTGGTGCCAACCAAGGCGGGAGTCTCATGCAACCCACAGCAACCTCTGCGCAGCGCCTGACGTAACCGACGGCCATTCCTCACACAACGTGCGGCAAGCTCTCTCATCCACGGATCCTATTCAAGGCATCGACCAACGGCGGTTCCTGATTAGAGGCTTCGAACTACTGGCTGATGCAGGGAATCGGCCAGGGCTATAAAAGACCCAAGCTGCGCGGGGAGACGGGGACAGCGAACGAAGAAATCCCGGGTCGTCGTCGCACCTCAGTGCGAGACCAATAAGCTGTCGGCTCCAGTGCCCCTCTCAAGAGGCTATGCTCTCGCAGCTGGGCCCGAAAGTGCGGACGACAGATCCCAAGGGACTTACCTTGGCTTTAAACAGCTCTGCTGTTAAAACATTGTTTACGAACTATTTCATCGTGCAGATTGTCAAAAATTTTGTGATTGCAAGACTAGGTCTTTCTTTTACGTAGGAAGTAATCTTCTCCTGCATTTATACATGTATAGTCCGATACAACTCAAAAAGTCCGGAGAGGCCCCGCCCAGGCGACCGAGGCACAGCAGCCGATCACCTCTACGACTAAAGAAATAGTGCTGCTCATGCACGCGGCAATGTTCTCCGAAGGTGGGCTGACCGACCGTCCGGCTCATGACATCAACCTGAAGTGCGCGCCCATTGGTGCAGGCTTGTGTACCTCCGCCTTTGAGGAGGAAATGCCGCAGATCTATTAAGTTGTATCCGACTACAGAACAGACGCTGCATGGGTTGTACCATGACTCTCTTGGAAATGAAATACGACCACGATATCTGCCCAGTTTCCATCTATCTGGCTCAGTGGTTTCGGCGGTGTTCCTGTGCTAAAATACTCCACCAGCATTTTTAGGGTCACGTACTAATCTTCGTGTTTTGAAGGTGTGTTACATCATGTGGGTGGAGTGAAGCCGCGCAGCGAACCTTTCGATATGACTACTCAGAAAATTGAAATGCTTGTTATCTGATAAGTTATGAATTTAAACTGAACATGCGTAGAAAAATATTTCTTTCGCGTAATTTTAGGGTGTCTATCACGAATAATTTGTTGCCCCTTGGTGCAAAAACGGACGTATCTTTTTATATTCAGGACTGGATAGAAGATCAGGCTGGCATAGATCCTAGTGGCCTCTACTACGACGGCGTTGTAAGTAAAGCCGTTCGATTATAATTTCCAGTACGGGGATGGTGCGAATTATACTGAGAGGATTATTCGCTTGACAGTAGCACGTTCTATGAGTCCCAAATTTTATATGCAATATTTCTGATCACCAGATATCGTGAACTAGGTTATCGTAGGGTTTCATCCCGGCCGCAACCTCTGCATTTCGATAGAAACAAGGCCAGAAAATTCTCGCGCGCAGAAGCTTGGATTGCATCCAATGAACCCAGACAGTAAAAACTTTCGGAAGACCCCAATATATTATGCCATTTTCCCATATATTGTTTGAGATGTTCAACCGAGCGTTCAACCGGTCATTCAATTCATAGAAAGGTTATAAGCGCAGCTATTTGCCGCATTGCTATGTAGCTGCACTTCTAAAACAAGATTTACACCTTGCACTAAAGTCGCGGGCAAGTGCTGCTGGTGAAATTGATATTATGAAATCGATATTTATCATTTCATTAGATACAGTGGTGTTTGCTACAGCTGTGCCTCGAGACCGAAGTTATGTGACGGCTGAAGTGACTACATTTCGTTCAACATGTTTTATGGCATAACCTGCAAGGATGCTTTAAATTTGATTTCATTATAGCAGTACACGAAGATACCAGCTATGAGACGGCGGAAAGCTCAAAAATATACACTATGGCCCACAAGAACGGTCACAAACCGTAGAACTACCGGCAAAGTTATACATAAACAGCAGTGGTGAGAATTAACCCTAAAGCGAATTTCCCTGCACGAATTCTGCAATTCGATGTCTGCATTTTTTGTAAACTTGACACTAATTGCTCCTAAGGCATGTATCTTTCTCACACTGTGGTTTTGTACGTAGTTTTAATCACGTGCCTTAAGGTCATAAAGTTTTGCTCATATTATTAGCATGGGTGTTAGTTTATTTGAACCAAATGCGTTTTACACATCTTCATTTCTCTCGGAATATACACCCACCCACACAATACAGAATGTTCATCTTTTTATTGGCCAAGTATTTGGTATGGCGACACTCTTATATCTCGCACTTTTGTCTCCTTTCTAACAGAAATGTGCCAGGAACCACAAGATTTTCACAGAAGACTCAGCTGTAGCACTCTTTGGAATAAAATGGGTGCGAGACACGCTGTTCTAAATGGCAGCGGCTAGTATGTGTATATTCCAGATTATGCTTCTATACTGAACGTTCATTTTCGGAAATGCCATAGCTGCGATTAAGCACCATATTATAAGAACAAGTAGTCAGCTCCATGAAAAGGGTGTACGTGAACGTCGAAGAACGAATCGTTGTTAATTTGTTGTAGCATTTTGGAATACCTACAAGTTCTGTGATAAGAATAAACCAAAGCGATTACTGATAAATCATAGCCATGATGTCTAGGCCACTGAAAACAAAGAATAATCAACAACCTGTCCAGTTGATAACTGTCGCTCAATATGTGCAAAATGTTCAAGACAACAAGCAGTAGGAAGCAACGTTGCAAGCAACTGAGAAGTTCAAGGCAACTTAAGGTAGGTCACCACCTTCGAAAACGCATTTTTTAATTATGATTTTTTTGTATTTGACATTTTGAAGCTCCTTGTCTATTCGAGAATATTTTGCAAAAAGAATTGTGTAGTTATCTTGAGCCGTTCGAATGTTATGACTATTTTTCCAACCCCTATTAGACGCATTCGAAACCGAAACTGAAGGTTTCTGATTCCACAACACCTGCCATGTTTTCATAAATGTTTTTCCTTATACATATTACGAAATGCAAAGTTGTCTAAGTACATTCTAAAGCTTGTGGGGCGGGATGTTTACGATTTACGGCTTCGGCACGCTGTTGTTTAAGTTGCGCACGTTTTCGCTCGGCTGTCAGTGCTTTTTCACACACAACTTCGAGCTCTTGGACTTAGTTCTGGTCTTTTATGGAATAAGTTATAGTACTCCATGAAATATGGCAAAGTATAGGACGAAAAGATGGTTGATCCCTGCGTCATAGGAATCGGAATAACACGAAAGTAAAGCGTGCCCTTACAGAAGTAACTGAATGTTTACTGTACATTGATATAAGAGAGTTTGTACAATGTATACTGATGTCTGGCAGATATAGCACCGTTTAACCTGGATGCACCCACTTTTATGATTGGTGGTACATCTCCGTCCCGACGACTAACGTCTATGTTAAATGATTAAAGAAACCCTTGTGCTAGCTGTAGTAGTTAACGGTGAAAGCGTTATCAGAGAACGAGGTGTGATAGCAAGAGGAGTGTCGCATAATGGACGCCGAACGTGGTCGCCATCCCGCGGCATGTTAAAATGTGATTGAACACCACGGCCGGACTAGAGGGAAACGCAAAGCGCGACGTGCCGCCCCAGTATCCCGGCCGCGATTTTTCTCGGGGCGAGCGCGTGAGCGGGGAACGCGGTGTTACAGCCAGGTGAGGCAGGCGCGCGTCGCAGAGCTATTTTTTGTTTGGATTAGCGTGATGCTACGAGCAAGGCCGACGATTTTACGACGCTTGGGCTGAGATCGCCACCTCGCGGTGTCTTAAGGTATTGACAAAAGTGAACTTCTATTGAAAACTCGCCGAATGGGACGGACGTGTAACGCGTTGCAGGTGCTAATCGCGGAGGCCACAGTGATGACGAATTACTATACTTTACCTCTCCCAGAGGGCAACACCACCCCGCCGACCGGGAGAGTGGTAGATATATAAAAGGCCTGTTTGTAAACCTTCTAGAGTCTGTGACCGTGGCGCAGTGGATAGCGTGTCGGGCATCTGTTGTTGCGGACCGAGCGGTCGTGGGTTCGATGCCAGTTGACGGCGCTTTTTTTCTTTGCCATCTGATCGTGTAAATGTTTTGGACGTCATTTCCGTGACGGAAATACGTCACTGAAATCCTTGGTTGGACCCCGGCATAAAACACTTTCGTGTTAAAAAGAAGCATCAACGCAAGGTAAGGGATCAATATACCAAGCGTGGAGCTGCTGTGGCGCACGTAGATGAGTCAGCTGGAGGCTCAAAACGAGCTAGAAAAAATATGTGCTTGAGCTCGCTCAAAAGGAGAAAGCGCCGCTTCAGAAGAGGTCCCCGCAGCTATAAACCTAGAGAATTTCAGACATATTGAATGTTTCTTTATTATATGGACATTCAAATCAAATATTTAAAGCCATTTTTCTCAAAACATCATTTTTTGCATCCTACACTTACCCAACAGTGATAACTTTCCTTCTGATAAACATTTTCACATACAATTTTTCGCATTATTTCTTTACAGGTTCAGCTGGCATTCAAGCAGAAATATTGAAAGCGAGAAGTAACTTTCTGTGCTACGGCCAGTTATGTGCAAAACAAAGCTGTCAAATATAAACGTTTTCAGTCTTTTTACGATAACGTGCCTTAGCTTAGAGATGGGCTGATCGTGGAGGTTAGATGCACAGGATAGTGTCCTCACTACGGACCTGCTAAGTTGCGTTTCAATCGCACCAACCATTTTGTAGTTATGACTGTTGGCGCAACGTGCACATTTTGGCACAATTTGATTTTCATAAATTTTGTTTTTTTACATTTGTAGCAGTTTCATCATCCTAAAGTTTCAATTTACATCAGCCCTACAAGCAAAAATCATTATTATAATTTTTGGACTGCAACTGTACAATTTTTTCTCGAATGTGGTGACCTACCTTAATGAGTTTTTTGTTGTAGCAACTGGTTTTCGCCTGTGTTCTGCTTAGGCGGCATTCACGTCGGCAACGCACCAAAATCCGCGAGTGGCGACCGAGAAGCTACCCGCGGCAACCGACCTTCACACCAGGGACCGTGACCTGTTGTTGGCTTCATTTTACGTCTGGTTCGTTCTCATGGCCACGCAAATAACCTTCTCAGCCACAGCATTCTTTCATGACCTTAGCCCTACGTGATTACGGGATTCAAGGTGAGATCCCAGCTTTTCTTTTTTTTCGCGCAAATGGCTGGGTTGTGTGCCATAAGAAGCTTTAAGTTACTTTCCCTAAACAGCGTGTTCAAGAAGTGGACTACCGCTTGTTCGTGCAGCAGTTTGATTATTTATTCGACCAGTTCTTGGCGGCCATCTTCACCAGGATTTCACAGCATCATCTACGTTAATCCAGGCATCTATCGACAAGACAAAAGCTGTTCGAATTTCCTAAAGCCATTGACTTCACTTCAATTGCTCATTACATACGGGAATTGCTTCCGTGTAGCGGGAAATAAACCGGCTTGCACCGCTACTAACTTCAGGAAAGTCTTGCATGCTAATTTAATTGACATGAGAAGTACTGTTGGGAAATCGCAGGAAATATTGATAACAAAACTCCTATAAGGTAAGCCGAGTGCCATACTGCGTATCAAGGCTATACACATTGTACGACGGGCTTTCGGTGATGAATTTCTCGCATTGGCAATGAAACTGACATGACCATGTTTGTCGTGCACTAAACAGAGAATAAGAATAGAAGAAAGGCAGGAAGGTTAATCAGGGCTGCGTCCGGTAGGCTACCCTGCACTGGGGAAGGGTGGAGAGGGAAGTAAAGTTACAGAGGTGGAGCAAAAAGTCACTGTTTTAGCCGACGTTACTGTTCCGCGTTTGATATCACAAACGGCGAATCAGCCCGGTATCCTTGAGAAAGCGCAACAGCGCTTTCGTTCCCTTTGGGACCTGTGATTGGCAGCCCCACGATACCAGTATCTTTCCGGCTGTGAAAGCGCTTCCATCCCGTTGATTTAGAGCAGTAAGCAAATGAAGCCTCTCGTTTGAGTAAGTCGGGCAGTAATGCAAGAGGTGCTCAATAGTTTCATCGACGGCCCAGTCGTTGCACTCGGCGTTGTCGGCCATCATAATCTTAAATGAGTAGGCGTTTGTGAATGTTGCACCCAGACCCAGATGGCACTGGTTGACTTGCGCATTTCATTTTCTTATATTCTTTCTTTTTTATTATTAATGTCGTCCCTCTCTAGTGGAATCTTGCAATCCCATTCCCCATCCCTACATAGAGTAGCATGCGAGCGGTATGCAGGCGCCGGCAAAAATCTGTTTTTCTAATAAAGGGTCTCTGTCTCCTCCCGGGAAAGACCACGTACTAGCCGCAGTCGAGAGAATACAAACGATGGTGTGTGTGAACTGTGATGTTTGCCACTTCTGCAGTGTCGTGTTCTGCGCCAGCTTACTTAAGTATGCAGCCGCATAAATCTATGATAAAGGTATAGAAACAATGTCTGTTTCTACGTGTGCTTTTCTGGCAGCTTCATCAGGGAGGTCGTTGCACTGTTTTTCTAATAAAGGGTCTCTGTCTCCTCTCGGGAAAGACCACGTACTAGCCGCAGTCGAGAGAATACAAACGATGGTGTGTGAACTGTGATGTTTCCCACTTCTGCAGTGTCATGTTCTGCGCCAGCTTACTTAAGTATGCAGCCTAGTCTGTTTCTACGTGTGCTTTTCTGGCAGCTTCATCAGGGAGGTCGTTGCACTGTTTTTCTAATAAAGGGTCTCTGTCTCCTCTCGGGAAAGACCACGTACTAGCCGCAGTCGAGAGAATACAAACGATGGTGTGTGAACTGTGATGTTTCCCACTTCTGCAGTGTCATGTTCTGCGCCAGCTTACTTAAGTATGCAGCCTAGTCTGTTTCTACGTGTGCTTTTCTGGCAGCTTCATCAGGGAGGTCGTTGCACTGGAAATGATCTGAGCGTGTCATGGCGGCATTTCTTCAAGTAAGAGGTTGTAAATGTGGCATCATTTGCTGCGATCTTCAACTCGTAGGGTGCCATCAGAAATGGTGATCCAATGTTCTCTAATAACTCCACATACGACAGTCACAAGTATGGCTGGCATTCTCATTCTCATTCTCGCTCTTCATACTCACAAGAAAAAAAATTCTGGCTACGCCCTTGTCGCACTGTACTGGTTGTCGCGCTGTATTTTACTACAGCTATAGCTTCTTGACTCATTGGAGCTTTGTACATTGTGTAATGTACATTCACAAAGAGACTGCCTGTCGAAGACCACCAGGTTTTGTTGGCAATAGAGAGAAAACCTTCTGTATTTAGAGCTCGGTTAAATCGAAATATCATTTACAAAGCACTGTTTCTGAATACAGCAATGCAATGTATTAACGTCATTGCGTAGGAAAATCTACAGCCACATCGAACAAAAATAGCCGCAAAATTTGATACATCGAATACATCGGACAACACGAAACGCCCCAAAGGCTGGCTTTCCCTCACAAGAGGTCACCTTTTCTCACAGGAAAGGACTTTCCCGCATGTCCCCGGGTGAGCGAGTGTTGCGATTAGGGTCGAGCGCGGAACGAGTTGAAATATACACTGCTTACGAACCATCTCGTGTTTATTCCTTGATTCCACGTCGTCACGCCCATCGGCCCGTCGTGGGCGGTCGTCGTTCGCTTATCCGCGATTCCCGCTCCCTTTGTTAAGGCTATGGTTGCAGTGAAACGAAAAAAACGTGCTGTTCTCCTCAACGCTGGCGATAATCAACATAGCCGAACGTGGAGAATGGAAGCCCGATGTCGCTGCTGTGTACATAATCCGAAAAAGCACACTCAGTACGATTGAAGAACAACGCCGATATAAGCGTCACAACAAAGACTACAGGCTTCCGGCACCCTACGAGTACTACTACTAATAATAACATCTGAGGTATTGCGTCTCAAAGCAACGATATGATTATGAGAGACGCCGTAGTGGAGGGCTTCGGAAATTTTCGTTCATCTGGTGTTCTTTAACGCGCACTGACATCGTACAGTATATGGGCCTCTTCCATTTATCGAAACTGCGACCTTCGACGGTCAGCATCCGAGCACCGTAACTACTGTTCCACCGTAGCTGACACCCTAGGAGTACGAACAGCTGCCTATGAAGATGTAAAGGCGTTGTTTACATCGATACCGTATCTTCTCGCATCTAACCCGGCCCTGCATTGACCGCGCCCGGAAAACAAGGCAGAAGAAAATTCACAGTAAAAAAATATATCGCCGCGTGTTACCATGAAGCTGGCTTCTTTGCAATATTGTGAATTGGTGCCGTGTAAGATTGAAACAATCACATACCGAAATTCGCACCGTAAATAAATTCTTCAAAAGCTTTGTATTGGACTTTAAAATATATTAATCCAAATCTCCTATTTTTGCGAATTCGATATATGCGTGTTTGACTACCGGTAAAGGTCATAGAATAAAATCTCGAAAAGAAATCTACTGTGCCTGCTCTTGAGGGCGTCGGATGATATGACCCGAAGATTTGCTCGCGCATCATCTACGAGACTTCGAACATCTAGCAGAAGGTATACGCTACACAAATATAAAAGAAGTCGTTGTGCTTAGAGGCATCAACCAGTTAAACATGCGATGTTCGTGCGGTCAAAAAAAAATAGGGTGACCTTATCTTCAGGTCTGGCGGTCCCATGCCGCCAATTTCCCAGAGGGTGGGTGCCCTCCCAAGCGACTGTGAACTTGTTCTGCCGAGCACCAGGCCGGAAGTGCGCTTGTCCCTATTTTACCGGTAGGTACCCGGCGGCAGCAATTTTCTGCCTCCCACAGCAGAGGCGGATGCTCAACTATGCATGAACATGGCACGAACATGCCATGTTCATGCCATGTTCGTGCAAAATACATGCGGTTGGAGAGGCCCAACGGGAGCTTTAGAGTGGCACAAATATATTTGGGCTTTTTAGCACATAGTGTTTGCGTCAGGGGAACGCAAGCTTCACTGAAAAAACGTTATTGCCAACATAAATGCAGCACACAACCGCAGCATTTGACTATCTCGTTATATACGTCCACCAGCAAACGTTGCCTAGCTTATGAAAGCGAAAGCCTTCGATGCCTCTTCGAACGGGAAGATTGGCCGTCGGCGGCGTCAAGACGAGTGACGCAAAAAATAACCGTCACGTGATGACGCCACCATATTACGTAATCATGACGTCACAGATCTCGTAAATTTGTAACTTCAATATGACATCACCATGACGTGACTTAACGTGGTGTCACATGATGACGTATTCACACGTCATGATCGCTTTGCATTGCCTCCGTGATCGGTGGGCCGATCACGGAGCAAATGCAAAACGTCGTGTAGCTTATGAAGGCGAAATCCCTAGATGCCTCATCAAACGGAAAAATTGCCCGTCGGCGTCCCGCGTCGGCGGCGTCAACACGAGTGATGCAAAAAGTAATGTTCACGTGATGGTGTACCATATGACGTCATCATGACGTCACAGATCGCCAAAATATGTAGAATCATTATGACGTCACATAACGTGACGTCACATGATGACGTATTCACACGTCATGGTCGCTTGCATTGCCTCCGTGATTGGTCACGGAGGCCGTGCAAAACCGCGTTAGGTGCAGAACGCTTTTGGAGGGGGCGCGGTAGAATCAATACATCGACTGACAAGAAGAAGAAGATGGCTTTTGCTTTCTAGTCATGTCTGGCGAATGCATAGGTGACCCTGTGAGTTTTTTTTTTATTATTATTCAACGAATCTAAACAATGACTTGATACAGCACTGGAAACTTGTAGAATTGTGTTCCTGTCGAGTTTTTGTACGTGCTTGAGCAGCCAACTACGCAGCAGTTGTTTCTAGGCATTGCTGAAGGCTGACAGAATCGTTAAATTGCTATGTAATAAGCAACTACAGCCCGCCTAAGATTCCGAGCCGTGGCGACAGGCGGCGTTGCCGGCGCTTTGCGCAGCGCCTATTGGCCGCGAGATCGAACAGTGTCGGCACCTAGAGGCGAGCGGACGAAACCCCGTGGTGTGGATTGCTCCTTGCGCCGTCTGCTAGCCATACCGTGTTCGCCGTGTGCACGTCATGCACGTCCTCGAAGGACAGCTTGTTCGGTTCTGCTGGCACAGTATCGAATGATTGTACGTATGGCTACACGATATACACAAGCATTTCGCCTTCCAAGACTTCTATGCACTCTAATAAGCGAGTGCATGCACGTGTCGGTATGGGGCTTTGTCTAATCATCGTACCGTTCATTCGCCAAGTCATTTCAATGTGGGTGCCACTTTGTCGTTCAAGCACATCACATAGTGTATTTGCAGCCGTCCTAAACAAAAGCAGTACTAAATGTCGAGGTGTGAATGTAGAATTTTACCGGCACTTTCTCGTAAAGTGTTTTGCGATTTCGGAATGCTTGTGATACCTCAAAGTATGAAATGGCGTCTGCAAAGGCCGCTTAGCGATAAAAAAGACCCCAAGCCAGGCATTTCTATAGCGATACACGTATTCATGCAAACAGAAAAGTAAAGTGCAGAAGCTTCTACTTCACCTAATAACGCAGAAATGCAGGCTTTTTTGTAGCCGCTAGAGCAAGGAGTAAATACTTAATTGACTAAGTCGCGCAACACTATTTTTAATGTGCTATAGGCAGTACATAAGTCAGGCAAGTAAAAATACAGCGAGAAAAAACATCGAGCACCATGCAAAACATGAGTGTGACCGAAGGTCAGTAGCCCAGTGATTGGCAGATTGCGCTTCTGTCACACGTAATAGGAACGTTAGTACGGCTTCGTGCAATAATGTGCCAATGGAGGGCGTATATATCACCATTGGGTTGCAGTCAACGCGCTTTATTTGCCGACAGTCGACTCAAACCGCCTACGGCGAAGCGCCGCTGCGTACATCTGTTTACTTGCCGCCGACCGCCTATCCACACTAACGCGGGCGACGGTGCGGCCACCTATAGCCCGATCTCGCGGCGAAAACCTCAGATCGAAAGAGAGAACAGCAGTTCGGCTTTGCGAAGCGGTACGCCTAGTGCAGCCGCCGTCCGGATGAGCTTTTAAGCGCGCAGAGCTCCGATATTGTGTTCTCGTCGATTTGTGGCAGCACAGTGAGGTCCACTGACCGTGCGGAGCTGGATGACAAAAGAAAGAGCCGCATTATCTTGGTCCGAAAGCTTCGCCAACGACTGCGGCTCAGCCTCTCAGTGGCCTCTCCTTATGGAGGCGCTAGCAGACGATTCCGCGACGGCGCCCAGCAAAAAAAAAAAAAAAAAAAGTAGTGGACGCGCCCAGTGTTGCCGGAGCACCAAGCCTAATGAATATCCCCTATTTGGTTAAAAACATTCTGTAACAAGGTTTGTGTCTGTAAAATCAAAAATCAACCGAACTAGTTCAAAAGGAGCATTTTCTATTGCGTACATAATTTCCTTTATTACCCAAGCGTTCTCGTTCTTATGTTCATATTCCAACTTGTGTGCGTCGACGTGCATTCTGTCCTGTTGAAAACAGTGTACACGTGTTTGGTAACGCACTCACGCAGGAAGTATTCTTCGCACGATGCATGATGAGCTTCCAATTCGTCTTCCTTAACCCACAGCACGCAGTGTCGTCCATCGGCCTCCTCCTGTGTCGAGTTTTTCTCCACCTCTAGCACTGCAAAGGAACAAAGAACCCTCGTTATCGAAATGATATATTTCGTGAATCGAGTGCGGTCCCTTGTAGAACCAGCAGCCCCACTTCTACAGACATAACCAATTCATTAGTGCTAATGCATTTTCATTAGGATTAGTTATAAGGTTTAATTCGCCTCAAAACAAGTCAGGCTGCTAGAGACGCTGCATTGGATGATACATTCGACAACTTCGGCTTCAAGAACGCGCTCTTTTATCGCGCACTACAGGGGCCTCTAGTGTTTAGCCCCTTTTGAAATGACACCACTGCGCTTCATTTAGATGCCCGCGTAATTTACTTCAGGAATCAAGCACACTCATGTACGCTTCGTGATATTATAGAGCGTTTGCAATAGCGTTCAACTGTATTTGCAGATATCTGGCTTCACTATCCATGCGCTAGATTCCATTTCACTAAAAAAATGGGGAGTATCAGTACCGAAAAAATGAATCGGAACATAACTATTTGGCACATAGTTCACCAGTATACAGCTAACTAATAATTAAGTGGGGTGCCATATTCAACAGCCTCCTGCTTATCTCAATTGGTAGAGCGACCGCTGCGGACAGGAGCTGCTCCAGGGTTGTAACCCTTGTTGGAACCCCGAAATAGGACGAATTTTTCAGCCACGAAGCTCTTTCGTGGCGCGTCGCGCGAGCACCGAGTGGCTGTTGCAACAATTCGGTAGAATGCTTACTTCCGGTTTCCTGAATATTCTTAATCAGTCTTTTAGTAAATAGAAATTGATGGTTCTACTTGATGTTATAGTATATAGTTATGATATCGAAGCATAACTTTGCTGAAGGGAAGCACCAACTGGCTGTCAGGATAAATAATGAAAACTACTTCGTCGGATTGTTTGAAAGTTTTTGAGCAGCTTGGATCGTTGCTGCACCTGGCGGGGCAGATGTGAACCACGCGCTTTTTACTTCATGACCTCTGAGATCCGCCTCGGCAGCGCGCGAGACACAAAGTTATCCCAATGCATACACCAGGGCAAAAGAAACGCTGACGTGCGAGTGCCACCACCACACACAATAGTCGAGGATTAGGGTGGCCTCCAGATTATCCTTTCTGACACATTGGTAGAGACATATTTAGCTTTGTGCTATAAGCGGGTGGATGCTAACCTTCTTTAATAACCCTTTTCCCACCTTGCGGGATTCCGCAGATATGATTTGCGATTGCAGCAACATCTTGCTTTCATTCTTCCAAGATATTGCCAAACCAGTTGTAGCAACATCTTGCTTTCATTCTTCCAAGATATTGCCAAACCAGTTGTCGCATGCAGATGTCGCCCTTTCTAGTTTCTAATTTACAGGCACCATTTATTAATTTTTATATCAGTAATGACATTCAATAACATTGTTTATTCAATCTAGTCATTCCAATCTCCCGCTGAAAGCCCTCCTACGAAAACGTGACCGTTCACTATATCTACGATGTGATGTTTCGTCTTGAAGCAATCAGGCCTCATTTATTTATTAAAAGATGTTTTTTTTTCTTGAACTGGAAATGTTTTTTTTTTTGTCTTACGACTGCTTGCCTTGCATCATCATCAACAACAACAACAACAACCCTACCGAAATCTTCCGTATGCCACTCCAATTTTCAACACGATACCGTAAAACTCTTACGCAAATACATGGAAAACATATAGAAAATATATAGATACCGTAAGGAAACATGGAATTATTGGAAAGGCATACGGAACGCTTCAGTAGAGAACAACAGTCCCCCGCTTTTCTAGCTATGTTTTCTATATTTTGTATATTTTCTATATTTACTATATTTTCTAGCTATATCATATTTACAGCGCACATAACTTTTACCAAAGGTTAGTCTTTGGTAAAAGACTAACCATTTTTAGGGACTTGGGAATTAAAGGCGAGGCCCATGCTGTGGTGCCTGAATAACGTGATAATTTCATCAACACCTTCGCGGTAAATGTCAGTTTTCAGAACTACAACGAAATCGTCAACATGACGGAGAACTCCACTGCAAAGCTCAGCAGGGTGACCCTCTAGTTGTCTGTACATATAGCCTAAAACAATGTCACTGATGGTAGGAGCCACGCATGACCCTATGCACACCCCGAATTTTTGTACATGAAGACCCCCTCGCCATGCAACAAAAGTACTCCCTAAGTAAAAAGAAGGAAGTTCAAGACAGGTTTCTAATGAAATACCAGAACCATCATTGAAATGTTCTTCGTCATTGTCATAGACTATGCAGTCTTTTATGCATTTCATAACCTGGGCATGTGGAAGGGAGTAATACAAGTTTTCCACATCCACGCTGAAGGCGCCACGAATGTTCAGCGAGCTACTATTCAGAAACTCGCACACAGAATCAGAATTCGATATGCAGAAAGGGTCAATAATTGTTAAGCGCGCAAGGTTTTCCTGCAGAAATTGCGAAACGAACCAAAGGTCAATCGCTTAATTGACGCTGGTTACCTTGATGTGGCAATTTCGTCTGTGTGTGAACGTATGGTTCGTAACGTCAAGCACATAAAACGCAAAGGTGGTAATACTAAGTCTGATGACAAGAGAAAACGTGCTGTATTTAATTACGTGCACCATTTGGCGCATGGGCTGAAGAACATGGGCTCTAAGTAAGGCGTCGATGTTTGTTTTTCTGCGAAAGATAAGATAGGCCGCATCTGCCCGATTATTGAAAATGCCCAGGTAGGTAAGCAGGTAAAGAGCAAGTGCACTGTCATCGCATGATATCGCATGTGTTAAACAAGCTATGTATGTCATTCCTTTATCTCACGCTAGGCAGTACAGCGCCAGATCAGTGCGCTGGCACGGCCGCGCTGTACGTTGCGCAAAAAAACATTACATTAGAAAATCATTTGCACTCGCGTATTTATCGAATAATACCCCTGACACACGGCCACTCTAAAGTCCTTTAGAAAAGGGGACATCTTCCGGAAAGGCGTTCGAGCGCAGTGACACACGACAAAGGAGTAACTCCCTTCCAGAAACGATCCTTTTCGGAAAGGCAGATCGCGCATCTACTTTTCGGCCAGAAAGGGAGTACTCTCGCACACAGTGTGCGAATTTATGAATAAAAGAAAACATGTTGCAACACTAAGGTGCCTAGTGACTTTTTTTTTGCGAGCAAAAATGTTTTAATTTTCAGCAGTAGAACGATTTGTCGAAAAGCGAACGTTTATACAGCAAACAACTGTTCATAGTTGCCAGACGAAGTTAAGTTGCTGCTAAAAACGGAAAAAAATGAACGGAAATTGCGAGTATGCGCGTTATAAGCCGCAGACAATAAAAAAAAAGCTTTCATGCTTTAATATCGCGAAATATGATGTACATGTGCATTTTTAAATACATTTCCTATTTTGTTGCTTGCACAAACAGCGCCATTTTTTTCTACAGCGTTTTTCTGAGGAACCACTTAAAGCAGTTGTCCGGTGCCGTGTGTCATCGGCACAACTCCTTTCTGCAAATGGTCCCTTTAGGCGACAAAAGGGGTTTACCTCAAAGTACTTTACTATTGCCCGTGTGTCAGGGGTATAAGATTAGAGTCGACATAAAGCCTCTGCACATGTCGACTTCTGGAAAATGCGAGAAACGGCTTTTAAACCTGGCAGTAGCAGCCGGTAAACTGTACGTGTTCCTTGGTCTACAACCGGAAATGTTTCTGGTTAACCTCCCTGCCTTCTCCTTTTTCTGTTTCCTTCCTTCCTTCTTGGTGTACTTGATATTTTTTTTTTGTAGTTACGTTGTGAAGTGTAAAAGAAAGTTAGCGCTGTTGCCATTATCGACGTGCCATTCGCTACCAGCAGCAGTTTGCTTGCGTTTAATAACTACGCAAATTTTGGTAGCAGGTGAAGATCGCGTCTGGCTCGAGTATCAGACATGCAGAGCTGAAGCCAAATGGTGTGTTAGTATGTTAACTAGTCATTCTATATAGATCAACACGTGTCTCAGCGTCGCGTAATGGTGAAGTACTGGGCTCAGGATCCGAAGGTGGCACGTTCGACTCCTAGTGGCGGGAGCGTCTTTTTTTTTTTGCATGCAGCTTTTTCTTCTTTTTTTTTTGTATGTATACAATTATTTATGTGTGGCAGCTAGCACGACGCTCCTGAACCTGTAGAGCCGTTTTACACTCCGTATTTCTCCAGCATCCATCATGCGCCAGCGTCCAGCATGCACCATATGCCACCATCTTCCAGCACCATAATCCACCATAATTATGGATGGTGGAATCTGTCATTCCACATGGTCGATAAATTTTCAATAGGGTTGTCCCTAAAGACGTCTACGTAGGCCCGCGCACTGCTTTGTTTGGACTATAAGATTGTATATGTTAATTCAACAATGGAAATAGTGGCACGCTGCATATCTTCAGGCAGGCTGCGCTGTTGATACTGGCTACTACACCGCAGTGGCTTGCCTCAGCAGGGACCAAACTCGCTGGAATAAGGCCAGCCGCCACTCAACTGCTGACGAAAAACAAGCCCGAAAAAAAACTAGGAGCTGCTCAACAATCTCACGGTGAAGTCGTGGCAGCTAAGCGAGGTTCCAGCTATGAGCGTGGCGGCTTTTAGTGTCTCACAACCTGCTAATTAATGCATACAACACGTTTGGAAATCTTTATTTGTTTTTCTCATAACTTCATTTTCAGTTGTTTTTTGTTGCGCAAAAAGCCATAACCTTTGAATGAACCAATATTTTTCGATGAAACTTTCCATGTGTTTCTTAATCAATATTCTGTGCAATAAGCTAGGATAATTGAATACCGCGAACAAATTTCTATGTTATTTAAGGTTTACATTGTAACGGCAGCACCAGAAATTACACAATTTTAGGTTTTTTTCGCTTATACTACGCTTAATATTGACGACAGCGCAAATATTCTAGTTCATTGCAGAGCCTGCACGTACAGCTACATTGCTGCTGTTTTGTATCACGGGATCAGTACTTACGACTGTCCGTGTGATGGGCATGCATTGGGTAATTTCAGTAATTCTGGATTAATTTCACTTTTTTGCCTAACATGCTTGAATTGCCTTTTAAACAGCGCTTCCTAAAACATACGCAAAGCAATCAATTTCGGATCAAAATTTAAAACATTTTCAGAAAGGTGGCAACACACCTTAATTAGCCTAGCCTTAATTAGCCCAGCCTTACCGTGGCGTGGCTTAATTAGCACTGCCTTAATTAGTACGGTCTTGAATAACATGTTCTTAGGAAGACTTGGCTTCATAAGCTCGATCTTCGCATGTTTGTCCTAATTAGCTTGGTCATAGCATGCCTAGTTCTACCGCCTAGTGAATTAGCTAATCAGCGGGGCGCACGTCTTCGGGGAGCAAGCAGAAGAAGAAGAAGAGTACAAAGTGAGCGCGCGTTGGCCGAGCAACGTGTTAGAAGGTAGAGGCCAATCACGATGATCATTATGACGATACACATGGCCTCGGCGATTAGTTCCGTCCGCGCGCTGATGAAGGGAGCTCGGCCGAAGCTAACCCGGAGGCCACGTTACTAACTATACTGATGAATACTGACTGCAAGCATTAAATGCTTGAAAATAAATTTAGACAGCCCGTGCCTTTAAAAAATATAATTAGTAAACATTCCCGACACTTTTCTTGCATGGACGCACTTCTGCACTCAGTGGAACGACAAACAAATGAAAAGATGATGCCGCTGGCTTCAAGACGCCACCCAACTTTGTCACCCGCCCTTGGCCTGACGCCGCGTTCCATCGTGAACAACGGAACGCGGCGCGCGCTGAGGGCTGGATTTCATTTTTCGTGCTATTAGTTCTTTCAAAAGAGGGTGTCCCCAGAGCTCGGACCAATTACGAGTTCCGCTATACCGCAGCACTGTTCTACAAGCTTGCATGTGCATCGTGCATACTGCCATGGTATTTTTGCATTCACACTTTCAAGGTCCAGTCGTCCAGTTGCGGCCCGACAACGTCCGGCACTTGTGTCCTGTCTTTGTTTCTTACCGCCTGACGTCAAATATGCGTCACCGCCAACGAAATCGTGAGTGAGAACCAGAAACATATCCGAAGGGCCCATTCAAACGTGTTCTCTTTCTTTTTGCTCTTATGTAGAATGTCTTTTTGTTTTCTGGAAAACGAGCAGCATTAGCGCTATGGCACAATTTATTATCTACCCGGCTGATATGGCTCGATAAGCACGCGGAAGTCAAGAGGGTTTCGTCGGCTGAGCTGTCAGAAGTAATGCGGGAGATAAAGGGCTTGTGCCGGCGTCTCCGGTCGGTTCACTTTCTGTTGCTTTCCGTGCAGAGAGCTTGCAACAACTGCGGCAGCCTCCAATAAGGCGTTAAAAAAACGCACCTTCAGCAAAGTATAGTACGTGATGCAAAGTTCTTTTGCGCAAGGCCTGCCGGACGGCGTTATTATGCAATTCAGACTATTAGTTGGTAGCAAATGAAACTATTTCTCCCCGCAACTACAAGGAAACTCGTGATGAATGATAGGAAGGGAGACATCAGCTATTCCGTGTCGAAGGGAGCACTATCAAAATTTTCCTTGGAAGTACATAGACCTTGTTCGGCACTTTCGTACGTATGGGTCATTTTCGTGTCGTGAGTTAAGCTATTGAGGCGTTTGTTGACAGGCAGGCGGTTTTGGCGCAGGCCAAATATTTCTGAACAGTGGCGAAGGACTACAGGCGTGGCAGATGCGGCGTTAGAATAATTAATTGTGTAATGTTGTACCTAATCATGCATACGAAAGGTCGTTTTTGTTGTTTTTGTTGCGCCGCGTGACATACAAGCTCGGTGGCCATGACCCGATAATTTCGTGCAGTCGTGGACTTACAATGAAAACAACTAATAATAATTATTGGGGTTTGACATCCCAAAAAACGCGATATGAGTATCAGGGATGCTGTAGTGGAGGGCTCCGGAAATTTCGACCCCCTCGGGTTCTTTAACGTGCACCTAAATCTAAGTACACGGGCATCAAACCTTTTCGCCTCCATCGAAAGTGCGGCCACCGCGGCCGGGACATGATGCCACGACCTTCGGGTCATCAATCGAGCACCATAACCCCAAGACCACCGTGGCGGGTATAATGAGGACAGCGTAATTTTAAATAGTTCTGCGCTATTCCGCTTTTCTTCAGCGAACTTCTAAATCCTTCTGTGCCCATTAAATTTCAGTTGATAAATAGCTATCGAGCCCGCCTGCATTCGAGACTTGAATTCTCGTATTGAAACGTAGCTACCTGTCAACATAATGTAATATCATCATGCGTTAAAATTGATTACTTCTTTTGTGCAGGCATTTAAACTCGCATTCCGCTATTCTCGTTTGAACCATTTCGTTATATCGGTTCTGTGGTAAATTTCCGCGATGATTTTTCACGGCTTCGTCGATAAAAGTTAACGGCGTTGTAAGGCATCGTGTACCGTGTAGTAAATCACATGACGTCTTCAGGAATACCCGAAACGGTTATATTATTTTAGCCATGGAGCGCCACCTACGAAATCAGCGACCAGAACTACAGGCATAGCCAGGAGGAGAGTGGATGGGAGGGGGAGAGGGGGATGAAAGGGGGAAGGAGCTATAAGCGGTTACTGGTTGCGCCTGATGAAGTTGAGCGAAGTTGTCGACTCGCGTAGCCAAAGAAGGCGAATCATTAGACTCACCCGTCCTCTTCATTCCTGCGTAACTGACCTCCATGACGCAACAGCTTTTCTCCGTGTGCAAAAATGCGTACGACATATTCGGTCCCGCTAGAAAAGAAGAAGGAACACACATTTTGTAGTTTACATTGCACGAAGCCTACACCCTCCAAAAGGGAGCGCAGCCGCGCGAAATTCACGTTATTCTCGAGTGCTGTGGCAAGCGCTTGCCACTTATAGTTCAGGAATGTGCTGCGGTAATTCTTCTCCTGTTTCCCGCATGTCTATAACATTCAAAACGTACGGTCGCGCGCACCCGGCGCAGAGAGTGGCGTTTTGGAACATAAAGCCAGAATGAAATACAGGCGTCGTTGCCAGTATAACTTGACCATGTTGCACTGTTGCTTCGAGGTATCGGGGTTGACAGGTCATGGCCATGTTTAATGGCCCTGCTGCTAAAAATACTGAACACGCACAGTGAACACAATAAACCACTTTACGCCCTTAAGGACGTGTTTAGAAATAACGCCCCTGCCCACCGGAAAAAAATGTTTCACGGGTCAAAACACGTATATTGAGGGGTGATACCAATCGTCTAGGCACCCTTATCACTGAAGGACTGAAAAATAAATGCTGCACTCACAGAAAACATGCAATTTCACGAGTGTCAAAGGATAGAAGACTGAAGATAAACACTCAGACACAGACCTACGGGCATAGCAATGTAAACAGACCGCTGGCGCTACACAGCCACGCGGCCATGCATACCCCGACCATCTGGTGTGTATAAAGTGCCTTACCACTTTATCAGATACTGCAGGCGGTAATCTCCATGATAAAAAAGCCCCTGTAACGGCGGTAATGCTGTTACCTCAGCAGCTTAAAGCAATTTGCATAGGAGTAACAAAAATCCTCTGAAATTTAACTAAAGAAAACAACGTTTAGTTACGTTTCGCAGATGTCTTAGTTTTACTGGCGACAATATTCTCTCGAATGAAGCGTCATAGAGACCGAATGTACGCACCGGAGTCCTCTGTAGTTCTCATGAAATTGAACTCTCTATCCTTGTTGCCAAAGGCTACTAAACCTTGGTTGATGGACATCCTAAAAAGAAAGAAGAAACACGGATTTTATAAAAACTATTGGACGAGTCTGTTTATCATGAAATCAGGTTTGTTTACGTTTTTTCTGGAGCGAAGCAATTTACGCGGAGGTGGCTACCACAGAAAGTACTAATACTAGGTATAGTCCAGTGTGAAGCAACCGGTTGTGTTCTTTTGTCTTGCCGTGGTCTAGAAGGAAAGATTGCGCAACTATACCCGTTTTGCTATTTTGTAGACATATTTTCCGCGGGCAACGCCAAAAACGAGCTTATTATGCGGCTGGAGAAACTTCATGTATATATAATCTTTTCTTTTCCCGGCGACAGAAAGAAAAGTGTTGAAAAAATGTCTAGTGAGTCTGAGTCTGATTGAGGCCTCAGAGCAAAATATGTTTCTTGAGTGAGTCGGAGTGAGCTCCAATTTTTCTGCCGACCTATGATCGCTTGCACTGTGAGCTTTCATTTTCCGGGCACGAGTGCGCCCAAATAAATTAGTTTCGTACTTGCCAGTCTTCTTGCCGCCTTCTTCAACGTCACGACCACGTGACAATGTTCGTATTCTTCCGCTGAATCCACATTACGAATTTTCACTAACTTTACGGATGACTGATTCATCTAACAACCAACTCTCGTGATACATTAGCAAAACTGTAGATGAGGACAATGCAGAAAAAAAAATTAGTAAGCAACAACAAATCTTGATCCACCTCGCTAAATATGAGAATAACATTGGAGTGAAAAAGAAAAGCGTCCTGTTCTCCTGAAACGTCCCCTTCTCCGAGACAATGATGACGTAAAGGTAATTCGACGACTAGCAGACCAGCCATTCGGGGCAGCGTGGCTATGTACCAGGCTACCTTTCATTGAAAAGGGATGTATGTGCTAAACTAAAGGTAGGAAGCCTTCCTGAATAATGAGTGCCTACTCAGGTGTAGCGCCCACCCGATTTCAATGCACAATATTTTCTCACTATGCTTGCTACAGAAGCATTTCTTGTTCCGGTATCGCGCACGTTCCCTTTTACGAAACCAATCCCCCACCTAACATTGCTCAGTGCCACAAAACTCGCAAACATACAAGGAGTCGATGTGTACGCACAGCCATCTGTGTTATACGTCAAATAGCGGTTCAAGTTCAAGTGTGGGATTGGGCTAGTTGGTATTCCATTATTAAGTTGCTCAGCGTAAACATTTAGACAGGGTACACACAGAAAAGACAAGACTGCTTAAAACTCGTAAAAAGAACTTCGCGCCTGAAACCCGCGGCCCGCCCGCACACGAGTGTCTTCGTACTATATTTTTTAAAGTTTTCTTCGTAGGTATGTTAATGAGCGTTCAACCTTGTTAAATAGTATTCGCATTGTTTTACCGCCTACTGCGATTATTAACGCTTCGTTCAGGTAAGCGACACAAATGAGACTGGTTTCAAGCATTTCCTTCGTGAAACACCTCCTGCGGTAACCACGTGTTGAAACACATGGTCACCGTGGCTACCGTCACATGGAGCATGCGTGGAACGAAAACACATATTTCAGAACCGGCATCGATTCTAGCCTTTCTGGAGATTGGCATCGGTATTTTCTCGATTCCTGAGCTTCAAATTCCCTTCAGAATTGACTCATATATGCCATGTGCGAAAGGCCTTCTTTCACACGGCAGCGTTGCATTGGCTGACATTTTCAATACCCCCCCCCCCCCCCCCCTGCTCCAACCTTCTCCACTTTCCAGGCCCTTGTGGGATTAAATTTCGTGACTGCGGCCCGCTAGTTGAGGTGAGTTTGGGACCTCTGGCGCACAATGGACACGTTTCCCTGCGATGCTTCCAACGTGGTGCGTAGCGTCTTACCATTTGCCAGCATTGTGATTCATGAACGTCACGACTTGTTTCGCCGTGTAGTTGCCGTTGTTCTTGTCGACTGTAGTGGTGCGGAGGCAGTCCGACATGTTGTTTCCCAGCGGATCATAATTCCTCGCTATTACATGGAGCGTCACTCCAACCTCTAAAAACTGGAAAGCAAGAAATTTCGGGATATCATTTTCGTGAGACACTCTCTGATAGCGATGTGACCTGATAATGTACCCCGCGCATCGAAGTCCATTTGTACTTGTAGATCGTGGTAAAAACACCCATGAGCTATAGTTATGGTCAACAAATGTTCAACTGTGTACTCGTACGCATGACGCGAAAGGACAAGCTCATTTAACCTTATTTGTGCTGGTTTTTGTATTTACAAACCCTGAACAAGTGAACTCACTTGCAGTATTTCTGGTAGTGCGAGTGAGTCTTCTGTCTTGGTTACTACGCAGATGTGACAAAATAGAATAGCTTTCTGCACTTGGCGCCTCTTAAGTTGCGCCAAAAAAGCCAGAGATACGCGTCGTTTTTTTTTTTTTTTTTTTTTTTTTTTTAGTGCGGATTCCAAGCAAGGCGAAGAAAACAACCGCTTTTTTTTCGAGATACTGAAGAAATGTACGAGGATATCCGACCTCACAAATCCGCAGTGTGGTCGAGTATACCGTCATTTCCGAACTGCTTGACACAACAGTGATGGTATAGCATCATCTAAATATCAAACCCAATGTCTTAAATATTCATGCGCACTTTACAACGCCTGCTCTGCTTCACCATTACAACTAAGAAACTGTGCAATTGAAGAAGACCTAGAATTTTCTAAATAGTTCAGAAAGGAAGTCCGGGTGCTTATGCAGTATTAACTCTTCTGGAGCCCCGTAAAATTATGACATGTATTTTCTGAGATTTGGAATTGTTTTGTGAGCATCTGAATTCGTATTTCCAGCATGTGCGCTTCAATTATAGTGTGCGTTGTTTTTTACACAATGATTTACCTTTATTCTACTTTTTTTATTTATCCAGACAAGCTTCTAACGGGCTTATGATATGTGACAAAATCCTTCTGGTCGTACTGTTGTATTGCTGTGCAACACAACAACACTGTGTCATAGTAGTGAGATATCTCGCTGTGCATGGGTAGGATATCATTTCACATAACTAAAAATAGACTGAACGTGCAAATGCGATCTCTGCTGACAGCTGGGATCATCTTATCTGAGCCGAGTTACAGTATCAACAAGGAACACTTTATGTCAGTATGACTGGCACGCCAGTTTCCATAAGCTAGTCCTGATACATCGGAGATCAATTCTTTTACTGGTAACAGTACGTAATACACTCTATGCTTATCTTATTTATGATAACAAGAATCGGAAATCATAGCAAGAAATGCTTTACGAGTTATCGGTGTGAATGTCTTCTCTCGATATGAACGTAACTGTGTACTTACGTTCCACCCATCCAAGCGCGATTGCTTGGCTACGCTGATACCGCCAACAACACCAAAGACAAAACACGCAACCAGGTTGCCAAGGGAGAGGGAAGCTTTGCCCATGAGCACCTTGTGAACGCTGCCTTTCAAGGCAATTCAGAACAACCTGCAGGTAAATAAGATGATGAAAAAACGAGTAGGTAGGTAGGTAGGTAGGTAGGTAGGTAGGTAGGTAGGTAGGTAGGTAGGTAGGTAGGTAGGTAGGTAGGTAGGTAGGTAGGTATAGGTAGCGATGTGACGTAGGTAGCGATGTGAGGTAGGTAGCGATGTGACGGTAGGTAGGTACGTAGGTAGGTAGGTAGGTAGGTAGGTAGGTAGGTAGGTAGGTAGGTAGGTAGGTAGGTAGGTAGCGATGTGACGTAGGTAGCGATGTGAGGTAGGTAGCGATGTGAAGGTAGGTAGATAGATAGATAGATAGATAGATAGATAGATAGATAGATAGATAGATAGATAGATAGATAGATAGATAGATAGATAGATAGATAGATAGATAGATAGATATAGATAGATAGATAGATAGATATATAGATAGATAGATAGATAGATAGATAGATAGATAGATAGATAGATAGATAGATAGATAGATAGATAGATAGATAGATAGATAATCCATCTATCATGTTCGAAGTAGCGATTGATGTATGGGAAGAATTGTTCCGAGGATAAGGGCATAAGAGCTATGTAATATGCCGATAAGCTGCACCTTGGCATCAAAAATACAGGAACTGCTCCAGAAGGCACGAGTAATCCGTGTCGAAATCGTACCTAGTGTGGGGAGCAGCGATCCCAGCATTTATCACAAATAATTCTTGGTCAGCCGCGTATGAGAGCTTCCGCTGACAATATGCACAGTTGGAAACCGTGGTTGCCGGCGTATAATCGAACGAACAACAAATGGCTGAATGACCGAACTGAGCGCGAGAAGCAAGCTGCCCCTAGGGCGGCGGTGGCTCAAATACATCAATGAAATGTTTCTTTTAAAGGCGGAGCACTATTTCACATGCGTTGCGGGCTTTATTGCCGCATCGGTGGTTATAAAGTAGAAGTAAGTGGTACACTGTGATCTGTTATCCAAAATCTTACTCCTGTGGAAAGCAATACACGGTTTTAGTTGTTCAAACAACGCACAGATCTAAATTACAGAGCGCATGCGGTATAGCCACGCTGTTTTAACATTCGATTGCTTTCTTAATTAATTTTTTTATTTCATAGGTTACTTTTTAATACATGAGGTAAGACAGTGATATGATAACGCACAGCATTTGATACCGCAGTATCGGACCTCTTTGCATAGCTTCATCACCTGCGAAGTGTCTCCCAGTTAATAATTTTTGAAGATAAATGATAAATTCGAACGTCTCAGCAGTAAAAGCGAACTCATAACGCTATGTGTTTTCCTGCACAGAGCGCGTCAGCAATATTCCTTACCCACGTTATTCTGTTGGGTGCTGGATTATTCATGATTTTTTACTAAATTTCGGATAGGTGCCCACAGCGCCCTTAGATATCACCGCTGTAGCTTACGAACACAAATCAACTTAATCCGCGGCCCGCGTAATTACAAGTGGCCGCAAATGTTTTGCGGTATATCGCGCACACGTGGGGAGACGTATTGGCACAGATACCATGCCACCTGCGGCAGTGGTATAGTGGTTGTGGTGCTCAACAATCAGCTGACCGGAAGGTCGCGAGATCGAGTCCCGGCGGCCTCATTTCAATGAAGGCGAAATGCTAGAGGCTGGTGTGCTTAGATTTATGGGCATGTTAATGGACCCCTTCGTGTAAAACATGCTGCTGGACAAGTTGGTTCATACTTGCAAGGAACAAACGGATGGGCGCAAACTATAGGCAAGGACGCAGAAGACACGGTCGAGCGCAAACTTTCAACTAACTTTTCTTTTGTTAGTTAGTTGAAAGTTTGCGCTTGTTCGTGTCTTCTGCGTCCTTGTCTATGGTTTGCGCGCATCCATTCGTTCCTTAAAGGAATCAGGTGGACGTAATTGCCGGAACCCTCCACTACGGCGTCTGTCATAACCAGAGTGGTTTTGAGACATAAAACCCCAACGATTATTACTATTAAGATATTATGCCAGCGCTTCACGCCATGCACTGCGTAATGTCCAGAAGAGTAGTATAGCGTCCTCAGAACTTACACGTATACTGCACCTCGTCCGTCGTTATGCTCCCACCACTGGAAGTCGCAGCGCTTTGCACGACAGAATGAGCGACCCGTAAAACGAACGGTGTTTTTATATTGGCTTGGCCACGATCACACGTCGTAATCGCTTAGGAGGGTGAGTGGACCTGCTGTAGATATGCATGCGTTGCTCCCCTCAAACAATGCACCAGGGCGACAGTGTACGCAAAGGCGACATGAGATTATCGCTGTTGCAATTAGCTCATGTAAATCGCGCTACCGAAACGCGCCCTTCACATTAGATACAATTGGATATCATACTTCGATTAGATAACAGTGTAGATCACGTGTGAGAATAGGTATCTTTCTCGTCGAAAACATGACGCCATCCTCAAGCATTGCGCGGCCGTGTTGCAATCTGTCCGGATAACGCAATAGGGTGCATTACGAAAGTCTCCAAGTAGAGACCCAATCGCAAGTGTGAGCGCTCTACCTTACACATTGAGTTCCGTCCAGCTGTTTCAAGTTTTTGTAGATTAGCAGATTTAGTACGAAGAGCAGGAGGGAAAAGAAGTAAGACTACCTGCAAGCATGCGCAGTTCTATGCATTGTCAATACATGAGTGCCACACGAGGAGCTCCCTGTTCGTGGTCGCTCAGCGGAAATATGAAACCAAGATATGCAGAAACTAGCGACTGTGGTGGCCTTCCCTGATTTTGACAATCAAGCGTACGTTCTTCACAACTAACGTCATCTGCGCGTTCTATATGTTTCGACAGCCATGAGTACAGACCGGATTTTAGGCAAATGCATATTTTGTTCCTTGCGTTCCTATCGCCCCACATTGATATATGAGCATGAATTAGAGGTTAAGGGGGACTTTTGTATTGCTTTAGTGCCTATAAACGCCTATTTTGCGCGTTTGTGCCTAAATGCCTATAATGCCTCTAAATGCCTATTTTCAAAATCGACGTCCATAAGAAACCTATTAAGCCTCAAGTTTTGCTTTCGAGTGCAGTTTAATACCGTTATTCATGTTACCGGGCAACATTGAGTGTTCGGAACTCTATGAGTTCAACCTAGTCCTCTAGCTGAACCAACTTCCGGGAAACAACCAGTAGCAGCAGAGAAGCGGGACTCGCCGGCCAGCATACGCCGCCGCGCTGACATGGCGCGAGTGGTTGGAGAATGCGAAACCGCGGAGAGCTGTCAGATAAGATGAGAGTGAAGAGGAAAAGAAGAAACCACAATGCGAGCGTGAGAGGGAACATTTATTTTAAAAAAAAAAGTTGTTCATTGTGGGTGGGGCCCTTCTTTAAGCCTCCACTGGCTATTAGCCCCCAGAAGTTGGGGTGGCGCCGCCTGGCGGTAGGCCTCAATAACGTCACGGCACGCACTCTTCGACGCCCGCTGTGACGCGCCGGCATATCATGCGCTTGCGTCGTACGTTGTTCCGCTGTTTGCGCTTGATTTTGCCTGTCTCAAGCTTCAGACGAATGACAAAAACAGCATCGCTAACGTTGCTAGTAAAACGTCAAAAAGCTGTACATTCGCCCCGCGCTCCTTCGTGCGCACTTTGAAAGGGGTGATCAGGTTTGTTGTTGTGTCGCGCTGCTAACCACGGGCATGGGTCTCCCACCCACAGCAACCGACCCGATCACAGCAACCGCATTCCTATGGGTATGAAAAGCAACATCCCTCTGCTTAGATACAGGGGCACGTGAAAGAATTCGAGACGGTCAAAATTAATCTCCAACGTTCCTCACAATCATGTCGCGGTCTTGGCACGCAAGTCACTTTAATCACATTATTACATTGCTTTGTTCACAAGCGATTCCTTTATAAAATATGATGGCTTCGCCTCCACAAGTGTTATTTGGATCGGACGTATCCGCGATCTGCGGGCAGCGTTTTTGTCGGTGTGCAAAGCCCCGCGCACGATTACAAAAACGCATGCAGTATTGAGTTTCGCAAAATATTTCGAAAGCGCTCGCCGGAGAATACCGCCGCAGTCGTTGTGTTTCTTTCTTGTGTACTCGCTCTGTCATCATGTTGTTTAGTTTGACGTTTTTCCTCGCAATAATTTCATTGTTCCGTTTCACTACAAAAACAAGTTGAGTTAAATTGCGGAAACTTATTGCTGTACGTCAGATTGTGTCTTCGTGCAGCATCGCAGCAACGGCGCTGTTACACAGTTTAGATGGCCAGCTTGTAAATTATTTTTGCTTATTCGATATACCCCTGAGCATCATCAACATTTATGCGGACATGACGTGCGAGACCATTCATTGACTCATTGACGCGAAGGACGTTTAATGAATACGTGGGCCACCTTGCCGAGAGCGCCATCGAAACAGTTCATAATGCTCATTCCGACATTCAGACGTTTGTTTTGCAGACGTTCAGGCGTTTGTTTTGCTATCAGCAATGCTGCCACGAGAATTTATCATTAGCGCTTGTGACCCGACGGTTGATCGGACCAGCAGTTCGTGCAAATCAGGGTTTACTGCCACATAATCCCAGGCGAGTGTTGAGAAGAAATCTTTACATAATCCAAGTATACTAACATCTCAGCATTTCCGAAACCATTGTATGTGGCAGTATTACTTGTTTAATGTTCCGGATGTATGTAGTGATTGTTTATTATAGAGAGCTTCACCTAAAGTCTTCTGTTGCAGAAAGCGCAATTCTGTCAAATCACCTAGATAATCTGCAAAGGCACAGATAACTTGTACGATAAACCAAAATGTAGTTAGTGAATTGAACAAGTCCTAAGTTCATTTGTAGTTCTTCGGGATGCATTTTCTACCCCTGACGTCTGCGCCAAGTTGTAATGAAGTTGTAATGAAGTAATGAAGTTATAATTTTATTAGCACAGAGGTTTTGGAGTACGCGGTGAAAACAACGAATGTCTTGATCTCGTGCATCACCAATTTCACAGCGAATCTTCCGTTCTGACGGGAATTTGCCCATTATAACCTATATTGTCCAAACTTTCTACAGCTTACTTAACTTTCGCAAGTAGTGTAAACTTCCACCTTCTCCCTTGGGAGATTTACACCGCAAGAATGAGAACTAATCACCACTGTACCGCGAAAGAGCGGGTACGCGGCGGGCGCAGAAAAAGGCGATCCTCGGCCGCGGAGCAAGCGAGTCCTTGCCCACGTCACATCGCTGCGACTACCACGCCGCCAGTGTTCGTTCTCGGGGCTAATAGCGGCTCGGCGGGCCTCACTTAGGGTTGTCACTTGCCTTCCCAGGGTCCGTTCAGCGAGTCGCGCCTCCCACGACCACGTGTGTATTGGGTGCGTATGTTCCTGTGTCGACTGTAGCCGGTCGCTCGGGACAGCAGTAGGTTATGTGTGTGTGAGTGCTGGAATATCTCCGCACCACAGGCATGCGTTGGGATATCTCTCTGGGCACATGACGTGAAGCTTATGCAGATTCGGAAAGGTGTTAGTCTGCGGGCGGCACCGCTCCCTTGGTGTCTGTCGAGGTCCTTCTGAGGAGGTGCCCTGATACGGCGATCTAATCTTTCTTTGTCTAGAATGCCACGCCGTGTCACCCCATCATCTGTGTCCTCTTAAGTGGCGGGTGGTACTGGGGCTCCGCCGCTGAGTACTCGATTATTGGAGGGAAACAGCGCGAAAGACGAAGGACCAGGCAGAGAAGGACACAGACAACAGCGCAATAATGTCGTACCAACTCGCCCAAGCAACCACTTGAGTACTCGAGCTTGGCAATGGACTAGTTCATTGCCATCCTGGCTCGTATGGGTCGGGTACCAGAATATCCCGTGATCAAAGAGGAGTTGGCTACCCAGTAGCTGAATGGCCCTTTCTGGTAATATGCCCTTGAGGTACATGCGACAAGCTGCCTGCGAGTCTGAAACCACCTAGGCAGAGATACCCTGTTGGTATACCATTCGAATGGCGAGGGCGATAGCAGTTGCCTCGGCTGACCTGGAGGATGAGGTAAGTATAGTCGCGGAGTTGACAAGTTTGCCCCGGTTGACTACAGCGAGAGCGTAGGCGGGAGCTTGCCCTTGCTGTTTTGGATAGAGACTGACGTCTGTATAGTAAACGTCAGGGTGGTCCTTTAGTCATTGCAGCTTCTGTGCTCTAGCTCTGTATTGTCTCACTTTCTTTTCAATGTCGGGCTACGAAAATGCAATCTTCACGTCTCTTTTGTTTCGTTTGTAATTTATTCTTTTAGCTGTTCACCCCTAGGGGACCAATTTACTCTACGCGATTCGACCTGGCCAATAGGAGGCATCCCTACCGTGTTGTCTGTTAGCATTCTGGCTATCTGCTCCTGCTCTGCATTTCTCAGTCATGCCTACAAAAGAGACACCAGGAGTGTGCTGACATACATTGGACACTTGACACATCACGGTACAGAATAAACGGTGATACCGTGTTCTAGGAGCCGTGCGGGACAAAGGGCTATTGCGCGGCTATGTTTAACTGTTGGCGCTCTTGTGCAGTCATAAACAATAATGTCTTTTCCCGTCGTAGATCCAGCTCGAACACGTCTTCGTTTGCTATTATTTGAATTTATGCAAAAAACTATTGCGCCTATATTTACGATGATGGAGGCCTGAAATGTTCTTTTGCCCGCATATATGTGGAAGAAGAACGTTATTTTGCCCGCTATAATGCCTAAAGATCCGGCCTTTGGTCATGATTCTTGATATCACCACCGCTTTCCTCTGTCCAGCAAGCCCGCCGAATGTTTCTCAACCGTATTGGCCACACGCATAAGAGCTACACTCTATGCCTTGCAGGCGCAATCCACGCTGTTGATTGACAAGGCAACCCGGAACGAACTCATTAATTATGAAAGCCCTCCCGGGTTAAAGTGGGAAGTGTCAAGGCGACGGCAGTAGGAGATTGTACCGTCACTTCGCGCGATTTCGATATATCGGTCAGGACAACTTTCATGACATAACCACAAAAAAAAAACGCCTCGAAAACCATATTGCACGTTTCTTAGAAGCAGGAATAAGAAAACGAAGCGTCCCAATGTCCTTTTCGGCTGTTGGAAGTGTTAGTGCGCTTGCTGGGTGGACACCGTGACCCAAAGAATGTCTGTGCGCCTAACATTGGGCGTTTCCAACTATCCTAGAATGCCTACTGCAAGTTTTTGTTGTGTAGTTTCGAAGTGCCCACTACGCCATAATCCTTCCTTTTGCGAATTAGCGAAGTACCGACTACGCGTCCGTAAGGCTACACGCGCCCCCACGGAGCTACACCCTTGGTTAATCCTGTTACTGATGACGACGATTATGCCCGTGCGCTTTTGTCACTGGAGGCCTTTAAACCAACCACTCGTTGCGCAATTCACATGTTTTGATTTCTGGTGCAATTCTACGCTTCTGCCACGCAATTACATGCGTTAAGGAGACTCCTCGCTGTGCATGACATTCGTACATCGTTCCTTTCCGAAACAGTTTCAGGCAATGGCGTAGTTCTGTGGTGGAACACCTGTAGCGGCAGCAGCAATCGGCGTGTCACCTAAAACCACCGAGACGCTCGCTCTTGCACGAGGCATGTGACGCTGGCACGGGCCTGCGCGCGCTAGCGTTCGAATCAGTGATTAAAGAACCTCTGATCGTGTCTGGCTCGCTCTCTCATTCGCAAAACCGAGACTTCGCCGGTCTGCGAGGTCGCTCATCGCCACACACCTGGTTGTCACGCAGATATCCTAGATTCAATTCCCGCTCGAAATTAAAATTTTAATATGTACTGATGGGCTAGTTGGTGAGCCATGATTTTCGAGTAGGCAGCGCTTGTGTTTGCGTCTTTTTATGTGTACGTATTTGTTGGCCTTTTGTGCGCTGCCTATTTTAAAATTTTAATAGGAAAGTATTTTACGCCGGGGGTCCACCACGGCTTTACTGACGTATTTGCGTCACAGATATGACGTTGTAAGATATACAAGAACGGATGGCAAAGAAAGAAAGTACAAGGAAAAGTTCCGTTCACGGGAGTCGGACCTACAACCCCTCTTTCCGCAGCGCGAGACCACTCGGCCACAGAGCGTATGTTATTCCGCTTACTAACGGTGAGCTATTTATATACACCATTTACCGTTGGCAGTACTCAGAGCACGGTTGCTTCAGCGTGTTCTTGTTAGCACTAGCGAGATGGCGCGAAGAGCGCGGAGGGCGCGCTTTAATAAAGGTCGCCGCCCCGCGCGTTGCGACGCGAGCGCACCTCTCAGGGGGGTCTCTCTCCTGTGCGCACGCTTATCTCGTAATGGGGGCGGTTTGTACCTCATGTGCTTCCAACGCAAGCTTCCGTTGAGGTTACAAAGAGCACGAAGGTCACTTCGCTCGCTGCAGCGGCCGCGTTTCCGAAAGGAGCGCGCTGCTCACACACAAAGAAGTAACAATTGTGACAGTTGTTAGTTCGCGCTCGTCCTGTGTATGTTCTTTTCGTGCGTCCTTTCTGCTTTAGAGCGCGCACCAAGTTAATAGCTGCTTGCCGTTCTTCGCGTGACATTACAATTTGCCGCTGTAGCATTCATCCCTTCGCCCTTGTGGCGAAAGAATGCACAATAAACACTCAACTACCCCAGTGAAGGCACGTTTCACTTTCCTGTTATACTGATTTCTAAGAAAGGGGGATCAGCCATTATTTTTTATTCATTTATTATTTGCATGTATTACGAATTTTCGCTCAGGAACAATTAGAGGTGTACGAATGTTCGAAAATTTTGAACAAAGAATCGAGTAGCGCATTTTCGAACTACCGAATATTTTTCGAGTACTTTTCGAATTATCAGCACCGACGGCAAAGCCCCAAAGGAACAACACGTCGGAAGAGCGAAGGATCATTTTTGTTGTCTTAATTAGTGAATTACAAAGATGCACGCAGCTCAAGCAACGATGGGACTATCGAAACTTTACTGATCAGTCGATAAAGGAATTTTTGCTTTAAACAGCAGTGTCGCCGAAGTGAATGTGTCCTCAATCGACTATCATTATCGTGAGATACATAATGTTCATTTATAAAATAATATATAACTTTTTAGTCTTAGCTTATTTAAAAGGTGGTGACAAAGTACCACTTCGATACGTATTCATATTCGTTTCGGTACGATCACTATTTGATTCGTATTGGATTCGGTTATAAATTTCACCCCCAGTCACCATATTCCTGCAATTTCACCTTTTCTAGCTGTTTCGGCTCCTTCGCCTTTGTCACTAGCCTTCGGAGGTGGCGTTTCAGTTATAGTGAGCCTCTTTGTAATCAACGACATTTCTTATTCAATAGTCACGATGAGTCAGACAGTGGACAAAGGACAGAGAAAAACGAGAGGTAGGTGTACTGATACCAATTATAAAAACGCTCATCTGGCAGACCTACATGGTCGTAAACGCACATGCATGTACGCGCTGACGAGGGCAAAGTGAAAATGTCTAATCAGCGATGCCCTGCACGCTACGAGTGCTAATGTTCCTGCAGATAGTGACGTAACCTTCAGCAAATCAATTTTCACCACGGATCTGGTAATCATATTGGTGTTATCATTCGCGCGTCTAGCCACTGTGGCGTCATTCAACAGCAAAGCACTGCAACATTCAATGCAATGTAAACGTAAAACCCCTGCCTCTCTTCAAAGCAGAAGCTCGGGGGAAAGTGGGTGCTTGAAGAGATGAAAAATCCTAGAACAAGCGGTGTCGCTGGAGACAGCGATTCGGCAAGTGGACTTGTCTTTGTCAAGACAGCAACGGCATTGACAGCCAATGCACTGACTAAGCAAATCCGCCTTCGAACACGTTGGCTCCAGCAACGTCCCCTGTTCGAGGACTTTTCACCTCTCTCCCGTCGTGCATGTTTACCTTCTCGCAATCTTATGTTCACGAAGAGGTCAGCTCGTCGACTGTCGTCGATAATGCCTACCGAGGAGTCACACGCTTTGTTATACCGTGCTGCCCCTGCAAGAATCAGATACGAGTTCTCGCACCTTACTA
This sequence comes from Rhipicephalus sanguineus, assembly GCF_013339695.2. Lineage (NCBI taxonomy): Eukaryota > Metazoa > Arthropoda > Arachnida > Ixodida > Ixodidae > Rhipicephalus > Rhipicephalus sanguineus. The sequence goes on from NW_023615352.1 coordinate 741,268, forward strand.
AAAAAATCAACCAGTTCCTGCTGCCTAACCTGCAACTTCTGCGAGCTAGGTAATAGATCAGAAGAAAACTGCTGCCATTTCTCGTCCTAACTCACGTGCTGGTAGGGAACAGTCACTGTCATTTTAGTACCTCTGAACCTCTAATGAAACAAATGCCGCTGGATTATGCAGGAATGCTGCACCGTTTGGACGAGCGCCCTTATAGTGCTGAAACTGTCTCTAACCGAGTGGCAGGAAAGCTTAAATATTTCGTAGACACGCGTACACGTGCGCCCTCCTTAGGATGCTGCCATTCTTTGAAGGGGGTGATGCCGCCGCGCCGCCATCTTTTAGTCAGCGTCGCGCGCCTTCAGCTATGTCTCAGCGGTGCTGTCGTAGAGCAGTGAGAAGCCGCGAGCACAAACGTGGCAGCTCCGCCGTAGTAGACTTCGCAGATCTCCTCACCCTAAAGCATAGAAAGCGCGCATGAAGGCACCCTACTTCCTCCTATCTTTGTTCTTCTCCTTTCGCACATCTTAGATCTCGCTTTGCGTACGAGGGTATTCCTATTCTTTAGACAGAATGCACTAATTGCTGATGAGGGTTACAACGGGGGCTTGTTGGTTACACATGTGAAAGGCTTTTGGTGCAGCGCGAAGGAAACACGGACACGAGAAGGCACATAGGAACACCACACAGCGCTACTAGCAACAACATGTTTATTTTCAAGGACCAGACCGCTTATATACCATCAAAACCAGGCATACCGCTGAACACGTGGGATCACTCAGATGATGCACAAAAAAAAACACTTCACCAAAGCAAAATCGTGACGGGATAAAAGTGTAAATCAACGCTGGCGCAAAAAAACCAACTTCTTTGGTGACAGTGTTATCGATGGCTTGCCCACAGACATCTCACCGAGCGCATCGATAAGCTCGGCTTCAACTATCAGACAGGTGATCTCTTCTTTATGTTGACCAACAATGACGGTGTTCTAAAATAATGGTCGACAACCGCATGCATGAACGTGGAGTGCTAGAAACCCATCAGGCACCAGTCTATTCGATTTGTAATGGTGCTCCCTTAACCGCTCATTGACGCACTTGCTTGTTTGGCCGACGTATTGCTTTCCACAGGAGAGCGGAACACGATAAATTACAAAACTCTTACAATCAACAAATTTGTTTACATGCTTTTTTGTGCAACCAACTTTTTCTGCTGTAACTGGATTTGTCATGGCGCACAGTTTCCCGAGCTTACCGGGCACTGAAAAGACTACCCTAACGCTATCGCGAAGTGCCACCTTCTTTAGATTATGGGACAGCTGGTGAACATAGGGTATTACAGCGGTGCATCTCGTTTCTGGCGGTACGCGGCCATGCGCGTTACACTGGCTTGAAGTTCCACGACTTCTTTTTAACTGCTTCTCTGCGACAGACACTAAAACATGATCTGGATAGCCAGATTCCTTCAGGCGAGAAATCTGGTTCTGGAAGCTATGCTTCTTTAGGTAGGCACAAGATTTGTTCAATGCATTGCTGAGGCACATCGTCGTGATACCTTCGTCGTGATACCATCGTCGTGATTCCAGATCCAAGGGAAATGGCTATTCAATTCATAATCAATAATTTGGTAGCCCGAGCAAATAGGCATCTGAGCACTGGTCTCAACACTAGAGCAACCCCCACAACTCTACGCGACATCCTCCAATACGAACGAGCAGAATGACATAAATACAGCTGTCGACATCCTGATCTTCCGGGAAAAATGCACGAGATTGGCGCCGAATACAAACCAACACGGACCCTTAGCTGCGAAGGAAACACCACATAAATTCCACAGTATAAGCCAATAATAATATGTGGGGTTTTACGTCCCAAAACCACGATATGATTATGAGAGACGCCGTAGTGGAGGGCTCCGGAAATTTCGACCATCTGGTGTTCTTTACACAGTATAAGCCAATAAAACATGTCCCTGGTGGGGGGTACGGCCAACCCATGGGCACATTACGTGGGAATGCGAATAAGTGCCTCATAACATCAACTTCTTATCTTTAGAAGACACCTCAAAGACGGCAGTGGGAGACACAGGTTGCCAGCAAGGATCGGGGGAGTCAGCCAGCTCTTCTCGGCCACGACCAACGAGCTGCGAAGGCCAGTGGAGCCCTCGACAGAGTAACTGAGTTCCGCACCCATTGCCCAGAAACCTTATAACCAACATGGTTTTAGGGCGCAGCTCTTAGGGGAGTGTTCCTGCGTTGAGTGGCGTTACCATTGGCTGGCGTCGGTGGGGACGAAAAAGAGCAAACGCGGAGTCTCTCGATATCACGACCCACTGGCCTCTAGCCTCGCTTTCTCTCTCCCTTACGGGCAGTGGCCCTTCGGTTGGAGCCCGTGCGCATGCAGGGCTGTAAGGTGCACTGCGACTAGCTTCGCTTGTCCTAGCGGGACTGTCGGCGTTTCGTATGGTTCACGACGCCTGCGATGCACAGAGTGGTGTGCGTATCACTCGAGCGCTGGCAGTTTCTGTGGCAATATGTAACAAATGTTACATTGTTACGACTGCGGATAGCCAAAATTTCAAACACAGTTGGCGCTGTCCCAACACGAAGCTGCGCTCAGAATTCGCATTAGGCAGTATCGTAATCGTCGGTGAATTTTTTGCCACTGCTACAGTGCTCAAGCGCCTATTGTTTTCTTTCAAGCATACGGCTGATGTGTGCCAGCAGGGTTTTTGTTCATGGCTCTTCTGCGGGAACCACCGCTGTTTCTTTTCATAAAGCTGCGGGTCCCGCTGTGGCTGACTGCACGTTTCGGCATCGAAGAGGCATTTTACATTGTTATAGCTTACCACACACCTCCCTCTAAGCTCTCAAATCTCAACTTGATCACTATCGCAACATGTCGCCAGTACAAAAGATTGAAGTTCCTGTACGACTTAATTAAATCTCCAAGCTGTACTCGCTCAGATAAAAACTAATCTCGTTCAACCTAACTGCACCCGTAGCTCGCACAGCCACAATGTTTTGTCACTGCGATCTAGGACTCACTTCTTCATCATCTATTATCATTTAACAATTGAAAGCTGGAATGCAATGCTCGCAAATCTTGCGAGCATTGCATTCCAGCCCATGATTCATTCTCTGCCTCCAACTGCCACGTGATTTGATAGCTACTGCAGCCATACTTTTGTATATGGCCTACAATATGTAAAAGAAAGAGATCGGTATTATCTTTCTAATAAAAAGATATGAAAATGTACATAGGACTGCATAGTTACAATGTCCAAAAGAGCACTCAACAGGCGAGCAAGCGCGTTGTAACATGGGGCCCTTACTTGAGGGGTTTTCGCCCTTAATGGCCGACGAATCCTACTGATTCCGCGGTTCTGCAGAAAACTGCGGACATATTTGAAGCGATCTGTGCCTGAAGAGTCAACGGAGAGAGACTCACTAAACTTTTTCTCAGCCGCACTCACTCGGACTCAGATTCACCAACATATTACTCAGCGGGACTCACTCAGACTCAGAGTCGACGCATGAGTCCTTTAGCGTAACATAGCTTTCTCGAACATGGTGACAATGCTGTTTAACGCCAATATCTCACATAATCGGTGCTCTACGATACGCTTTTTGATCTTTTACCTTCAAATATGAGTTAGTAGTTTCAACCCAGTAAGGACATTTTTATGAGATACACGACTGTGATGCAGGTTCTTCTTATTGTTGGTAATAGCTCTCTGTGGCTGAACCTCCGAGAGTTTTAATAAGGACAAGGCCGTTTGTTTAGAAACCACACAAAACATTAATAAACAAATAAAGCGAAACAACTATCTATCTACATAAAATTAAACATTTTACAAAAAGAGTCAATGCACACAATAAAACACTCCTAACGACAAGATAAATGAAAGTTCAGGAACTCAAACTAAGCTTTACAGTTCATCGCGGACGAGCGGCGGAGTAACTGGTGGTCAGTCTCACCATGTCGTTTATGCTGGCTGACGTTTGAGAAACCGAACGCTGTGGCTCCCGCTCGTGGAGTGGACGTGGGCTGGCTGGCTGCGATGTGGAAAAGTGGCTACTGGGCGACCTTTTGAGATGCCCGGAGGAGCAGGCCCAGACACTGGGGTGCACAGCTCGGGCCCGTAGCCCAACTGCTGCTGCTTGCCTGTCGGAACCGAAGTCCGCAGGCCTTGAGGTAGTGTTCGAGTACCATGGTTAAGGTCTCGTCGCACAGGAGCGAGGCGGCAGGAGGCTCCGGCCGGTTTAAGCCCTGGATGCTCGTGTCCGACTGCCCGTCTTCAGCGCCCGGTCTGGTGACAACCTCCTCTTCGCCACGTATCCCCGAACTCCCCTCGGAACCCTCTGAGGCCAGGGTATTTCTGCCCTCGGGCACACTTGTCCACTCCTCATTGGAGACTGCTGGATCTCGGTGTTGGCAAGTGATTGGCCCCTGAGATGATCCGTGTTGTTTTCTTGTTGGGCCACTTGTCCGTCTAACCCTTGCGCCTCGCGCCCTCGTGAAGGTATTCGTCGCCGTTGTCTCCCATTCAGCACTGTTCTAATCTCCGCGCGCGCACTCCTTGTCGTTTTTTTTTATGACGCGCACTTTTCAAAGGCGCACAATTCGTACGCGCACTTCACTCATCACAACGACTCACATAACATATTTTATCAAGAGTTTGCGGGGAAGGATAATGGCACCCCCCCCCCCCAATTCACCCCTTTGATCAATAAATATTGAGGTGGCGCATGAACGCCCGTGCGTTGACATTTGTGATTAGATTTGAGCATAAACGTAAGCCAATATAAGACCTATAGTAATGATGAAGATGAGAAGAAGGTGGAATAGAAGGTTCACTCGGACTCAGACTCACGAATATTTTCCTCAACCGGACTCACACAGACTCAGACTGACTAAATTTCTCCTCAGCCGGACTCACTCAGACTAAAACTCACCCAAATATTACTCACCCGTATTCACTTAGACTCAGACTCACGGCCCGATCTGAGGCTGAGGGAGTCTGAGTGAGTCGACTCATGAGTGAGTTTGCCGACTTATGTGCTCAATACAGATGCGTCACATTATGCGACTGGAGCAGTCCTTTACCAGAAACTATCAGACTTAAATCACCAAAAGCATTACGTAGTAGGGTATTACAGCTGTACACTGACGCCTGCTGAAGTTAACTACTCGACCACAGAAAGGGAAACGCTGGCCGTATTGAAAGATGTGCAGTATTTTCGAACACACGTAGAGGGTGCAATATTTACCTTCTTTACAAACTATCGAGCATTGACTCACCTTCTAGGTATGATACAACCAAGAGGCCGCATCGCTAGGTATGTAAATTGCCTGCACGATTTTGATTTGGTCGTGTCACATCGTCCAGGTCCTCTACTCACTGATGTGGATGCAAGGTCCGGGCTTCTGATACCAACTGCAGTTGACAACTCTCTGCAGATTAATCACAGAAAGCTGTGGGAAGGTACCGAAGAAATGAAGTTCAAAAATATCGTGTCCCACCAACAATGATTGCGAAGATTATGCATCTTTACCACGACGCCCCAGAATCAGGCGGACATGACGGATTTTGGCGCACGTACGGCAAACTGCTGAAAAGATTTACGTGGCCAGGTATCAAAAATGACATCAGGACCTACACCCGCACATGCCGCGAGTGCCAAACGAACAAAGTCAAGTAAAAGCAGTCCACGAATGCAATGATAACAGCAGAGCACTCGAGTGTCCCATTCGACGTTGTTCGCTTCGACTTCGCGGAGGTCAAAAAGAAAGGGGAAGGGGTTAGGAAAACGCAAGCTTTCCTGCTCGCTATCGATGAATGCACGAGGATGGTTATGGCCAGGACAGGAAAGGAAGACGTCAACAGCGTCATGGCTCTATTGAAGCCAGAGAGTTTTCGGAAAACGAAGACATTACTTTGCGACGATGGTCCGGCTTTCCGTAGCACAAAGCTTTCAAAATGGGCGAACAATTACGGAATGACAATCAAGTTTTGCTCGCCATACCACCCAGCTGCTAATGGCCTTGCTGAGCGTGGTATACGAGAAGTGAAGCAGTACATGAATATGTAACCGAACTTTCCAGGTGGTTGGAAGTGCTGCCTGGAAGCCGCTGTAAGACAACACAACCGTTCTTTCACAAGTGGTCTGGGATGTAGTCATCTTTTTGCTGCTTCAGGGACTGTACCGGTGCTTCCACCTCACCGCGAACTGGGCTTTCTTGAAACCCTGGTGCTTTTTGACAGAAAAAAAAACTCAGCTACAGCAAGGGGCCTACAAAAAATTCGGCAGATCCCACGTACGGTGGGAATCGATGTCATCAGAAGTATGCGCTGAATGGTGACTGCGGCGTAATTTGCGCATTGAGCGAAACGTTACGCCTTGACGCTAGAGAAATGTGGAAGTGGTGTACACACACTGATATGTTGAAGAGTCGCATATGTAATATATAACCAGTTGTTTATAGTTGCGTAACGATGCCAACAGCAACATGGGTGTTACCAACACCAGACGCGGTAAGCTGACATGTAGTGCTTATATTCTTCAATGCTGGATAGCGCGAATTCAAACCGGACAAAGAAGGGACACACATGCACAGGACAGGCATTACTCGCAACTAAGCTTCTTCATTGAGGAAAGTTTCCCTAGATATATGGTACGCAGCCGAGTGGCACGCGCAGGCGCACTGCACGTATGTTACAGTCACAGTTGCAGTTCTTACAGTTGCGCTACTGTTGTTATGCTTATACTTGTCCGTTATGACGGACAACGCACGCACGTTTCAAGAACCTGTGTGTACGTGTAGAAGGGGTTCTTGGCAGTTCTTCAAAAAGGTCATCATCACCGTGATCAGTGAGCCCGTGATCATCATCACCGTGATCAGCTGGACCGGACTTGTTATCGGATCTGTTCATGATTGCGGCTACGAGGGGTCTCAGTGTAGCGAAGTGTGAGGTATAGCACATCTGATAGAAATCCTGGATGCCTCTTACGATGAAATGATCTATGAAGCCTCCCTCCTGTCCTGGGCGTGGCAGCAACGTCTTTTGATGCCCTGATAGAAAACTAACATAGTAGGCACTATGCAGAAAGGTGAGTCTAGTACTAAACTTTCACATAGGTGGGCTATTCGCGGTTTATTTGCTTGTATCCTCACACCTTGTTTCGGTTTTTTTCTCGTTTTTTTTTTCTTTTTGGTCTGATTCAGGTATGGTGGAAGTATCGGTTCTTTATCTGCAGCAATTAGGAGGTGCCGTGCACGTGTGTCTGGGATCAGATGGCGTACGCTTTTGTTTCCTTATCCGCGCGTGACTTCTTGTCGAATCGTGAGTGGGGTTGGGCACAGGAATGATAGAGTCGTGAAGTGCATCGGCCAGCCCGAGCAAACACATCACTTTGTAGACTTCGGTAGGCACTTCTTCGGCGATTCTTTAGGCTTGCTTTTATACGAGATAGATAGGTCGTGAACGTCTCAAGTATTATTACCCGATGACTGCTGTTATTTGCCTTGCTGTTAATTAATCAGTTGATGTTTCAGCGTTGTTTCGTGGCTTTTTAGGAACTTTACTCGCCAATATATGTTGAATTTTTCTTCTGGTTCAATATCCTGCCACATTTAAAGCCGCTGTAATCCATCTAAACTGATTTAGCTTAGGTGGGAGGAATACAAGAGGGAGAAGGCAGGGAGGTTAACCAGAGTGCAGTCCGGTTGTAGCTTTTGAATACAGCATAGCTTTACCCATATTTCTTTTCTGTTTTATTTCATACCTAAAGAATATAAACTTTTTGAAAGCGGCAAACACGGTAAACATGGTTTACTCGGCAGTTCAACAAGTGAGTAAGCGTTGTAGCATTTTTCCGCCCTTTCTTTCTGTAACTATAGAAACAATAGGCACATTTTCATGCCGCTGACAGCGCAATTTAGCGTTATCAGGGTATCTTACCGCAAAATATACTGCTTCGTTCCGGGTTCAGGCTCAATGTGTTCCATTTATATCTGGTTAAGCTCCAGTTCGGATAAACAAGAGCCTGTTATGGTTCGTGAATGTGTTCGCAACGCTCAATCAATTCGGCACAATAAACTTCTACAATGTGCTATTGACTTAAAGACGCCAGACAATACTGCTCAAACGGCTTCACATTCTGCACCCATAAGCTTCCCAAGATTTGTATCTTGACGTTTTCTTTATTTCATTTTCTTTTCAACTCATGTTTTATTTCAAGATCATGGGAAAACCACGAGTTTTGTTACCAGGGGTAAGAAATAGGCCGTTGACTGATTGGAAATCGAGCTATATGTTTTTATATAAATATCAGTGAATTTCGGTGGCAGTAGCTGCAAAAGGCATGTTCAGAAACCAGACCATGTTTTGAAAACCGCGTTGTATAACATGCGTGGTTCTACCTTCGACACTTCCCTTCATTATTACCTCGGCTCCCCCTTTTCCACGCTTTAATATCGCTAATCGTAACTTCGAACCAGTAAAACACTATACATTTGCTCGGTGCCACCTTATGTGAAATCCGTATCGTGAATTCGGCCAAGGAGACGCGCTACTATTGGCCGCACATACACTTTTAGGATTTGTTCAATCTGATAAATTATCATGATCATCCGCCTGTTATATGCCCATTGCTGGACGAAGACCACTGCCAATCATCTCCAATTTTCACGGCCCTGCGCATTCCATTTTATGCACGCGCAAACTTCCTAATCTCATCAGCGCTCACAAAAAGGCAATGCGGCATGTGCTAATCGAGAAGAAAAATTTATTCTTCCTTCTTGTGACTACAGCGCGACAAAGACGAAAGGCAAAGAATGAGCCGCAACGCGGCGCTGACTGTCGACCACGCTGTTAGAATAGGTGATACTTATTGGATGAACTGCATAAGCATTTAACACTTTCACGCTTTTCTTTGGTTTTCGTTGTTTCTGAATTTTTCCCATATGATCGGCTTTATAATTTATCCACCAGGTTATCTGCGCAATTTACTCTTTTGGATTATTGTTAATCTGTTGTGTACGCATAACGCTGTGTTCAGTCACGTTGGTGCGCATTAATGAGTTTCACCCAATAAACTACAGTTGATAGTCAGCTCTGCCTTGCGTCCCTTGGATCGTCGAGGTGCTACCGTTGAAGCCTTCGGAACGCAGCCGAAGGGACGGTTGGCACCATTATCCGCACAGAGGGAAGGCTCGTTGCTTTCCCGCCCTTTCCCGGGGAGCGTGGGGAAGAAATTCGATACCCGCTTCGGCTCGGCGATCTTGCTGCGCATTCATCACTGTGTGCGCCTACGAGAGCTTGTCGTTTTCTCGAATTGCGTCGAACACAAACTCAAGTACTTCGGCGGCCGCGTTTGTTGTTCTTAACTGACACTTTCGAGCAAAAGACACCGTTCTCTTCTGCCACACGTGAAAACGATTCGCATACCGCGCTTATCTTTGGAGGCATCGTTGACTCCGTGTTTCCCTGGCGGCGCGCCCTTACACCCCGCCCCCTTATGCGCAACGCTCGCTTGCTCGAAAGGCGAAATTTTGAAAAACAGACGTCAAATACTTTGGTCGAATATGATTTCAAACATAATGAAAAGTTTCGTAAAGTCTGATTAGAAACAACACTTCTCTGCGAATATATGTGCACCACATGTGACACAGGTATATACACCTCGTGGAGAATGCAGCGCTCGTTCACTCAATATAGCTACAGTATATATTTTTATGAGGCTTGCCCGTAGACAGCTGAATTATTGAGTTCTCTTGACCTTTTGACATTGTTACAATACATGCTTATGTTGTTAGTTAAAAAGTGCATGTTTTTTTGTATTCTTATCTTTACTAACAGTTTATACTTTGTTTCATTGCATGGATAATTGTTCCAGTGCCCATTCGAAGCAACTTGCGGGATACATTGCTGTCTACCATAGGCAAAATCGTCAAAGTTCGCCTCATTCGGACAAGCGACAGGGGCTATTGCCGCAACGGACGCGACAGCAACGAGGAGCCTTCTTGAAGAAACCGCGTGTGGCGCGTCAGTAAAGACGATACATTCGCTGATTGATGTCTTTCGAAAGTAAACTGAGATGTTTAAAATTATATTTGTAAGCCGCCTGATTTTGAAGTTGTCGGTGCCCCTGAATGTGTGTTCCAATATTTCTTGGAGCATATCAGCACAGTAGCATTTACCAATTTTGGGGCCGCAATGTCAGCAGTAGATTGCAAGTGGGGTTAGTTGTTTCCAGGAGCGTAGCCAAGGGGGGGGGTTGGGGGGGGGTTCAACCCCCCCCCCCCAGAAATTTTTCAGTTTTGCTTGCGTATATATACACGCACACATACAAACGCACGCACGAACATACATAAAGTATGGTTGAACCTCCCCCCCCCCCCGAAAAAAATTTCTGGCTGCGCCTCTGGTTGTTTCTGACTGTTTAAATAAGATTACTTGTTCGAAAAATATATTTCAATTAATTTTACTTCCCATAAATGCTCTTAATTCCTATCGTTTGTTTCAATCGTCGCGTGAAAAAAGAAAGCCAAATTGGATCGACTATTATTTATATACAAAACGGTGGCCTTCGCCGCACTTGAAATAATATATCATTTTAATAATTAATTAAATTCAAGATATTTAGCGGGTAATAATGACAAAAGATCATTGGCTGTGCTTCTGCCATCGTCGGCAGGTGCTTGCATCGCGTGTAGCCCGAGGTTGGGCCTGACAAGTAAGCCGGGCACCACGACGTCGGCCCGTACGCCGTTTGCCGACCCCTTGATGATGGTCGGCAAAAAGCCCGGCCACTTGCAAAAAAAGAAATACAAAAGCTGGCGAAGCTTGCACTAAGCCGCGCAAGGCTTCAAACAGCGAAACTGGATGATTCTGAAGACTAATCTGTTTGCTTCCAGGTTGTTTCTATGCCTTAGCTAGCTGATGCGGGTTGTTTCTAGGTTGCTTCTATATCGCAGCTAGATTTTAGCTAGGTGATGCTAGGTTGTTTCTACATTGATTCTCAGCGCACAGAGGTTCGAGTTAAACCACAGACAGTCACAGATACGACGCTGATGTCCAAACTCCAGAGACAGAACCTCGCGCTGAAACAAAGCGTTCACACCTCTCATAGATCTAAGGGGATGTCGTCGGTGGCGTAGGCCTTCCGTCACTTCGGGGTCTTCTCGCGACCGCCGTTGCCTTTCCCGTTCCCTAGTATTTTCTCCTTGTACGTACTCGGGGTCTTCGGCTCGCCGCCGTCGCTTCGCAGCCATTTCTTGAGCTAACTGTTGCCTTCTTCCTTTTTAGTGGAAGTTGCGTATAGTGGGATTTGCCCAATTTCAGTGGCACATACCCGTTTATGATGATGATAGGGTTGTGATAGGCCGCACAGTAGCACATACCCTTTTGATGACGATAGGCTTCTTGATTTTTAGTGAACCAGTGGTCAGTAGTGAGAGTTACCCAATTTCTGTGGCGCATACCCATTTATGATGAAGATTTATGACGAAGATAGCTTTTTGGTACGCGGTGAACAAGGAACGATTTGCTGAACAGCTTCGCTCTTAAAGCGACATCGGCCCGAGCTATCTTGCCGATGTCGGGCCGGCCATTTTTAAGGCGAAAGCCTTATATGCCTCACTAAACACGAAATTTGACTGTCTGCGTCTCGCATCCTGCGGCGTCGGGGACGAGTGGTGCAAAATATCATGATCACGTGATGACGTCACAGATTGCGAAAAATTGTGACGTCACATATTGCCGTTGTAGCGCCCTCCTTTGGGCGGCGAACAGAAACCGGAGAGCGCGGGACCTCAACAGAAGAAAATAAAGACGGCGCTTCGCAGTGGCACCTGAAGCCACGGCTCGTGTTCCCTGCTGGCGTCGATTCTGGTTCAGCCGTCTCGTTCCTTCGCTCCTGTGGCATAAGCCTACACCGTCATCACGTGACATTGTAGCTTGGTAAAAGGTGGGCTGATCACGGAGGCAGTGCAAAACCAGGTGATGTGCCTCCGATCGTGGAGGCAGTGCGACACCACGCTAGCTAGGTGCACAAAGCTTTCGGAGGGTGGCGGGGCAGGATAAATACATCTAGGGAGCCTACATGACCGGCCGTTCACGTAGGCTCTCTAATACATCGAGTGAGAAGAAAAAGAGATGGCTTTCGCCATCGAATCGTCTTAGGTGAATACACAAGGGACCTTGGAATTTTTTGATCGGTCAGGGACGTCGGGCCTACCTTCTGTCGAGCTTGTTTTGTTTTTTCGCTTGGGTAGTCACCGCAAAAGTGGAGCAAACGGATGCACCATAGTTATCCAAGCATTTTTTTGGTAAGTAGTTTTTAGATGCGAAGTATCTTAAAGGCCAACTCCGGCGATTTTTCGAGGTCGATGGATCTCAATGAAATTCTCTGGGTACGTTCCTTTGCACGTTTCCGTCATTTATGCCAAATTACAGGCTTGAGACATGCGCAGATTGTTTGCAAATGAATTTTAAAGACTGTTTGCAAACGCCCTCCTGGCTTCCCACAATTATTGGCAACATTTCGTCTGTGACGTCAGTATTGGGAAGGCGGCGGAAGTGACGCAGCCGAGGGCACCGCTAACTTCGGCGCTTCGGCCGCTACAGCGCTCGAGCGTCTGCTGTGCACAAGGCGACAGACAGCGTTGGTTTGGCCGGCGCTTCGCTGGTCGTCCCGGCTGTCACAGTTTTCATACTCCGCGCCGGCGTGCCTTGCACGACTTCCGGTTCGTTCGTAACAACGTCTACGTCATACGTACACAGTGCACTCGGTTGGCTTTCGGTTTCGGTGTTGCGCTTTTTTGCTTATTTAAAATTATTCTCCAATTTGCCGAGTATTTCTGCTATCGGGCCCGTAACAGGAGCTTCTCAGGAACATAAAAGCACCATTACTTTGACATGGCCAAAAAATCGCCGGAGTTGGCCTTTAAGGCGGAGCTCAATCCGGTAATGGTGGTGGTGGTGGTGTGCGGCGTGACCACCCTTACTGCGCATGCGCATACCCTCTCCACACACCTCCTCTCCACTCACCCTCTCCCCTTCCCCTCTCCACTTTCCTTCTCCCCTCCCCCTCTCCCATACACCTCTCCCCTCCCCCTTTCCACTCTTCCTCTGAAACGCGGGCTAGACATGCCGAAATTCTCTCCTGCGCAACGCCGCGATGAGCTCGAGCGCATGCGCGTCCCCTCCCTTCTCCTCCTTCCTACGCTGCCCCCTCTCGCCCACCTGTCGACCGCGTTCCCCGCTCGCCCTGTGAGAATTAACGGCCAGGTTAGATGGAAGATACGACGCGCATAGCGTCCCTCTTCGCGTTCCACGACGAGATGTCGGTAGCATGCCCAACGAACGCCAACGAAACGCGATCGGTCAAGTGCTCCGGCTTCGCATCGCCTCATGGTCCCCTTTAACGGGAAATGGTGTAATTTTTTTGTAACTGTTCTGCCTAAATTGATTAAGACGTGCAGAATGTTACGCGGTTAGGTGCGCAACACTAGCGTAGCTTCCTTTATCCTTTCTTCCTTTACTAAATTCAATGAAAATTTGTTGTGAATTTACATCGGTACTGAGGCCGCAACAGGAGCACCTGCCATTTTAAATTCTGAATGGTTGGACACCTCTTCAGAATCAGCACCTCTTGACAAGGTATAGGCTTATTCTGCGCACCAAACACAGGATAATAACCTCGTTAAAGAAGGCCAAGGCCTATTATCTGAGATGCATTTCCCTCTTGTAAAGCGAGATGCTCTTAAAGAATCAAGTCAATGATGTGTCTTTGCCGTGAACGGCATTTAAGAAAGAACCAATATTTCAAAAAAGTACCAGGCTTCCAAAAAGCCTCATAGCGAACATATGAGGATACAACCACATCGCTTTTAAAATCATATCTTCTCTTTCGGAACATAGTGTTCATAATGAGGCGACTGCAGGATGAATCACTAATCTCTGTCATGTTTGTTAAATTTTGTGGTCTGAGTAAACCTCAAATCGCAAGTCTGGATGTACTCGCCAAATCGTTCTGCTGCGTGGATATATGTATTTCTCTTTCTCGGCTGGAATTTCTTAGCTGTCGCCTGAATATATAAGCTTGTGCTCGGATAACTTTTTCGCGCAAATATTCGCAGCCATGGGCTGTGATTCTTCCTTAAGGTGGCCTCCACTTTCAGGAATATGGAAAAGTACAGTAGACCGCATAATTCGCGTACTACGCAGCCACATTGCAAGTCACGTCTCTGCTATACTGGTGCGGTACTTCGGCAGCAGAGTTGCTAGTTCCGCTTACCAATAAACATATTTAGGCTTCTTTTTTTTACGGAGTGGCTTGTATCTTCCAGCAACTTGTCGGAATTTTTCAGGCTCATTCGCATTTCCCTGCAAACATAGGGAGTTTAGCGGTTGTCACATTCACTAATAGCGTGTTGGTCGATGATCTTTTGTAGCTTAACGTTGAAATCAAAATATTTTGTAGAGTAAATAACTAACGTTAATTATGCACTGTCAAACCTGCACAGTACATGTATATATCCTGGAGACCGTGTTTAAAAGAAGAAGTGATCATAGTTGCTCATATTTTCGCTGTACAAAACAAAGTTATTCTTTACTTTCTCGTTGTATTTGAGCCACTTTTTAGTATAATCAAAACATTTCCAAGAATGAGACAATTCAATAAGCTTGCGCTTCCTTGCATTACTTCTTAAAATCAGGTCACTTTTACTTATTTCTTTTGAGATGATTATTTGCTTGTTGGCTTGGCTGCATCTGGCAAGTCTGCTCAGCAGCCCTACGAAACGGTGCTAATTAGAAAATGAGCCCGTTTGTTTGCAACAGTGATCGTTTCTTACTTGGTTCGAGGCATGCCTTGCCCTTTTCTTCACGCAGCTTACTCTAGCAAAGTTCTTTAATGAATTTAACTGGGCTAGATGGATCTGATTGAACGCTTCCATAAAAGGCGAACACGCACAAAGACTACACAGAAGCACACGGGACAACAGCTGTCTATAGCGATTGTCCTGTGTTTCTGTGTAGTCATTGTGCGTGTTCGCTAGTACAATGAAATCACTCTGTAAAAGTAACCGCCACTCGCTTTTTTTGTGAGAGCAATGAAAACAAACTGAAACACACGGGACAACCGCTGTCTATAGCGATTGTCCTGTGTGTTTCTGTGTAGTCATTGTGCGTGTTCGCTAGTACAATGAAATCACTCTGTAAAAGTAACCGCCACTCGCTTTTTTTGTGAGAGCAATGAAAACAAACTGAAACACACGGGGCAACCGCTGTCTATAGCGATTGTCCTGTGTGTTTCTGTGTAGTCTTTGTGCGTGTTCGCTAGTACAATAAAATCACTCTGTAAAAGTAACCGCCACTCGCTTTTTTTGTGAGAGCAATGAAAACAAACTGATATTGCTGATTGTAGAAGCGTACCTCTGGGATGATATCATGTCACGCCCCTGGACCCTTTGTTTCGCACACATAGCGCGGAAGCAGAATAACACGCACATGTAAGCAAAGAACTAGAGGACTGATTTCCGTTCTCATGCTGATTTGGACTGCCGGTGTATCAAGAGACGTAGACGGGGCAGACTTGGATCAATGCCCAGAGTCAGTCCCGAAACAACAGCATATACCGGCACAATCACGTGAAAGGCTTTGTCTATTGTATTTCAAGTGTCGTGCTCAAAATTCTCCATTTGTGCGGTAATGCGTAGAGAACAATTCCGCACTCATGAATAATTGAAGTGAATGACGCGTATTCGAAATCGTTAAGTACTTAGCTGCCTTCTGTTGAAGAGTAATATATACCAACATCGGAGGCACTAGATCAGGTGACAGCTATTACATCAGAAAGGAACACATCAACAGTGTCGCGAGATGCCAAAGTAAGTCGTGAAGCAAAAAAGCCCGACGCCCGAAACTGACTTGGCATCACATCGGTAGATGTCACTAATCAGTTCTTGAGCAGCGGCGAGGATTAAGCTTACAGGGCGAGTTGTGAGTACAGTGAAGACATACAGCATCCGTTTTCAACATTGTGCATCGTGCCTTTGTACGACTATCAATAAGACATGCCTTCCCTCCCCTTTCTTCCCAGGCTGCGTAGTGGCACGCTGTCTGCACACGGAGAGTGTGAAGGAGCACTAGGACAGGCGAATGATGAGGACGAACATAACCTTACCTTAAAAAACTCTCAGGGCTCTTTATGCATTCACCTAAGACGAACCGCAGCTGAAAGCCATCTTTTTTCTTCTCAGTCGATGTGTTGACCCTGCCCCGCCTCCCTCTGCAAGCTTTCTGCACCTAGCGTGGTTTTGCACTGCACCCAGGATCGGAGGCACTTCGGCTGGTTTTGCACTTCCTCCGGCATCGGCCCCCCTTTGAACAAGCGAGCATGTCGTGTGATGACGTCAAAAATATTGGCGATCTGGGACGTCATGATGACGTCGCATAGTGACGGCATCACGTGATGATTTTTTGCATTACTCTTGTTGACGCAGCCGACGGGGGGCGCCGGTCAATTTTCGCGTTTGACGAGGCATCTGAGGCTTTCCCCTTAAAACATTAGGAGCCCTTCGCCTGTCGGGAAAGTGCGGGCAACCGAAGATTGGCGTGTGCATGCCTGACCTTCTATCTTTCTTTATCTATCTATCTATCTATCTATCTATCTATCATCTATCTATCTATCTATCTATCTATCTATCTATCTATCTATCTATCTATCATCTATCTATATATCTATCTATACCTACGACTTTGTGCTCTCCTGGTCGCTTGGTTCATCGAATGTGCACCAAAATTGGTACGGCGTAACATGACTGTATGACGAACATAAATGACAAGTCATAACATGAAAATCATGACACGCATGTCATGCACAGCATGATTTACTGCTACGCTGGTGCGCCGGCGGCCGTTTCGCTAGTTTGAATACACCAAATCGGTATCTTGCGACGACGTGACTGTGTGGCGAACATAAAATAACACGAGATAACATAAAAATCATGACACGCATGTCATGTACAGCATGACTTACGTGGCACGCTCATGGGGCGCTGGCGGCAGTTTCGCTAGCTTGATCTACCCCGAAATTGGTATTGCGCGAGGTGACTATGTCACGAACATAATAACACGAGTTAACATGAAAATAATGACACGAATGTCATGTACAGCAGGACTTACGTGCCAGATCATGGCGCGCTGGCGGCCGTTTCGCTAGCTTGATCTACCCCGGAATTGGTTTGCGCGAGTGACTGTGTGATGAACATAAAAAACACGAGTTAACAAATCATGACGCATGTCACGTACAGCATGATTACGTGCCACGCTCATGGAGCGCTGGCGGCAGTTTCGCTAGCTTGATATACACCAAAATTGGTATCTTGGAGACGAGTGAGTGTGAGGAACATAAAATAACACAAGCAAAACATGAAATTCATGACACGTATGTCATGTACAGCATGACTTGCGTGCCACGCTCATGGGGCGCTGGCAGCAGTTTCGCTAGTTTGCTCTACCCCTAAATTAGTATTGCGCGACGTGACTGTGTGGCGAACATAAAAACACGAGTTGACATGAAAATCATGACACGCATGTCACGTACAGCATGACTTACGTGCCACGCTCATGGAGCGCTGGCGGCCGTTTCACTAGCTTGATCTACCCCGAAATTGGTATTGCGCGACGTGACTATGTGACGAACATAATAACACGAGTTAACATGAAAATAATGACACGCATGTCATGTACAGCAGGACTTACGTGCCATGATCATGGCGCGCTGGCGGCCGTTTCGCTAGCTTGATCTACCCCGGAATTGGTTTTGCGCGACGTGACTGTGTGACGAACATAAAAACACGAGTTAACATGAAAATCATGACACGCATGTCATGTACAGCATGACTTACGTGCCACGCTCATGGGGTGCTGGCGGCCGTTTCGCTAGCTTGATATACACCAAAATTGGTATCTTGCGACGTGACCGTGTGAGGAACATAAATAACACAAGCTAACATGAAATTCATGACACGTATGTCATGTACAGCATGACTTGCGTGCCACGCTCATGGGGCGCTGGCGGCCGTTTCTCTAGCTTGATCGACCTCGAAGTTGGTATTGCGCGACGTTACTGTGTGACGAACATAAATAATAGGAGTTAACATGAAAACCATGACACGCATTTTCCTCAATGGCATACAATACGATGTATGCAGCTCTTTGCTGGCTGCTTCGCATTACATCGGTTCCCACAACGCGTGGGATCTGCCGGCTTTTTTATTGTTAGAAACGTACTTATCGATTTCGCGAAGAGAACGTTTTTTCGCAAAATACTAAAAAGTTATCATCTTCCTTTTCTTGTTTATTTTTCTTTCTTTCTGTCTTTCTTTCTTCCTTCTTTCTGTCTTTCTTTCTTTCTTCTTGCGCTCGCGGTCGGGCCCGTACTTGGCACTTGAGGAGCTCATTCGAGAACACGCATTACATCAGTTTGTTGCTTCTCCCACAAGCTTCATAAAGTTGCTTCTCCCACCTTCATAAAGTCAGTTACAACGATGACTGGGATTAGTGATCATGAGGTAGTTGTTGGTAGTTTGGTTTGCCCAAAACTAAAGTTAAAGAGAATGTCACCGCGAACAATTTATTTTTATGAAAACGGTAACTATGAAGCGATATCATCCAATCTTACTTCGTTTTTCACTGAGTTCCAAGAGTGTTCTTCGATCATGAACATCACCAGTCTTTGGGAACTCTTTAAAACCGAGCTTGATAATTTCGTTAGTACTCATGTACCTTCCAAGGTTATTTCCGGGAAACGAAGAGCTGATAAACCTTGGATTACCGCGAGCCTAAGGAAGTTAATTAATAAAAAGAATCGCACTTTCAAGCGTTTCCGTTCATCAAGAACTGCTGATGTTCAAGAAAAACTCGCCGAGTTAAGTCGAATGTTAAAGAAACAATTAAGAGAGGCAAAAGATAGCTTTTTTGTTTCCCTGGAAAGAAAGCTGGTTACTAATCCCAAAGAGGTATGGAAGTATGTGAAATCGAATACGGTGGACTCTGTTGGCATTCCGGACATAACTGATGGTGAAACAACCTTTTCGGAAGATGCAGAGAAGGCAGCCTGCTTAAATCGATATTTTCAATCTGTGTTTTCTGAACCATTTCAAGGCGAAATGCCATATACGACACCACAGGGATTGGGACCTATGGATAATATTGTTATCTCCGCTAGTGGTGTGTGCGCTCTGCTAGAACGACTTAAACCAAACTCGGCTCCGGGACCTGATGCTATTTCTAATCACGTATTGAAGAGGTGTGCAAGAGCTCTAGCGCCCTTTTTAGCTGTCTTATTTTCAAAATCGCTTGAAGATCAGAAACTGCCATCTGAATGGAAGCTAGCAAACGTTGTGCCGATACCAAAGTCTCGAAACAAAAATAATGTTGCCAACTACAGGCCAATTTCATTGACCAGCGTATGCTGTAAAACTCTTGAACACGTTATATATAGCGGTATCATAAGCACTTGGAAACGAATAATTTTTTCTGTACAGTTCAGCATGGTTTTAGGTCTGGTCTGTCATGTGTTACACAACTGTGCGAATTTTCTCATGATGTTTTCAGTTCATATGATAAAGGTCATCAAGTCGATTCGGTATTAGACTTTCAGAAAGCGTTTGACACCGTTCCGCATGCTCTTTTATTACATAAATTATCTTTTTTAGGTCTGCCTGCATCTGTTCTTGGTTGGTTGAGGGATTATTTATCTTCTAGAAAACAGTCCGTCCGAGTAAATGGTTCGTCTTCTTCATACGTCAGCATAACTTCCGGGGTGCCACAGGGTTCGGTGTTGGGCCCTTTGCTCTTTCTGGTCTATATTAATGATTTATCAGAGACGCTAACATCGAACGTGAGGTTGTACGCAGATGATTGTGTTATTTATACATCAATACACAGTATGGACGATATTTGTGCTTTACAACGTGATCTTGACACTGTGGTGAGGTGGTGTGAGAAATGGAAGATGTGTTTGAATGTAAAAAGTGTTGTTTTCTAGTTTTACCAGAAAACGCAAACCTTTTCACTCATCCTACAGCTTGTCAGGAGCACAACTGGACCGTGTTGAACATTTTAAATACCTTGGTGTATACTTTTCTGCCGATTTATCTTGGAATAAGCATATAGGTTACGTAACTGGCAAAGCCAACGGTGTGTTAAACTTTATTAAACGCAATTTCAAGTCTGCCCCCAAAAATCTGAAAGAAGCTTTGTATGTTACAAATGTCCGACCTATCCTTGAATATGCCTGTCCAGTATGGGATCCTCATGGTCAAACTCTAATCTATAAACTTGAACGCATACAAAACCGCGCTGCACGCTTTGTCAGCGACAATTATAACTTTAACTCCAGTGTTACCTGTATTAAAGGCAACTTAGGATGGAAACTTCTTGAGCAGCGCAGAAAATTCTTGCGATTGAAGTTTTTCCATTCGATCTTTTGTAATGAAATTCGCATTAACAAGAGCTTATACATGATGAAACCATACTACGTGTCACATAGAAATGATCATTCAAAAAAATCCGCGAGATCAGCTGTCGTACCGGTGTCTTCGCTAACTCTTTTTTTCCTTTCACTACTCGTGAATGGAATAAGTTGGATGCGTGTGTTGTTGATCTCCCAGCCGATGCTTTTTGTTCATCACTACAAGATGTGTGCTTTTCGTGAATACGCAGGCATTTCTGCGCAAATGTGTGCCATTTTTTACTGTAAAACTGTGTTTTTCCTTTCTAACCCCCCTACAATAATGCCCACTTGGGCGATGTAGGTTTCACTAATAAATAAATAAATAAATACATAAATAAATAAATAAATAAATAAATAAATAAATAAATAAATAAATAAATAAATAAAATAAAATCGCATTGCGCAAAGCTCTCCTAATGTTTTCTTTCCTCCATGCCGTGGCATTGGACCTACGCCCACGTACTTTGCATCGCAACACTCCTGTAGCTACGTACAACACGAAACATTGAAATGGAACATTGAGACTCAACAATGAAATTTGGCAACGTGAAATGACAGGTGACCTCGATAAAAGGTTAGATTTCCATCTCCGAAACGGCTTATGAGTTATTGAAAAACGGCGCCTATAAAAACGCTCATGACCGGCGCACCTTCGAAGGCCTATTTCTGTTACATTCGTATTTCTGTAAACTCGCCTGCGTCGATTTTTCGCAAATCATGCCTCTTCCAATGAAATCTTTAACTTATACAAGCTTCGCTTAAACGTCATACCGGCGTATTTCACTAATGTAAGCGTGTAAGAGGATGATAAGATCTTCGTTGGACGGCGACACAGTGAACAGTTGGTTCATTCTGCGCTGTCAATGGTTGCATTGCGTTCGGATACTATTTTGAAATGGGTCTGTTTTGAGTGAATTTACCAGCCCTGCAAATTGAGCCATTTGGCCTGGTTTTCTAAACAACGTGGACTACGAATATGGCGGTGGTAAGTTCATGCGCTCTGCAAGGCACAATCCTGATGTACCAGTTACCATGTTTCAATCGGTAGACTAATAACGTCCAAGAGTGCCCTATGGTGAAATACAACAGTCGTTCATTTTAAGTATGAAATGAAGTTTCTTATTTGCAACCGATAGCTGCACAGGCAACTGAGGTAGTAGGACTTTATAATACTCCGTGTTACTTTGTAGCACCGACAGGTGGCGCCACGCGTATGGTGAAACTAGAGTTACTGTATATGCTACCTTTAGGTAGCAGAGTTGCGCATCTGTCTTCCAACGCCGCTAGCAACCATGCATTGCGGAGAAGCTGCCGCTTGGGCCAATTTTTTTTATTTCTTGACGCTGCCGCTGCAGCGAACTGAATTAACACTAGCCATCGACAGCCAATCTTTATCGCCGGTCTTCGACACGCCAGACAGGTTAATCGGCGACACGGTAGGCATATCGCCTGCAAAAACGAAGTGCGACTTCACCGCATAGCTGTGGTTGCTAGCCGGACCTATGCGCAACTCTGCTACCTAAAGGTAGCATATACAGTGACTCTAGGTGAAACTAGAGTTATGTGCTATTTAGGTAGCAGAGTTACGCCTAGGTGCGCCATCTTTCTTGGCTGGCAACAGAACTTTGCGGCCAAGCCGCACTTCGTTTCGGCAGGCGACATGTCTGTTGTGTCGTATACCGGCGATCAACTTGTCATACTGATGAAACTTGACGCCATCATCATCATCATTTATTGAACCCTTAAAGGCCTTAAACAAGGCATTACATAAGGGGGGGGGGGAGCAACTAAATATCATAAGTACATGTCATGACACAAATGCAGTGCTTAAAGAATAACAGTGAAGTAAATATACATTGCACAGTATTGAACACAAAGATAAAGCAGATTGTGAAAGTGTAAAAACTTTTAACTATTACACGCGGTTGGTTGCAAGGCGCGAACACAAATTAATACTGGAAGGTTAAACAAAAATAAATTAAAAATAATGATAATAAATAATAATAAAAAAACTTTATTGAAAGCAGAAGCTTTGTTGAACAACAGGTATGTGCGAAGGTCAGCTGAAAAGAGAAGACAGCAACGCTCTGAATTTAACTGGGTCGCGCTCTTGAACAACGTATTCAGGAAGACTGCTCCAATGTTCAATGGCTGATGGCAAGAAGGATTTGTTAAATGCTTGAGTTGAGCCATTAAGACGTTGTACACTTTTAGAGTTGTACAGTCGACGGGAAGTGCGAGTTGGAGGAATGAGCAGAGTGCCATGCAGGTGAGAAAAGTTGTGATATAGTTTGTGAAACAGGCTGATCTGTGCGGTTTTTCTGCGAACAGCTAGAGGGGTTAGCTCAAGAGACGATTTGATATGAGTGACGCTTGCATGTTTACTGTACTGAGATGATATGAACCGGGCTGCACGATTTTGCACCGCCTCGAGGGAGCTGATGAGGTAGTCTTGATGAGGACTCCAAATGGCGGAAGCAAATTCTAGTTTAGATCTGACGAACGTTTCGAACGCAAGTTTCCTGACAGGGGAGGGGAGGGCCGCAGAGATCTTTTTATGAATCCAAGTGTCCTGGAGGAGTCTGCTGCGAGTTTGACAATGTGGTCTGACCAGGTCAAGGTGCTGTTTATGAGGACACCCAGGTAACGGTAGGAATCTACCTGAGATATCCCATCGGAGTTTAATGAATATTGGAAGACATGGTTGGATTTTTTGCGAGAAATGATCATGTGTTTGCACTTTGAAACATTTGGCTCCATGAGCCAGCGCGAGCACCATGCCTCGATAATGTTTAGGTCTTGCTGCAGTAATGTTTGATCCGTACTATTGGCGATTCTGCGATACACAACACAGTCGTCGGCGAAAAGACGGATGGACGATATA
Source organism: Rhipicephalus sanguineus (assembly GCF_013339695.2). NCBI lineage: Eukaryota > Metazoa > Arthropoda > Arachnida > Ixodida > Ixodidae > Rhipicephalus > Rhipicephalus sanguineus. The sequence continues at coordinate 764,673 of NW_023615352.1, forward strand.
ATTCCGGATGGCAAGTCGTTGATGAATATGAGGAACAAAAGAGGGCCAAGGACAGATCCCTGCGGAACCCCGGAAAGCACATCTGTTATAGTGGACGACTCTCCACCAATGGAAGTGAACTGTGAGCGAGCTGTCAGAAAACATATTAACCATGATAGTGCAAGTGGGTCGAGATTTAGCGTGCAAAGCTTAGTTATGAGACGACGGTGAGCTACGCGGTCGAAGGCTTTAGAAAAGTCGATGAAGATGGCGTCAGTCTGATAGCAGGAATCAAGGTTTAAGTGCAGGTCAGTAGTGAATTCAGCCAATTGCGTTTCACATGATAAGCCGGGGCGGAAACCGTGCTGCACGCGCACATGTACACACGTATCCACGCAAGAAAACTCCCGACAAACAGCGCTGTTGTATGTTCTTGCGTGTATGCTTGCGTTAAGCTGTGCGCGGATGAGGGAATGCCAAGTGGTGCCAAGTTTCATCTATATGTCGAGTTACCAAGTAGCCCAAAAGCAAGTTATAATAAACGATGTAGTTTCACGACAATAATGCGCGTAGCCACGACATCTTTTTTTTTAGGTAGTGGGGGGCGGGGGGAGGCGGCGGTTGAGAGTGCATATGCCACTCGATGGTCTTCTAGAGGCTTTCAAATCCCCCATGATTTTGACGTGGTTTGTTAATTTTGATTATCGAATGCCAGGTGTGGTTGAAAACTAGGCAAACTCGCATTTTGGTGCAGTACAAATCCGCGCACGTGCTGCACTCACAGGCAGCTTGTGCAAGGATGATGTCACAGAGCTGTATCAATTGCGACGCTATTCTTAGCAAGAGAGAGAATAAACATTTATTTCTAACAAGTTCAGTCTCTAGTGGTTGGACCTCCTAGTCCGGAGGTCCATTGGCTCTTGCCGCCTTCCGGTCTCGGTCGATCAGGGCATGTTGCTGCCCTGGGTCAGAGCTAGAAAGGGCCGCCTCCCACTCGACTAACGTAGGATTGTTTGGCCGATATAGTGGGATTGTCTTGGCACTCCAGGGGCGTAGCCAAGGGGGGGGGGTTCAAACCCCCCCCCCGAAATTTTTCAGTTTTGCTTGCGTATATATACACGCACACATACAAACGCACGCACGAACATACACAAAGTATGGTTGAACCCCCCCCCCCCGAAAAAAATTTCTGGCTACGCCCCTGTGGCACTCCCAGACCATATAGAATAAGGTGGCTCTTTTGGGACAGAATTTCCATTGCGGATTGTACGCCGAAGGATCTATCTTAGACAAGACATAAGGATTTGGAAAGGATAATGATTGTAATCGTCACCAGACGACCTACGTTGCCTTATCTAATTTAGGATCAGGTGGGGGTAGAATGGGTGTACTCAGCCTAATGTGTTGTAAGATATCGGCATAGCAAACGAAGGAGCTGGGAGTCGTCCTGGTCAGCGAGAACTTGCACTGTGGAGGAAGCAGCGGAGGTCCGGTGTAAGCTATTGCGGGCCGAGGCATGAACTATCTCATTGCCTCGAACTCCTGCGTGCCCTGGTACCCACAGCAGCCGTACCCACTGACCCTCTTGGCGAGCGGCCGCAGCCTGCTGGAGTATTGAATGCGCTAAGCGACTGACTTGACCTCATCCAAAATTACGATACGCGCCGCCTGGGAATCAGTGACGACAAAGGTGGCTTTTGTATTACGCATGGCTAAAGCTATACCGGCCTCTTCCGGTGTTTTAATGTCGATAACTTCTGCCAATTTGAGCATACCTGCATATCTATCTAATATCTACCTACCTCGCCACCTACGACTTTGTGCTTTCGTGGCCGTTTCGTTAACCCGATATGCACCAAATTTGGTATGTAAATACATGAGCGCATGACGAACATAAATGACCGGCTCCAATCTTGACATGGATATGATGTACGCCATGATTTACATGACACAATATTGGTGCTTTGGCGGCAGTCTCACTTATTTGATGCATGCCAAAACTGGTATGGCATGGGAGTATGTGAAGAACATAAATGACAGGTCGACATGCCAGAAAATCAAGACATGCGTGACATGCACACCCTTCCAATTTTTTTACTGTATCGCGGGAGTGCTGAGCGCGGGATATGGTAGCGTCTAATATTCTCGAAAGGTAGAGAGATCTGCCGACGAAGCGGAGGCGTATAGAGCACACTGAACTGCGAGCGCCGTCTGCTAAGCTCTTTACTTGAACATATCTTCAAGCAATCTTGAAGTAAACTGCGCTGTACAACGGCTCACGTCGGAGAAATGGTCAAAAGTATGCACATGCGCGCTACGGACAGTCAAGTGCAAGTGTCCTCGGCAGTGCTGTTGTGCTACACTCTAAGAAAAATAAGAGCTGAAAGAGGCTCGCGGCTCCATGACTCTCTTCGGGTATCCATTTGGCACCTTTGGGAAGGTAGAAGCAGAAAAAGAGAGTTGGCATTTTCTGAAGGAGTCACGAGACTCTCGCGAAGCGCATTTCGATTAGCTTCCGTGATGAAGGCGCCGCCGTATACGCCGTACATATCGCGCGTTTGCCATTCGGCGCCGTGGTGGCGCCACGGCTCGCCGATGGAGCCGGGCTGGCTCGGCGCCTCCGTCTCCTCTCTCAGTCTCCTCGGTTTTTGGAATGCGTTGCGTTGGCTGCACGGGTTGCGTTAGTTGCCTGTCTTGTAGCTTTGTCTTCAAGCGAACATACGGATCATCAATGGCGGTTACGTCAGGCTCCGTGCTCGAAGTGACGCTTAGAGGGCGGAATATTCATGGAGCTGCGGACACGGGCAACGTGCGCCTCTTAACGGTGAGTGCATATGTACTGCTTTCGTAGGTACTAATTATACAGCTTTAGCTGGACGTCTGCAGTAGCTCTGCGGAAGTAGGCTGCCAGCCATTTCCAACAGCAGCGCGAGTCCACAGGGCTGTTGCAGATGGCCAAATAAAACTGTCAGTTAACGAGTTGACGCCGTTATGCGCGTTGCTGTACAAGTTCCCATAAAATTAGCATGCAAACAATTATCAAAGGTCATTTTTTGCTGATCGCACCATTGTGTCTGTACTGCTGAAGTTTCAAGATGTCGTTTTAATATGCGTTTTGGTCAATTTCATAATAACATTTCCATCGACATTGAGTGTGCAGCATGCCTCCGCACGTGGGAACGTGAAAAAAAAAAAGGTCTGCCTACAGAACACTTAAACGCGCTATACATAATGGTTTTTGTTGTATTAAAGACGGTAGTTTAAGATGTAGATAGAGTGCGATGTTCCGAGCTCGTACGCGGTAGTCACTTAAGTTGGACGCGCCTGGACAGTAAGGTGAAAACCTTCAGACTATCGACGGCGCGCGTTGTTGCGGCCGCCGCCGTGAACTCTTTTCCCTCGTTTCTGTTTGCTGTTTTCGTGGTTTGCCTACACCTGCGACGACGTTTGACGTTATAACAGAATCGAGTGAGTGTACGCGACTGTGGAGCTATGCGCGGTAATTCCACCATATGACATGTCTGATCTCGAAGTAGACGGCTTCCGCGCGCGCTGGGTGTCGTTCGGGCGCTCGTACTCGCCTGTGTTTATCTGAGTATTTAAGGACGGGTTACGTTTGTAAAGCACGCGGTCATTAACATATCAGGACGTGCCCCTGACCGCCGGACGTTGCGCTTGGGTGTCGGAATATGCTGGCGAAAAGCGGGGCGTATTCTCAAAGCAAATCTTAAGCGATTTCTCAGAAAAGAAGTGCTTTCATTCGTGCAGTGCCTATTGCGAAACGAGGTTTTCCCGCCTTCTTTTACGTGAAAATAGGTTTTCCTTGCGAAATTATTTAAACCGAAACACACGTGTCAGAGAGTACAGTACGGTGTGTTGAAGATATTGTGCTTTTAAATACAAATAATGTGTATGTTTTGGTTATTCCCAGAATCCCGGATCACTTCTCCCGCCTCTTCACTCCAGTTGACAGCCACACTCGGGGAAACGAAGGTGCCGCTCTGGTCTGGCGCCTCACCGCTCGTGATGGGAAAATCAACAGCGGCGTTCGCCCCGTCAACGAGGCAGTCAGTCCTACATTTGTTTTGGTTGGACAAGACTACGCAGGAAAAGAGGTGAGTGGCACCCACGCAAAGGAGCCTAAACCAATTTCGTTTGTTCTTTAAAAGAGGCTCCCATCACCCTGTGCTGCAAGTTTGTCGCCAAATGACATGTTACAAAAGCGACTATTTGCAAGTTGTGTTTTACACGATAACGACAAAAACCTTGGCTCCTTATTATTCCTGTTTGCATTTGTTGTTTTGTTGTCAGCCTTCATTACGTCTGTGTGAACCACTTATTGTGTAGGTTTTCCAAACCTTTACTGCAGTTTCGTTTTCTCATCATAATATCACGTTCTGCTTTTCAGATACGGTTTTTCATGGTGCTCACGCTGGCCAGAAGCGACAACCTATCAAGCCACAAGTCTATTGCCTCCAGCCGTCAGCACTATTTGATTTATTTTTACTCTAAAGGAATATGTTAACATGATGCCGATTTCTGCTGTTTATTTTGCACCATATGGCACTATGCACATAAGTCACACATTTCTGTTGGCTATATTCATACAAGCATGTAAATAACGAATACCTGCACTGTTTAATTGGAAATCACAGACCATCTTTTCGCGCTTTCTAGATTATTCTGCTGGAAAAGGTGTGTTGTTTTGACGAGTTTCATTAAAATAACGCTACAATTGAACTATTCTTTTTTTGAAGTCGCTGGGCACAACGTCAAGTATTATTGGACTTGCTTAAAATGAATACCTCACTATTTCCAACAGCAGTCGCGCAAAACTAGATCATGGCTCAAATGAGAAACTTAAAATTGTTGAGGAGTCGCTTGACGCCTTGGTGTGTGTCAGGTGAGCCCCGTCTGAGTGTTACCGGCAAGAGTCGTCTGACCTCCTCATAAATGGCACTCTTATCCTTCGGATAAGAGTGCTCCCCTTCTTCCTATGGGGTCAGCAGGGGCGTAGCCAAGGGGGGGGGGGGGGTTGGGGGGTTCAAACCCCCCCGAAATTTTTCAATTTTGCTTGCGTATATATACACGCACACATACAAACGCACGAACGAGCATACATAAAGTATGGTTGAACCCCCCCGAAAAAAATTTCTGGCTACGCCCCTGAGGGTCAGGGTATTCTCCTAGAGCGCGCCGACTCTGACCCACCAAGACAGTCACCATGCCTCTTTAAAGAGAGTCGCATACGTGGCAAGTCAGAACTCTCCTAAAAGAGTCACGCATACTCGTTTTTTTAAATGCGAAGCATTTCTTAGCGGCGGCACGTCCCGCGTTCTTTCGGCGTCCGCACTCACACTGCGCACTCTCCGCACTCCGCACTCACTCTCCACTTCTCTCGTACCACCTGCTTGCGCTTCTCCTGCGTTCTCGCTTCTGCTCTCGCGGCGCATGCGCTACTCTCCTCCTCTAGTCTCCTCTCCAGCGAATGCAGAAATACATGAAACGTGCCCTCAGCAACGACACGGACACACGCGCTTCAGGCAGGGTCACTGGGGAGACAGGGGATTGGAATGCAAGGTAAACGAACTCGTCGGACGGGTTGATCGGCCGGCGGCTTGTGACATCGAATTCCTGCGCGCAGGCCTGGAAAGTTCTAGGAGGTGTTGGCTGAGCCCTGCGCTTGTTCAGTTCAGAGCTTGCTTCGGTTCACTCCGCTTGACTCCGTTGATGCTTCCGATGAAGTGTGATGGTCCGATGAAGTGTGATGGAAGCAACAGTCCCGTCATTTGGTGGGTTGGCACAAGCAAGCGTCAGCATCAGACGTACATCGACGAGTCCATGGGTGACTACCAAAAGCAATACGCAGACACACATCATTTCATGCTCATTGGCGACTTTAATGTCAACGCCATGAAGAGCGATTGGATAGTTGAGGACATGTCATCACACCACTCGCTGCAACACGTATCACACGACGACCGAAAACAACAGCCAACTACCATTCACGGCACATGCATTGATCATGTCTTCACCAATTTCAAGATCCACCCACTGCACCAAGATCCCCTCACCACGGTTTACTTCAGCGACCACAAAGCCATCCTCTTCAAAGCAAAGTGCGCACCTCAAGTACTAGACGCTGCTCAATAAAGGCCTTCGTTAACCGTTTCACCTTCGTCTACGCAATTAAATCAACGGAACACCCCCCCCCCCCCGATGCTTCGCATCACCTCAGGGTTCCCTTCGGGAAGATGTTTAATTTTTCCTAGAGTGTACGTGCATTCGATACAGGCGGTTTCTGCTGCGTAATCAGTCCTTTCGTTTTTTTTAATGAATGCCATACACATCCACCTGGAACGCGTGAGCGTCGACGAGGCCGAGATACGCCTACTGATGTCGCTCTATTTGGACATCATCGTAGCAGGTGGCGCTCGCAATTAAGTGTGGCGGCTTCGTGCGCTTGTGCACCGGCGGCACATCTCGTTACCTTTCGAGGATATTAGACGCTAACGTATCTCGCCGTCAGCGCTCACGCGATACTGTCACAAAATTGTAAGGGTGTACGTCATGATTTATATGATACGGTCTTGGTGCTCTCGTGGCTGTCCCATTTACTTGATATATACCGAGGTTGATTTGGCATGAAATGAGTGCATGACGAACGTAAGTACATCCCAGGTTGTAGCATGAAAATCGCGATATGCATGTCAAGTACGTCATGATTCACGTGACGTGGTCTTGGTGGTCTTGGCTATGACGTGGTCTTGGCTTGTGATTACCTTCGTATATATAGCGAAGCTGGTGTCGCATCAGTATGACAAACATAAATGACAGAACATGCATACTATTTGTCATATTAGTAGCATTACTATACGTGTTTGTATTACGCATTGCCTATCGAGTTATCACCGATATTATGCGACAGGAATAGAGCGTTGCCGCAAACGCACAATGTTGCGGAGTGGTGAAACTGCGAGTACTCATTCGTCCGTCTAAGAACACTTGTTTTTTTTTTTGCAGGGAGAGCCAGAATATTATTTCCAGTTGACATAGACTTTGATATGCGACGTCTATATTACCTTATTAATCGAACGACATAATGGTACATGAAGACCTCTGGCGGCAGGCCACTGTAGGACCTTTTTCAGCGATGCTGTAGGCTGTATCTTCAATCCTGTAAGCCATGACTTACAGGCAAGTACCGCCATCATCCGCCACAACGTCGCGATCAATACATTGTACAAGAACAAAAAGAATAAACTGGCTTTCGTCTTCGAGTCGGCTTAGGCGAATGCATCAGGGACACTGTGAGTTTTTATGTGCCAGCATCTAGCAACACAAGACTATGATGACACGCCAAGTACGAGCAGCGGCACCTTGTCCTGCTGTGTTCTGACTGTGCGGTCCCTGTTAAAATATAATTTGTGGACGCCAGCTACCGTCGTTTGTCTGTTTCTACAAATGTATTGCAAACACGACTGACATGTACAAAATCACACGCCTCAAGCCTGCTTCATAAACGCTTTACCCCGTCATGTGTGGCGCATGCTCTCATACCGCTGCATGTTGTGCGCGCAGATTGCCCACACGTCATTCACTGTCTATATCAAACCAAAAACAGCGAAGGTAGGCATTGAAAACGTTAATAATAATTGTTCGGTTTTAACGTCTCAAAACCACGATATGATTATGAGGAACGACTTTGTAGTGGAGGGCTCCGGAAATTTTGACCACCTGGGGTTCCTTAACGTGCACTTAAATCCAAGTATACGGGCCTCAGATATTTTGGCCTCTATGGAAAATGCGGACGCCGCGGCCGGGATTCGACAGCGCGAACTACGGGTCAGCACTCAAGCACCTCAACCACTACACCACCGTGGCGGGTCATTGAAACCTTTATAGGGCACTTTGCGTGCGTGAGTTGCCCCGCCAAGGTGGTATTGTGGTTACGGCGCTTGACTGCTGACCCGAAGGTCGCGGGATTGAATCCCGGCCGCGGCGGCTGCATTTTCGATGGAGGAGAAAATGTTTGAGGCCCATGCACTTAGATTTATGTGCACGTTAAAGAACACCAGACGGTCGAAATTTCTGGAGCCCTCCAGTACGGCGTCCTTCATAATCATATCGTGGTTTTGGGACAAAAAACCCCCACATCATCATCATCATCATCATCATTATTATTATTATTATCATTATTATTATTATTATTTTATTATTATTATTATTATTATATTATTATTATATATTATTATTATTATATTATTATATATCTTTTCCTTTTGAAATCAAGTCAAGGTTATTGCCAACGACGTCAAGTTGGAGGTCCTTATGCGAAAAGATGTCGCAGACATCTTGAGAATGCCCAAGAGCCCGTTATCTGCGACACCGGAGAGGAGAATGAGAATTTTGATCAGAAAAACGAAAGTTGAACCTGCCTAATTATATCGACAGCGTTTTATTGAAAGTTATGCCCCGGACTCACTTTTATTTGTTTCCGATATCATGTGCTAATCTCCTTGCTTTCATTTATCGGTTTTGACTTCCCTCTGGAATAGAGCAGTTGTTTTTATCATACAATATCTGTACAGTTGCGTTACAGGAGGATTTGTAGACTTCGTTGCAGCATACAGCTGACGGGCATGACTCGAAGTAGCGGTCTGTGACCCAGATCTCGCAGGCTATGAAGGTATCTGCAAAAGCGAGAACAGTGTAGATACTCTGAACTGAAACATCTTTGCTGGCTTATACATATTTTAGATGCAGGCTTGCCTAACTGAATCTCGTGAAGAATGATGAAAAAACGCCAGGCCTGCGCTGAAACCGCAGCACAGTCACAGCGAAAGCTGGAAGAGCGGCGTTCTAGAGCGCGTGAGCTCTCTTGGGGCTACCATACAAGTACACTAGAAAGGTACTCACTACGCCATAAATCACAATTTTGTGAAGTTGGGAAGCACCTACTAAGCCATTATTTGTCATTCCGCGGAGAGGTGAGGCACCCGCTTTACGTATGTAAGGCATTATGTGCACTTTTTGACGCGACGGCTGATGACGATGAAGAATTATGGCTCAGCCCTTTGTAATGGGTTGGAATCTTTAAACGGGCCACCAGTTATGTAATTTGCATTGGGTCACGCCCGCTCGCTTTCCCTCTCTCGTCATGCTGTATAACATACGTTGACGTGGGAGAGAGACGGGCGAGGGGGGGGGGGAGGGGCGAAGACCTTTATGAGACCCCGAGGAAATGGATCACGCGCTTATGGGCTTCCTTGGCAAACAATACAGGTGCACTTGCGAGGAACCCACTACGCTATAATCAGTGTAATTTTACTGAGACCCGAGGAAGTGGATCATGCGCTTATGGGCTTCCTTGGCAACCATACAAGTGCACTTGCGAGGAAGCCACTACGCTATAATCATTGTAATTTTTTAGAAGTAGGGCAGCAGGCACTGTGCCATTTTTCGTATTCTACGGAGAGCGTGGTACCTGCTATACGCATGTAAGGCATTACGCGCAGTTTGTTGATGCTGTGCCTGATGACGATGAAGAATTATGGCAGAGTCCTCTGTAAGGGTTGGAAGCATTCAACAACCTACTCGTTGCGCAATTCGCATTGTGTGACGCCTGGTTACAGAATTCCGCTTGTGTGCGACGCTTGGTGCTTATTTACTATTCTACCACGCTATATTGCATATCTAATGTGGTTCCTTCCCCATGAAGCCTTATAGGACCTTTTTGCAAAGCAGTTTCAAGCACCGGTATGGCTCAGAGGTTGAATACTGGGCTCCCACGCAGAGGGCCCAGTTCGACCTCGTTCCATTCTGGAATTTTTTTTCTTATTTCGTTTTTTTTTTCTTATTTCGAGCGATACTGGTTACGGACACCGGCGGCGGCGGCGGCGGCGGCAGCAGCGGGCGGGGCGGACAACTACGGCGCCAAAAACGGCCGGTGAAATGATCTCATAACAGCTTTCGCTGTAAAAACGATACCGAGACGCAACGATCGCAACAAAAGTTACCAGATGCAGTGAACTGCGACTTATGGCGCTCGACGGCTGACCCGGAGGTCGCGGGATCGAATCCCGGCCGCGGCGGCTGCATTTCGATGGAGAAAATGCTAGAGGCCCGCGTACTTAAAATAAGGTTCACGTTAAAAAATCCCAGGTGGTCGAAATTTTCTGATCCTTCCACTAAGGCGTCTCTCATAATTATAGCGTTATTTTGGGATGTACATCTATGGACTGTCTAAACCCATTTTTAGACAGTCTATAGACCATCCACATACAAATTCGTATGGGTAAAACCACAACAACAATTATTAAATTACCACAACGAATGTTAGGGACCCGCGAGGGTGCATTGACGGGCTCTGAAAACGCAGCCTATCGCCCTTTCAAGCAGAAGATCGTAATATGTCTTGCTCATGGTGAAAGTAGGGAATTTTATATTAACTATAACGAAGCGTTCGTCTTAGCCAGAGTTTTACGTAACGCGTTGCAAGTAATCGAGTACTTGTAATCAGTTACATTTTCTTGAAATTTTGTAATATAATTGGTTACTTTTGCGAAACTGTAATGTTCTAGGTAATTCAATTACGTTTTCTTGTAACTGATTACCGGTAATCCATTACTTTTTTTTCCAACATCAAGTTGTAGCCAGTCTCTCACGGCCGTTCCCATCCAGAAAAATATCAGGCCGCTCTGTAGACGGGGTGTCCATACAGAGCCTATTTTGTCAGCTTTTTCTTGGCCTTACTTGTAACGCCTTACCTGAGCGCCACCAAGTGCGAAGCGCAGCCCTTCGTAGAGGACATGGGTACTAGCATCAAAGCAGCGCGCAAATATACGAGCTGGTGCGCAAGGTGGTCCTACGTTATAATACCGCCATTCCCTCCAGCGCATGCATTCAGAGAGAGTTCAGTGTAGCAGCTGACCTCTTAATGAAGAAACGTGGAAGAATCAGGGACGAAAACTTTGAAAAACAACTCCTTTTTGAAAGCCAACAACCTGCAACACTACATCACAGAAGCCACAGTAAGCTTCCCAGCCTTCATGCAATCCTCCAGCCTTCTCTCTAAAATTGAAGCCATGGTAGTTCGTTGTAGCTTGTGTAAACTTGTGTCATTGTGTTCCGGCAATCAAATTTTGAAGAAAGTAACGCAAAAGTAATCAATTACTTTTCTGTAATTGCTCAGTTACTTTTCGGGGCTGTAACTGACCACTGTAAGCAATTCAATAATTTAAAGGAAGCAATCGTAATTGTAATCGGTTACTCATTTTCTCTAACCTGTACAAGTCTTGTCTCATGTGATGCACGAACTAGTGTCAAAAATGTGTTTAAATCAGCCAAGTACAAACAGAGTTACAGCTAGCTGTCACAGGCCCTGAGCAGATTCTCTCTTATTTCGTATACCTCAGCATGCCCAAAGCCACACAGAGCTCATCAAGGCAAGGCGACACTTCATAGTTAAGCTTCGCTGCATATCAGGGGCATCCGTGATTCGCGCTATAGTTACTGCGTAGACTCCTGCAAGGACCAGAGAAGCGCGATGGTACAAAAAAAATTCTTAATTTTTTTTTTGTTCATGGGTAATTGCAACATTAAACTATATATATATACAGCCGCTGTTAAAGAACGAGGCCAGGGAAAAGAGGGCTGGGCACTCTCACAGAAAAACTCAGAAAATGCAAGTAACCTTCCCCCCCTCCCCACTTTTGCTTATTATGAGGCCACGCGCTGGGATCTAGCCGAGGGGATCGAACTGCATTATTGCCTGGTAATGACAGGCTTTGTCCTGCGGAAGCTTCACCGACCGATAGCATCCATATTTCGCATTTTAAAGCGCACATTCAAGCACTAGATTCACACGAAGTGACGTCTTCCAAGGCGTCTAGCTCGCTAGACGTAAAGGACATCAAACGTGCGCTGTTGGCGAGCGAGTGTGTTGCTTCAAGGATGCTTTATTGTGCGCTGACATATTTAAACTGCACGTGAGTAGGGATGTGCGAATGTGCTATCATCGTGATTTTACTGTACTTTTGCTTGCTGCACACAAGTTCATTCAGTGAAGTGATCCCTCCGTCATCCGTGAGCCGTTCCAGTGTCCGTTTCGTCGGCAAGCAAAAGTCAGAAAGCTTACCACCCTTTACGACAGGTCAGATCACGAAAGTGTAAGCTACGAACGTACCGAAGTTTCCACTGAACTTATCTGTGATCTTTCAAATCATAGCGTTGAAACAAAAAGAGCGCTCTTCAAAAAAGAAATACAGAACCCCATAAATACGTGCATTTCCACTATCATTGTAACCTTCGTATAGTCTTCACCTTGCTTAAATAGCACCTTCAGGCGTGTTCAGAAGAGACTTTCTTGCAGGGCTAAACTATGAAGAAATGCGTGCGCATAGGATGAGCATTTTATGGTTGAAATCCAGTTTTCGCACAATTTTACTAAGCCGGTTTCTCTTTGCTATGTTACCTGGTACGATCGATAAAAAATAATCCGAAACAATTCTGTAAAGTTCTCTACCTCAACCCTAATCGACGCCTCACTCTAAAGGACAACTCTAACACTAATTTCTTACTGTGACATTGCGAAGGTATGACGTTCAACATCTTTTTTTCTCCTTAACACAGGAACCTTACGGCGACCTACGTAACTTTGAGCTCCGTGATCATCAACTCCTGGCACCGTTTACTTTTCATCCGAAATGCGTTGTCACTTGAGTAGACCCTCTAAAACTGATATGGGCCACAGGTATAGAGGTAATTATTTCAAATATCTTGAACAATACAAAACGCGCCAACAGTCTTATTCTGTCACATTTTTCCGCAGTTATTTCACCCCGATAGAGAACCGCACGACATCAGGGTTCGAGATGTTGTTCCAATGCCGAAGACGTGTCTGTCATGTTCATGTCGTTCTTATCCTCCAACATAACATATATCCGTTAGCTCCGATGTCATGGAACGTGTAAATTATTGTCACGTGGTGAAAGGTGAAAAACAAAACACGGGGGCACTACGCCGCCCAAAGCTTAAATTCAATAGAAGAAAATAGGTTTCGTAGAGGAAACGTTGTGACCCGGGGTCTTCTTTTCCCACTTTCACCATGTTTCAAACCAAGCAGACGGGCTTCCTTCAAACCTTAAACTCCATTTCCAAATTTTAACATTTCTAATATCTAGCAGCTTCAGGTGAACTCCTGTGGAGTTGAAAATAAGAGGCCATATGAATCACATTGCGTTGTTTAACAGTGAGAATGTAAAATTACATATGCTATGTGAATTCGTGCAGCTGCATTAGCTCTCACTCAACAAAATGAAATAGACTTCACTCCCGACAGCGTATGATAAAAGCATGCTTACCATTGCTTCGGTGGTCTAACTTTGCTACGAGGCAGTCCTCCTCAACAAGTAGCACAGTATAGGCCAATGTCGTATTATCTGTGGAATATGAAGCAAACCTCCATGAACACACATGTCCCTATTACTCATCTGCGAAATTAGCAACTCACTTTTGCGGTTAACTTATACCGCATACCATTTTTGTTCTAACCGACTCCAGAAGCCTTTTACAAAGTATCGTACTGTCTTGTCTCTATCCTATCGAATGGCCTTACGAGTCGTGTATATAGACAGCGTGGCATATACATGGTGAAAGCATCGCCAAGTCTACGATGCAGACTAAACTCTTGTGCAACTTGCGCGCACATTGATTGTTTTCGCAGCTATATACGAAGCAGTGTCGCTCGGATGAATGGCTTGAATGCGTTCTTTAATCCATATTATACGGATGTGAAACGAAAACAAAGAGCGCCTAATTCCATCCAAGTGTGTCGTTTGCGCGGTGCGGGAATTGCAAGCTTTCTGCAAATCACCAGGTTTTGCACTGCTTCCGGGATCGGCCCACCGTCGACGAAGCGACGATGTCGCGTGATGACGTGACAAATTTTTACCATCTGTGAATGGCGTCATATGATGGTGCCATCGCGTGATGATTTTTTGCATCACTTGCGTTGACGCCGCCGAAGCCGACGGTCAATTCTCGGGTTTGATGATGCATCTAACACCTTAATAAAGCATTCTTTCCTTTTCATGCTACAGCCACAGGCACGTCGTGTGAGGGCCGGCCGCACCTTCGCGACATGAATTCCCTGCCGCATTCAGGTTTCTCAGCGGCAAGCCGCCCGGTCGACGCTGCGGACTGTCCGTACTCTGTTCGAGGCTATTATCTCATAGGGTAAAACCGCTGTTGCAAAAAGCAGTTGTGTGTTTTGCGCTCGTTACCCTCGAAAGGGCGTAAGGGTAAGCGTATTCTTTGGGAAACTAACGGTGCGTGTTTTCCCTCAACGCCTCGAGTGCGCCTGCGTAATCCTGGTCACTGTGAACAAGTTACTTCATCGAGTATTTCGCAAGTCACATTCTTCGACGCGTGTACATATATATATATAATATTATAATATATATATATATGTATATATATATATATATATATATATAATAATATATTATATATATATATATATATATGTGTGTATATATATATATATATATATTCTAGTGGGACAAATAGACACAACGCCTGGGCGCCGCTCTGTCTTTACATTCCGCCACACTGCGAGCATGGAGTGCTCCCAAAAGATGGCCTTTCTCTGGCGGTAGTCGTTTCCCAGACATCCTCGCCCCTGAACCATTATCGATAGCACTTATGCTTCTGGCGGGCGGCGTTGGTTGCCGCGTGGAGGCCGGTAACGGCCACGCTGGGACTTGCATTGGAAGTCGGGCGATGATGCTTCTGGTGGACGCCATCGGCTATGTCGTGACGGCCGTCGCACGAGTACTATGAGATTACGTCGTCGCTGTTCCGCGCTTAACTCTAACCCATGTTTGTCCATCTCAGCAGTCTGAGTAGGCACATACCTTCCCAACGAAGCACGCCTGCGAGTTCGGTCAGACTGCGAGACCATGGTTTGGTGCAGCCGCTTCCGCACTCCCCTGTTGCGTAGTTGCAAGGATGAAAGATGCTCTCTGTGGGTTCCATACCGCGGCCATCTGACCGATCAGCGTCGGGTCCCCTGTAGACGCAGACCGCCTCGTGGTGATCCGTATGGCATTCAGGTTGCACACTGATGGTCAGAATGAACTGCCCGTCGTCATCGACAGAATCGAACGCCAGGCGGCCAGAAGGGCCGATGCTGACTCCATATTCCGGCAGCGCATAGATAACCTCGGCTATGCCGCGGCTTGCAGTTCCTGACAAAACAGGCAAATCCTCCATAAATGTGTCTTCGCAGCCACGGATTTCTTGAGCGAAGCACACGCGACACACTCGGCCAATTAGTGCCGTGAAGTCGGCAGATGTGCCTGCGGTTGGTCACTGAGGATGCTCTTGCTGCTGGACATCTGTGGCTGCGGTCTTTCAACTGGGTAATTTGGGGCCGAGAAAATTCTCGGAGTGACAACAGCCATAACCTCACCAATTCCGTCGATGCAGACCTGCACTGTAGGAAGCGGCCGCGTTCGGTATTGGGTGGCTCGATGTCGTGCCTGTGGTGGTACCACGTCGTCGAGCAGGTCACTGAAACTCGCCGGGAGGTTCTGGCTGTGAGAAAAACTGGCTGTGAGAAAAAGCCGAGTCATGTGTTCGTGCGAGGACAGGATTCCGAACTGTATGTCGATGAGCTGCATTGTTTAGCTGCAGCCTCGAGGAGGCGCCGCTCCTGAGCTACGTCCTCGGTATTCAACTGGTTGAGCACGCACGTGTCATAGCGAATCCGGCGGAAAACAGCCTGGCCTCGGGTGAGGCGCCCGATGAGCACATCACGTCCGCGGAGTATACGGCCTTAGTACTCATGGAGGCGAGATCTATGGGTCAGGATCTATGGATCTACGGCGTCCCTAGACGGCTCAGACGTTGGTATTGTCCTTGCTATGAGATCCACGCCTTTGGAAGCGTGAACTGCGTTCCCAGAGAGGAGGAGCCCGTGTCTCATCATGTCATGAGCGCGCAGCGCGGTATCCATGAAGGAAATTCGAGCCGCCGAGGACGGTGGCTCGAATTTCTACGCCATCCCCGGACGGCGTTCGCAGCGCCGGGAGGTTATGAGGTGCCGAAGAGGCATTGACGCCGTCCCCCGAACTGCAGTACTACAGGAGCCGACGTATCTACAGGAGCCGACGTGGCAGGTAGGCGGGTTCCATGGCCGAGGATGCGTGGACGGCTTTTCTTGGATGGCGGGTGCGGAACGCCTAAGAAGCCCGAGCACAAGTTGTGTCAGCCTTAACGCTTCGTTTTCGACGACTGCGCCACTGTAATGGCACAAACAGACACAACGCCTGATCGTTGGTTGGCTGTTCGTTTGTTTGTTTGTTTGTAGCCTACCAATTTTGGCACATACCCACTCTGGGGGTTGGCCAAGAAGACTTAGTAGATGTAGATGTAGATCCTGTACTGCTGGCTCAGTGTAGCTGTTCTATTATCTGTCTTCGTCTTCCTCTGCTTCCCTTGCCGAGCGTGCGCCCATGCCTGAGCGCCGCTCTGTCTTTACTATATATATATATATATAATATTGTAATCACGAATTACACACGACACCCGTTCACTGGGGGCTGGCTGCTCTATTTCCCTCTTCTTCTGTCTCGTTTTCGCAGAAGCCTAGCACGCGCCCGCGCCCCAGCGGCGCTGTCATCCTTTCGCGGCCACGATGCGACGCAGCATGACGAGCTGCCAAAATGTCTTTGGCGGGCGAAATTGCCTGCTCCTTTGCGGTCTTCGCAGATATTCGTTCAGCTGCGGCTGGGTATGTTGGACTA
Source organism: Rhipicephalus sanguineus (assembly GCF_013339695.2). Taxonomy (NCBI): domain Eukaryota; kingdom Metazoa; phylum Arthropoda; class Arachnida; order Ixodida; family Ixodidae; genus Rhipicephalus; species Rhipicephalus sanguineus. The sequence goes on from NW_023615352.1 coordinate 781,463, forward strand.
CAGATGTTCCTGGCGGTCGGCACTGGCTATTGAGGCAAGGTCGTAGATGCCGCTGTCGCTTCTCCCGTCGCATTTCTGTGCGCCCTGTAGGAGGTTCACGATGAACAGCAGATGATCGCATTGATGCGTTGTGACCGCAGAGAGACCGTCTGTTCTATCCTTGCGCGCGTCCCCGCAACTTTGCAGCTGGCGGACCAAATCTCATCGATGCTCTCTCACTCGTGCCTGTCTGAGCGAGGAGCATGCCAGGTACGAGAATATCTTGCCCCTCCTTGTGCTCAAGCACTGACGAGCTTGGAGGTGGCATCGCCAACTGCTGTGGCTTGTGGGTGGTCTTGTCTGGTGTGGAGAGTAGCCACGTACCTTCTCCCATCTGTGGCGGTGAACACAGCTTGTGGCCGGTGGTGTCTGCCGCGGAACATTCTGCGAAGCTTTCGTTGGAGTGGCTGCTGCGGGTATCTTCAGCGTCAAATTTATGCCCCTCATGACCTTCGTCAGCGAGCACAGCGATGGATGGCTTGGGCTCTTCCGGCGCCTTCAATGTAGGTGTGGCAAACATTAGAGGAGCTGGTATCTGTATGTGCCCCAGCGAAGGCGTATTTGAGGCCGGTTCCTCCTACTGCTGTGGATGAGAGGTGATCTCGGCCTCTCTCAGTAATGTCATGGCATTGGGTACCGGCGCCGAGACTGAGACCAACAGCGGAGTGCAGCAAGTGCATCTGACGTCAGTTGTAGGGCAGCCCGAGAAGCTTTCTGTCGTGGGGCTCCGATGGACCATCGAGCTGGTGCTCCACATGAGCTCGATGTCCGAGAGAGGTAACGTTGGTAGAGGGCACTGCTGCACCGTACCCTTCATCATCTCGTTCACCGATAGGGGGAAGGGTGGTGGAGGGCCGAGATGCCACGTTGAGGTGGTGTGCCTGATCTCTCACATCCGCGGTATGAATTTAGTAGGCAGGGAGGGCATCACAGGTATGAGAAAGCGGCCGAAAAACAGTAGTCAATCTAGCACACCACTGATGCCAGGATTGTTGTTTGATGCCATCGTAGTTGGGCCATGCTTTCCCAGCATCGCGAAGGCGGTCGATGGCCAGCAGACATTTTCAATAATCCGGCGAGTCATGGCGGGTGCCGAGAGCGCTTACTGTTTGGACCAACAGGACGGCATCGTCCTGGAATCCTGGGAACTCCGGTAGTTCTGATGCAACCGCTGATGGCAAAGTGGAGTACAAAGATCCAGAATTTCTCGCGGCGAAACGGTCTAGCTACTAGGCAAGCATGGATGTCACCCGAAATGACGTCCGTGGGTTGCGCGAGCGAGGAGCCCGAGGAGCCAGGGGCGATGCCCGCGGAGAATACGGGAGTCCCGGCACTTGCGGCGGCAGTTGAGAACCCGCAGTTCGAAGGCGCTAAGCTCTTCAGTTTGAGACAAGAGCGTGGCGCGCGAATGATCTCCGTCGCATCGTCGGGTGAGCCGCCCAGAGAACCATTGGCGGTGGCCGCAGAATATGTGGTCATCGCAGCAATCAGCGCGGCGATGTCCTGAATCCCGAAAGCGTGGCCGACACCATGAATGTCATCGCCTGTACAATACCGTCGAGTCGCCGAGGAGGCTTGGACGCCTTCCCTGGATGGTGCTTGTAGCCCCGGCAGGTAAGCGGGTGCCGAGGAGGTGTGAACGCGGTCCCCGCCGAACTGCGCTTCCTGCGGCGACAGGCTTGCCGTTTCCATGCCCTAGGAAGCGTGTACGGCGTTCCTTCACTGGTGGCTCCGCAAAGTCGAAGACGGACGAGCACAGGCGGTTTCTGCCTTAAGGGTCCGTGTTCTACGACTGCGCCATCAGACACAATACCCGTTCGCTGGATTGACTTTTCTATTAAATGCGAAGCATTTCTTAGCGAACGTCTGGCAATTTGAGCGTTTCTATCTACGTGTATATCTGTCTGTCTATCTATCTATCTAGCCGCCTACGTCTCGGTTCTCTCATGATCGCCTCCTTAACCTGGTGTAGACGAAAATTGGCATGGGAGGGTAAGAGGATTTGACGAATATAACTGTCAGGTCATAACATGAACAACGTGAAAACCCTGTCGCGTTCGTCGTCAATCCCTTCCTTCCAGACTCGTGTGGCACATACCGTTTACCACGGGCCGCGGTGTACGGGTATGCGCCACAGGTGATTGACAGTTTATATCTAAGCAGGAACGGCTAGAACAAACAGTGGTAATTTAAATGCGACAGTGTTAAGAAAAAGCGACATCGGCAGCGTTGACCTCACGAATGCAGAGAATGAAAATTACGATCCCAGCAGGAATTGAACCCAAGTATTCTGCATGGCAATCAGGTATTCTACCATAGAGCCACAAAACTGGTTTGGAAAAACAGCCTATGTAGGCGTAATGTCGGTCTAATTTTACAAGAAAGCAATAAACACTACATATACCATATCCGATTACACTGATATCATACCTATTACATTGTTCTTTTCATAGCCTTATTGTAATTTGTGTGCAATGTTACATTAAATGTTTTATTGCGATAGCAATTATTTGTAATAGCCAAGTTATGTCGTCTTCGTTCTTTAATTAGGCCGCTCGTATTTTCTTGTGCCACATTTTGTTGTGTAAATGCGTTGTCGTGATTGAAAGTCTATTTTGTCCTTGCCTCTGTCTATTGTATAACGTAATGATCGCTACTTTTCCGCATATGTTACTGTAATATTTTTTTGCTGTTCTCATTTCCCTATGTATTTATACCCGTTCATTTTGTACACTGTTCAAGTGTAACATTTTTTTTGCATTACCCCCCCCCCTTACGCAATGCCTCCAGGGGCCTGTAAGGTACTTTTAAATAAATAAATAAATATGTACTTCTACGATACATGCGTCATGTCAGATTAACGTCTGTGGTTCCAGTTTTGGCTCCGCTTTTATAGCAGCCTAATAAACATTACATTTTTATTCCTATGATTCAGCAAGCTATATTGAAGAATTGCTCGACCCCGGAGAAATACATTAACGAAAGCTACGTATGAAATTCACATGATTGCACCATTAAGTGTACTTAGTTTCTCTAATAATAACGTATGTACTCTAACATGAGGGCTGATGTTGCGTCGCGCCATTAGTTACCCTTTAGACGCCTGTGTTGTCAACGTCCCTGGCAAGCGCACGATGTACACACACCTACTACAATTACAAAAACAAGTCGATCCACCTCGTAACGCTTGGCTCAAAGCCATAAAATACAGCATTAAAGTACTCACTGACTGCTTCGCATGAAACCGATTCTCACAACACGTGGGATATGCCAAATTTTTTTCTCTCTTCTTCTGTCTCGTCTTCGCAGAAGCCTAGCGCGTGCCCGCGTCCCAGCGGTGCTGTCATCCTTATATATATATATATACATAATATAATATATATATATATATATATATATATATATTATATATATATATATATATATATATATAATATATATATATATATATATCTTTTTGTCAGTTCCCCAAACAGCGGCGTAGCACGTTGTGAAGATCACGTACTACGTGACGCCGCACAGCAAAACAGGAGCGTGCTTTCGCCGCCATGTTTAAAAGTGGCGCTGGCTATCACAACTAGGATTACAAGTACAGAAAGACCCATAAAGTGGGGAGCAGGACAGCCGCCGTCGTAGATCAGTCGGTAGAGCACACGCGTAAAAGCGAAGGCTACGGTTTTTATCTCCCACGACGCCAATTTGTTTATTTGGTGGACTATAATTCATTTTCTCTTTATGTCATAGTTACTGTAATTCATTTAAAAGCTACAGGTAATGCCTCATGTGCTGTACTTGGCTTCATCAAACGCCTCATCAAACGCGAAAACTGATCGGCGTACCACGTCGGCGTCCCCCGCCCGCGGCGTCAACACAAGTGGTGCAAAAAATAATCATCACGTGATGACGTCACCATATGACATCATCATGAAGTGGCAGGTCCTCAAAATTAGTGACGTCATCATGGTATCATTGTGACATCACATAACGTGAAGTCACATGGTGACTTCATCACATGACATCCTTGCTGCTCAAAGAGCCGCTTACTGAGGTAGTGCAAAACCATGTTAGGTGCAGAAAGATTTTGGGGGGCGGCCGGGGCAGAATCAACACATCGACTGACAACAAAAAGAAGATGGCTTTCGCCTTCGAGTCGTCTTAGGTGAATGCATAAGGAACCCTGTGAGCTTTTAGATGGTGTGCTACATAAGGCCAGGCCATTCCTAATCCTTAATAGAAGGCGTTCTAGTGTAGAAAAAAAAGAGACATTTTAAAGGAGTGTTGGTACAGTCGGATCGTTGTCTTAAACAGCAAAATATTATTAAGCTATCGACAGTATCGAGAGGGAACCTCTCCCTTCATCAGGGTGAATGTTACAGTGATTCCATTGAGTTGGCGTTTTCGCAATAACGCCGCCGATCGCCCTCGAACACATCTGAGAAAAAATCAGCTCGTTGGACGCCGCAACTACACGTGGTTCCATTATTCTTTTCTCGATGACCTGCATGCAAGAACCATCGACGCGGCAGGTCCCCTATCGAAAATGTAGGCAATTAATTCCTATATAACATATGCATACCTCCATTAGGTGATGTGAAGTAATTTATTTCGCCATCTTGATGCAAAGTGGTGGCATTGAATTTCTTCGGGAATGTTATCCTGGGCAGAAAGAACATGTCGGTACATTAAACGAAATATTTAGCTGATTTTCTTTCCTCATTAATACTCGACACACGGAATGCATCCTTAGCTAAACGAATATTTTACCCTCCTGGCTTCGCTCTAACTCTCAGTCTAATATTTCTAAGTGTACTGAATTTCACTTTTATGTTAGATTAACGTTATCTCCTCAGTCAAGATATAGATTAGTTCTTGCCTGAGAAGACAGGCCGAAGGCCGCAACCACCTTGAGGCGTATCTGCACCCTCACGTTTTCAACGGCTGCAATAGAAAGCGCAAATGCAATAGTAAGGGCCGAATAATGTACAGTATATGACGTTATTTTATATAAACAGTGATTTTAAATTCGAAGCTATTCTTAGCGAACCTAAAGCATTTTTGAGCGTTTCTATCTACGTATCGATCAAGCCACCTACGTCTGAATGCTCTCGTGATCGCCTCCTTAACTTGGTGTAGAAAAAAAATTGGCATGGGAGGGTAAGAGGATCTCAAGAATATGACTGTCTGGTCATGACATGAATAACGTGAAAATCCTGCCGCGTACGTCGCCAAACCCTTTCCTCCAGGCACATGTGGAGCATACCCATACAAAAGAGGGTCATGACACCGTGACTCTCTTCGGGTGTCCATTTGACCCCTTTTGGCAGGTAGAGGCAGAGAACGAGTTAGCATTTCGGCAGGAGTCACTGGACTCTCCTTCGATTGGCTTCCGTGATGAAGGCGCCGCCGTATGCGCCATTCATATAGCGCGTTTGCCATTTGGTGCTGTTGTGGCGCGTTGGCTCGCCTCGCTCGCCGACGGAGCCAGGGTGGCGCGCCGCTTCCGCCTCCTCTCTCAACCTCCTCGTCTATTGGAATCCGTTGCGTGGTTGCATTGGTTGCGGGCGTTGCGTTGGTTGCGTGTCTTGAAGTTTGGTGTTCGAGCAAACATGCGCATCTTCGGTGGTGTTGACCCCAGGCTCCGTGCACGAAGTGACGCTTGTAGGGCGGAATATTCATAGAGCTGCGGACACGGACAACGTGCGCCTGTTAACGGTGAGTGTACTGCTTGCGTAGGTACCAATTATACAGCTTTAGCTGGGCGTCTGCAGCAGCTCTGCGGAAGTTATCTGCCAGGAATTTCCAACAGCAGCCTGTGTCCGCGGGGCTATTGCGGATGCCCAACTAAACCTGTCAGTTAACGAGCTGCCACCGTTAAGCGCGTTGCTATACAAGCTCCCATAAAGCGAGCGATGCAAACAGCTATCAAGGGTCATTTCTTGCTGATCACACGTTGTATCTGCACTGCTGAAAGATGCAAGATGTCGTTTTGAGATGCGCTTTAGTCTACTTCATAATAACATTTCCATCGACCTTGAGTGTGCAGCGTGCTTCCGCGCCTGGGGACGTGAAAAAAGGTCTGTGTACAGAACGCTCAGACGCACTATATATAACGGTTTTTGTTGTCTTAAAGACGGTAGTTTAAGATGTAGATATACTACGATGTTTCCAGCGCGTCCGTGGTACTCACTTAAGTTGGACACGCTCGCCGGTAAGGTGAAAAGCTCGAGACTTTTGACGGTGCGCGTTGCTGCGGCCGCCGCCAAACACCCTTCCCTCGTTTCTGTTTGCTGTTTTCGTGGTTTGCATACCCTGCGATGACGTTCGGCGTTATAACAGAATCAAGTGAGTGTACGTGATTGTGGGAGCTATGTACGGTAATCCTAGCATATGACATGTCTGATCTCGACGTAGACGGCGTCCGCACGCGCTGGGTGTCGTTCGGGCCCTCGTATCCGCACGTGTTTATCTGCATATTTAAGGATGGTTTACGTTTGTAAAACATGCGATTCAGTAACCGCTCACGGCGTGCCCCTGACTGCCGGAGGATGTGCCTGGGTGTCGGGACCTGCCGGCGCAAAGCCATGTTTATTCTGAAACCAAATTTTGAAGCGATTTCTCAGAAAAGAAGTGCTTTCATTCGTGTATAGCCAGTGCCTATTGCGAGACGAGGTTCCCGCTGCCTTTTAGGTGAAAGTTTGTTTTCGTTGCTGCGAAATTATGTTGAACGAAACACTCGTGGCAGACGTGTGTACAGTAACGATGTGTTGAACAAAGGGTGGTTTTAAATACAAATAATCAATGTGCATGGTTTCGTTATTCCCAGAATCCTGGATCGCTTCTCCCGCCTTTTCACTCCAGTTGACAGCCACACTCGGGGAAACGAAGGTGCCGCTCTGGTCTGGCGCCTCACCGCTCGTAATGGGAAAATCAACAGCGGCGTTCGCCCTGTCAACGAGGCGGTCGGCCCTACATTTCCTTTGGTTGGACAAGACGACGTAGGAAAAGAGGTGAGTGGAGCCAGTGCAAAGGAGCCTAAATCAATTTCGTTTGTTGTTTAAAAGACGCTCACATCATCTTGTGCTGCAAGTTTGTCGGCAAGTGACGTGTTACAAAAGGTACTATTTGCAAGCTGTCTTTTACACGATAACGACAAGAACTTGGTTCCTTAATATTCCTGTTTGCATTTGTTGTTTTGTTGTCAGCCTTCATTACGTCTGTGTGAACCACTTATTGTGTAGGTTTTCCAAACCTTACTGCAATTTCGTTTTCTCATCATAATATCACGTTCTGTTTTTCAGATACGGTTTTTCATGGTGCTCACGCTGGCCAGAAGCGACAACTTAGCAAGTGACAAGTTCAATGCCTCCAGCTGTCACCGCTTTTTGATTTAATCTGAATCATAAGGAATAAATATGGAAACATGATGCCGAATTCTGCAGTATATTTTGCACCTTATGACACTATCCACATCACAGTCACACATTTAGTTGGCTATACTCAAACAAGCATGTCAATGAGGAATGCCTTGTCTTCTTAATTGGAAATTGCAGACCATCTTTTCGCGCTTTCTATATTACTTTGCTGGAAAATGTGTGTTGTTCCGACGAGTTTTATTAAAATAATGCTAAAATTGTACTATTCTTTTTTTGCAGTCGCTGGGCAGAACGGCAAGTAATATTGGACATGCTTAAAATTTGACGCTACCAAATCATGCATATAAACGTTCCTGTTATCAGCTCCGGCTCCTGATCTCGACTTCTCCCTGAGGCTTGGCTGCTCCCCGGTCCTATGGGCAGACCCCCAAATCACATCAGAGTGTATACAATGGGCCACAGTTAAGGCTCGTTCACACTGGGAAGTCCGCCGTACACAGCGACCGGAATGCTCCTGTCGCCGAAACACAGGGTCATTCACACTGCACGCGCACCACGCCGCCGGATAGCCATTTTGCGCCATCTTTCGAGTAAACCATCAACCATGGGTGAGCGCGGGATGGATTCGCAGTTGCCCGATGTTGTCGCGGCTCGCAACTACACCATGCAATTTTGCGGGTCTTCAGCGCTGCTATAGACCAGAACACAGCGAGTTCCATGCGCATCGCCATATGGATGGATGGATGGATGCTATGAGCGTCCCCTTATAACGGGCGGTGACATGTCTGCCACCATGCTCGAAGAAAAGGAAACTTCCTTGTTTCATGCTGGCCTAATACCTTGTCTACATTGATTAAATCTATCTTATTATACCAAATATTTATAAATTCACGGTCTATCTCTCTGCCTCTTAAGGCAGAATGACCTTATTCCCCCCCCCCCCCATTATTTATTTTGTACTTATCTCTACTCTTCTGCCACCAATACTCTAACCGTCCTCTTACTATTTCTATCGCGAGCGTGTACGCTTCCATTGTTGTCCCTAAAACCCAAGGCTTCCTGTAGACTCGTGCCCACGCTATACCTGGTGAATATCGCCACATCAATCAGTACAGGTTCCATCGTTTCCCTAGTTCCCCCAGCATACAGTGTTCGGCTTCGTTACTGAATCTCGCTTTATAGCTTCGCGTTCTAAGGCAGCCCGACTTGCTTCAAACAGTAAAGCGCTTCCCCTTGAATTTTCATAAAACCTTCCCTCCTTATTTCGTTTTTCCCTTTCGGTAGTTACTCAGAGCCGGCTTCTTTCCCATCGCTGTCATCCAATAAGTCTCTCCGCCTCCTGACCTTCCGCTTAATCTCCCTGTTGCCATATCGCCGCACTGCTAGCCGTAATTTACTGGTGAGCCTCCTAGTTCTCTTTCTCCACTGCGTGTCAACGCTTTTTCTATACAAATACCTGAAAACCTTGTCTGCCCATCTACTCTTCTTCATTTCCTCAGCCTCTCTTCGAATCTCATTGCGCTGAGCTTCCCTCACTTCAAAGCCTGTCCATCCCATATCACCCTTTACAGCCTCAATTGTCGTCTTCCCGGAGCGCCCAACGCGAGGCGGCCACCGTCCTTGATTTACATCCAATCCTGATTGTACCTCTGACTTCATGCAAACCACTGAGTTCCCAAATGTAAGCCCCGGGACCATCACACCCTTCCCCAGCCCTCGAAGCACCTCGTACCTATTGTATCCCCATAAGCTCTGTGCTTCATAATTGCAGCATTCCTCTTTCCCTTTGCTACCACTGCTTTCTCTTGTACCTCCATATATCTATCCCCCTCATTTACCATACTCCGAGGTACTTGTACTCGCTTACCCTCGGTATTTTTTGGCCCTGTATGAAGACCGCATGGTCTTCGTGATCATTGAATACCATCATCCACATTTGGTTGCACTAAATCCTAGTCCTAGAGCCTCACATTCCCTTCCGCATATCTGCCAGTCGCGTATATCATCTTGACTGTCCGCAAATAGACAATATCATCAGCATAAATAGACCTGGAAGCTTCTGCTCAACCATCGTGCCGACCTGTTTGTGTGACAATTAAATCCAATGTTGCTACCTTCTAGCGCTTTTCCATCCTCACCATGTACAGCATGATAACACGGGGACAAAGGACATCCCTGTCTCAGCCCCTTGCTATTTCAACGCTGTCCTTGCTACTATTCCTTCCCATTCTATACAAACTGTATTTCTCGGTACATTTCCCTCAAAAGCTGTATACAGTCGTCCCTATGCCCACTTCTTTCAATATATCCCACAAATTTCCTGATTAACGTTGTCATACGCTCCGGTGATATCTAGATAAGCTATGATAAGGGCCTCTTTTCTATTTTCGATATTTCTATACACTGGGTAAGAACAACAGATTATCGTCTAACCGCCTGTCGATTCGAAATCCATTCTGAAGTTCTCCCAAATATCATTTTGTTTACCCACTTCTATTTTAATTTTACTGCCTGCATCGCCAACCTGTATAGCACCGATGTAATGGTTAGCGGTCTATACGAGCGAATGTTATCCTTTTCTCCCCTGCCTTTATAGATTAAGTCATTCTACTTTTCGCCAACTGTCTGGTATTTCCCGCTCCTGTAAGCACTTTTCTAGGCTTCAGCAGTGCTTCTTTTTGTGTTATGTCCGGTTCGTTAATGAGGCTGACGGGAACCCCATCTAAGCCCGGAGTAGTGCGCTTAGGAATTTTTCCTTCGGCCTTCTTCCAATTAAATTCTCTAGTACTACACCTTCGTCAGTTGCACTCCTTTGCGTACTATTACCTACCGGGGGAATCCCCTGGGGACCTTTTAAAACGAATCGGCTGTTATCTTTCGGATGTACCTAGCGCTTATGCCCTTCCAGTTGATTTCCCCTCATCTACCAAACGTTGTTGCATTGTGACAGACTTCCTACCTAGCGCTTTTAGGTGGCTCCAAAATAGCCTAGGCGCGGCCTTCTTCTTTCGCGAATCTCTGTCATCCAGCGTTCACTTTCACCTTTAATTTTTGCTTCGACTAATTGCCTCACGATGGATTTTTGCTCTAAATATATTTCCCATATTTGGTTGACTTCGTCCTGTGGCCGCTTCTCTTTTTTGCCGTCTGTGCTCCCGCGATGCCTCACGTCGCTTCTCGATCGCCTCCCGGATTTCTTTGCATCGCGCGTCGCGCCATCTATCGCACACGCGACGAAACAACGCGCGCGGGCTGCCACGCCAGCAGACGCTACACAGAGCAAACGTGAAAAGCCCGTCGGAGAGCGTGTTTCGCGTCTTTTCTAGCCTGGACATTTTCGCTGATTTTATTGGAACATCAAGAACATCCTCCTCATGCAAGTCCACAATGTATACAGTACGTGCTGAGTGGGCTGCGGAAGCAACCTCGTCAGATACGTACGCTGTTACATTTGTAAAAAAAAACGTTCTCGCTGTAGTACGCGTGAATCGTAATTGCGTGCAGCTCGCGAAAGAGTGAAATGATTTTTGTTGCCCCATATTACAAGTTGTGCACAAAGTTTTGTGAAAGCTCATCATTTCAGCAGCATCGCGTAATAATTAGAGTACGCTTACGGGTAGTTTCGCGGAACGTAATTTTTGTTCACGGGCGCTCTTCAATAACGTCTTGGTCATAAAGCGTGCTATCAGAGAGTAAACCTGAAGTATCGTTCAGCGATCCCTTTTGGAAGCTACCTGCGCTATTTTATTCTTGTAACGATGGTGCTTTACAAGCGAAACTGTGCTCTTAGTTAAGCCGGTTAGCTACCCTGCGACGTAAAGTACACTGGCGCGAGTACTGTTTACTTACGTGCCAATATAGTATTATGTGCAGCTGGATGCCTCGTGTCCAAAAAATTGGGCATCAACACTGAATGAAAGCACGAATACTGGCCAGCTTAACTTTGGAAACAGCACTAAAAGACGGGACAAAGAAAGGACACAAACCACGGCGCTGACTAACAACCAAATGTGCTTTATTCTTCCAGTCTGCCAGTCTACCACAATCTCAAGGAAACAAAAGCACAGAAACAAAGAAGAATTGATTAGCCTGCGCAGAGGCTAAAAAATCCTCAATCGGACAGAAACGTCAACTCCTTCGGAAGGAGCGAGATCGAGGGAGGCTGACACATGCTCTCCGCCATTATGATATGATACGCTTCAGAAATGACACCGCCCGTTCATCATGGCACTTCGACAGGAAATGGAATCTTTAAAAGATGGCTGGCAACCACATTCATTACAGTGAAGCGACAATTGACTATCTCTGGCTTGTTTACGGACGTTGTTCGCATGCTCGCGCATGCGGTCATTAGCGCACCGCCCCTTTGTCCACATAGTAACGGCCGCAAGAAAGAGGTATCTTATACACAACACTATCACAACATTCCACGTACTTCTGGCGATGCTCTTGCTACATCTTTTCGTCTTGGTCTCTCGATTTACTTGCTGACACAGGCTACAAGCTTATTTTTGGCAGAAAACACAGTCTAACGCCTGCCCTGCTGACCACTTTCTTGAGATTGTGTGCCACCTTGTGCACATAAGGAATGACCACTACTTTATTCCTGCGGTGTGTCACTGATGAACAGTAGGTGAGCACTTGCTTTTAAAACCGAACACGAGGCTTTCTGCGATACTGGTCAAAAGCGTTCCTGGAAAACCTGCAAGCTTCAGGCGTGCTACTTGAGAACTAAAGCTCGCTTCGACTTGGTGATCACAGGACCTCTCAAGCGCCGCCTTCATGCAAGCCCTTGCAATACCGCGCTTGACAATTTTTGAATGCGCAGAGGAAAAAGGGAGAAGGCTCTTTTGAGACCTGGCGCTAACACCAACATACATGGCTGTTGAGAACGAAAGTTCCAAGTCCAAGAAGCGTAGCCTATTGTCGAAGAATGCTCAGTGGTCAATTCAAATGGACTTAATTCCGCGAGGAACACGTCCAAAATTTCCGCAGCAGGCTGCAGGTCATGAGAGTTAGTGCTATAAAAAATTAAAAAGTCGTCCACGTATCGCATCACCTTTACCGTGCTAGTCTGTCTGAGCTGGCTCTCGAGATTACGGTCATAGCTGGCTGGTAGAATGTCACTGAGAATAGGGCGATGCATGAGCCTATGCAGACTCCTTTCCGTTGAAAAAAGCTTATCGTCGAAACTGATGAAGGTGGATGCTTGTAAAACTTTAAAAACTCTAAAAACTTGTCTACAGTGATTCCACATGCGTTCGAAACTTAACAACACCGTATCTGTCAATGCAATTACCAACTTCGGCACACACATCATCCTGAGGTAACGAATAATACAAGTCTTTGACATCGACCGAAAAAGCACAAGCACCTACTGGACAGTCTTCCCGGAGAAAGGCAGAAACGGTACCTGGGGTCCTTATGAGGAAAGGGTCATCGATTCAATGAGGCACAAAAACCTTGCAGGAACACACCAACTTCTCGTTGCCAGGTTCCGCGCTCAGAAACGATCGCCCGGAACGGGCAAAGGTCCTTGTGAGTCTTGGCGCTGAAGATGGCGTGCAAAGGAACCAGCTTTTCAGCCTTCTTCAGCGATTGTGGCGGAGTATATATAGGCAGACTGGAAGAATAAAACACATTTGGTTGTTAGTCAGCGCCGTTGTTTGTGTCCTTTCTTTGTCCCGTCTTTTAGCGCTGTTTCTAAAGTTAATCATGAACCAACCAGCCCAATCCGTACCTTATTGCACTGGCCAGCTGTTGAGGAGCACACCGTGCATTTATTACCTTTTGAAGACGAAATATCGAAGGCGTGGATGCCATCAAAAGCACTAAAGCTTAATACTACGTTGAAACTGGCAAAGCATGCTGATTGCTCGTGCTTGAAAGCACTACCTTGCACTAGATTTTCGTCAAAGGAGAGAGAGAGAGAGAAGCAACTTTATTAAGTGAAAATATTTTCACAGAGGGATGGCGGTCAGGCCGTGCCTGGCGGCCACCTCCTCGGCTCGTTGTATGGCCCGGAGCTGTACTTCGAGGCTCGTACTGCGGAGTACACTTTCCCACGCCTCGGGCGAGGGAGTGGTCAGGAGATCAGGCGGGGGTGGATCCTCGCTGCAGTCCCATAATATGTGAGAGAGGAGGCGACGGAGCCACACTGCGAGCAGTGTGGACTGAACAGATCGGGGTAAATGTGTGTGTACACCTGTGGGCACGGGAAGGAGTTCGTTTGGAGGCGACGCCACGCGATCTCTTGTGGTTTCGTGAGTTTGGGATGCGGCGGTGGTTCGTTCGACGCCCGGGATAGTGCTGGGCTATTTCTGATAGGAGGTCAGGGGCTCGCCGAGGCCCTCGGGTTCGTGGCGCGGCCCACCACTCGGTTGACGAATTCTCGAGCTTGTCGGTGGGCGGCCTCGTTCCCCGGTTTCCCGCGTGCGCAGGGACACAGATGAGAGATATGGGAGGTGGATCCTCGTCTTCGAAGTGGGCGAGGGACTGAAGGAGCCTTAAGGTACCGGGAGCAACGGTACCGCGAGCGAAATGGGAATCGCGTTTTCGAGTCACTGAGAATCGTGGTCAACCCGGAGGTCACCGCGAGAGCTATGGCCGCTTCCTCGGCTTCGGCAGGGTGGAGGGCACGGACGGAGCCGGCTACTCGTAAGACTGCGTGGGTGTCGAGGGGGGTGCGAGTGGCCATTACGCTGAGTGCGTACGCGCTTGGTTGAGAGGGGTAGCGTGCCGCGTCCACGTAGGCCGCATCGGGCCGCGAGGCGTAGGCTCGTTTAAGGCTTGGGCTCGTGCTCGCCGTCTACCGTCGTGATGTCCAGCAAGCATATTTTTCGGCAGTGGCTTGATGAAAAAACGTCGACGTAAAGGCGGCGGTATTGAGGCCGGGTCAGCGCCCGATGGCGAGGCGGTGAGGCCGATCGTCAAAGGAAACGCTCAAAGGTATGAAGTGCACCCCCACACAAAGCTCACGCCTGCCTTCAAACCCAGCTGCGTGTCACGCAAATTAGGTTCGCAAAATGAAATAGGTGGGCATCACACTGCAGAATACAGCTGTTAGTGTACTTACTCGCGCATTTTCACTCGGCTCCTAGTTTTTTTGCTTGAATCACAGTTATCCACTCGCGCCGAAGCTGAAAACACCGCACCGGCACTATTTCCGTGGCGCGTCGTAATCGTCGCAGACGACGCTAATATCCTCTTGTTGCGCAGCTTGTTTTGGCATCCAAAGTGCCCAGACGAGCTCTTATACGCAGAAGCGGCGTGAACGGGTACTTTTTCGCACTTTAAAGCCTCAGAAGTGCAGCTTGCCCTGTTTACTTGGTGCAGCCGCGCGCGCCTTGGCAGCCCCTCAGCCCGTCGTCTGGGTGCGAGAGTATCCGCTCGGCTCGCCAGCAGCCTGGGTGCGAGACAGGCGTGCTCTGGTGTATAAACGACCATGCTCGTTTCAACGCTCTTTGTGACTAGGGCGTGCAAGGTAGCTATATCGCAATGCTCAAACTGGTGCTCGCTACATCAGAAGCAAAGCAACATAGACAGCAGTACTCGTACATACCAGTCAATCCAAGCTTGTTTCCAATTTTATTCCACAAATCGTCCTTCAGCAAACTGTCCTTGTGCTTCGGGTGGCGTTTGTCGTAAAGGACGAGGTAGTTCCGCACCATTTCGATTAGCAATTCCGCTATGTGGATGCTTTTCGACTGCGACGTGACGAGCGCGTCGGACTTGGCCGCCATTTTTTCAAGTTCCGCGGCGAGCGGATCCGGCGGCGGTTGCCGCAAAAATCGGTCCGGGAGCGATCGGCGCGAAGAGGGCCGATTCGGCGAATCTCGCCGCCGCCGAACCGGATTCTGCGGCTCTCCGGTTGCCCGAATGCTCAGTGTGAACGAGCCATTAAGCGGGTATGCGCCACAGGTGATTGACGGTTTATATCTTCCCAGGAACAGCGAGAACAGAAAGTGGTAATTTAAATGCGAGAGCGTAAAGAAAAACCGACATCGGCAGCGTTGACCCGACGAATGCAAACTATAAAAAAATCACGATCCCAGCAGGAATTGAACCCAAGTACTTTGCGCGGCAGTCATATATTCTGCCACAGAGCCACGCCACGTATTGCAAATGCTCCGGAAAAGACCTTATGCAGGTGTGATGTCGGTGCAGCGTCAATTGTGGTTGCAGTGCTGGCTATCTGCTTTTATAACAAAGTAATAAACTTTACATATGTAATCTAATGACACAGGCGTCATGCCACGTTAACGTCAATTGTGGTTACAGTGCTGGCTCCGCTTTCACATAATTGAATTTTTAATATTTTTACGTACCAAAACCATGATATAATTATGAGCGACGCCGCAGTGGAGGGCTCCGGAAATTTATACCGTCAGGTGTTGTTTAACATGCACTGACATCGCACTGTACACCGGCATCTACCATTTCGCCTCCACCGAAATGCAACCGCTGCCGCCGGGATTGAACCCGCGAGCTTCGGGTCAGCAGCCGAGCGCCATAAACACAGATCCACTGTGGCGGACGCTTTCACAGAAGCCTAATAGCCATTACATTTGTATTCCTATGATTCAGCAAGCTATATCCAAGCGTTGCCCGACCCCGGAGGAATGCGCTAACGAAAGTTACGTATGATATTCACATCATCGCGCCATAAAGTGCACTTAGTTTCGATAATACTCACGTGTTCTCAGTGCTGACGTTACGCCAGACCATAAGTCACCCTTTAAACGCCAGTGTAGTCGACGAAACTGGTAAGGCCACACTGTACACACAACTACTACGCTTACAAAAACACGTCGATCCACATCGTAACGTTTGCCTCAAGGTAAAAAAGTGCAGCATGGACAACCGCACGCTGATTGCTTCGCATGAAACCGATTGCCGCAAGATGGGGATCTGCCGATTATTTACAGCACAGCTGTTAGAACCTGGCTATATTTCTAATGTCGTCGTGCAGTTTTGGACGAGCTTAAAATAGCATCGTGTAGCGTAGCTAGGTGGAGAGGAGGATAGCGGCGCGGCGAGGGCTTAGCACAGGAAGGGGAGCGGGCGGCGGCACCCACACCATATACTCCGTCTTACCACTACCGTTCAGCACTGCCAAAGCTACGATGTGTAAGCAAGCCAGATGCTTGCGCAGCGAAACATAGTTCCAGCAAATACTGCCTTACATTTCGTAGGGTTGAGACGTTTCGCACTTGCTTAGCACGTGTTACTTCGCATCAACACGTGCTACGTCTATTAAATGCGTAGCATTTCTTAGCGAACCATTGGCACTTTGAGCGTTTCTATCTACGTATCTATCTCTCTACCTAGCCACATACGTCTGGGTGCTCTCGTGATCGCCTCCTTAACTTGGTGTAGACCAAAATTGGCATGGGAGGGCAAGAGGATTTGACGAATATGACGTCGGGTCATCACATGAATAATGTGAAAATCCTGCAGCGTACGTTGTCAAACCCTTTCCTCCAGACGTCTGGGGCACATACCCGTTTACCACGGGCCGCGTTGTACGGATATGTGCCAAGGTGATTGACAGTTTATGTCTACACAGTAACGGCGAGAACAGACGATGGTAATTTAAATGCGAGAGCGTTAACGAAAACCGACATCGGCAGCGTTGACCCGACGAATGCAAAGAATAAACGTTAGGATCCCAGTAGGAATTGAACCCAAGCATTCTGCGTGGCAATCAGTTATTCTACCACAGAGCCACGCGAGGTCTATAAACTGGTTTGGAAAAACAGCCTAAGAAGGCGTAATGTTGGTGCAACGTCAATTGTGGCTGTGGTGCTGGCTGTCTAATTTTACAAGAAAACAATAAACACTACATATGTACTCCTACAATACAGGCGTCACATCAGATTAACGTCTATGGTTCCAGTGTTGAATCCGCTTTTATAGCAGTCTAATAAACATTACATTTGAATTCCTATGATTTAGCAAGCTCTATTGAAGCATTGCTCGGCCCCGGAGGAATATTTTGAAGAAAGTTACGATGATATTCACACGATTGCGCCATAAAGTGCACTTTGTTTCGATAATACTGACGTATGTACTCTAACGTGAGGGCTGGCGTTACGTCGCACCGTAAGTTACACTTTAAACCCCAGTGTTTTCGACGTGCCTGAGAAGCCCACGATGGGCACACAGCTGCTAATTTTAAAAAAACACGTCGATCCACCTCGTATCGCTTGGCTCAAAGCCATCAAATACAGTATAGAAGTACTCGCTGACTGATTCGCATGAAACCAATTCCCAGAAAGCGTGGGATCTGCCGGATTTTCTCTGTCGCATTTACGCCGTATTTCTTTAATTGCTGTGCCTGTAACCACCAGTAACTGTGGTTCAGGGGCGCAGCCCCTGAACCACAGTTGCTTGCGTATATATACGCAATGTTGCTTGCGTATATATACACGCACTCATACAAACGCACGCACGAACATACATAAAGTATGGTTAAACACTCCCCCCCCCCCGAAAAAAATTTCTGGCTACGCCCCTGCCGTGGTTACAAATGGACATGCATGGCAGCGTCCATGCCCACGCAACCGCCCGCTTCGATTCGAACTTGTGCTTGTTACTTGCACACAGCGCTGACAGCAACAAATAAATGGTGAAATGAGCCATCGCTTTCTTCCATTTCATGATGGGGACAAAGTATCATCTCCGTATTGTCGTTATTGGCAAGATGAGCTATTTGTTTAGCGACGCCTGCTAAGCCTAACGCGCCGAGAATTTGATAGGGGTTCATGAAAATAGCGCAATATAATCGCGAATACGTTGCTGTCGAAGCGTCAGGACATGAATCTAAAGCAAATACAAGCGTCCGTTTGGAACTTGCCGGCCACGCAGCGCACGACGACGGGATAAATTCGAGGCGGACGGCACCTATGTCGATGGGTGCAGCCATCCATTATTTTTTTCCGGCGCCGCCGTCTGCTCACGTTACTCGCGCAACACGTGTACGAAAATGCATGTATTAAAATTAAATTATGTGGTAGCGTAGCCAACACTGGAACTACAATTGATGTTAACCCGGCATGACGCCAATATCATTGGAATACATATGTAATGTTTATTGCTTTGCAATAAACTTATATAGCCAGCACTGCAACCGCAATTGAAACTGCACCGAGATTACGCCTGCATAGGGTCCTTTTTCAAAGAAGTTTCAAGACGTGGCGTGGCTCTGTGGTAGAGTATCTGACTCCCACACGAAATGCTTGGGTGCGATTCCTGCTGGGATCCTGATTTTTCTTAACACGAAAGTGTTTTATGCCGGGGTCCACCAAGACTTTCATGACGCATTTCCGTCACGGAAATACGTCAGCAAAATGAACGCTATCAGATGGCAAAGGAAAATTTATAAGAAAAAGTTCTGTTGGCAAGAGTCGAACCCACGACCTCTCTGTCCACGACGATGGCTGGCGGGCTTTAGCCCACTGAGCTTCCGCAAAACACACTGCGGAGGCTACCTGAACGCGCCTTTTATCTTTCACACTTTTCTTTCACGCAGCTCTTGAATAGACTGATGTTATGAGCGTCCCATTTATAATGGGGCGGTGACATGTGTGCCACCAGGCTCGAGAAAAAAAAAACGCGCCGTTGCTACAACTGTCTCATTCGGCGCGTTTTCAATAGAAGTGAAATTTCGTCAGCGCTTTAATACCGCGAGGAGGCGGCTTGAGCCCAAACCTCGCTCATACCATCCATCCATATCAAAAAAGCTCTCCGACGCTTGCCTGGCTGTCACACCGCGTTACCTCCTCGCCATGTGAGAATTACAGGCCAGGCTAGATGGAAGACACGACGCGCGTAGCGTTTCTGTTCGCGTTTCACGAAGCATTGGAGGAGTGCATATCGAGTAACAGTGTTTATTATGTGCTCGTTGCCATCTTTGCGTGGGATTCACCATACGCGGTGTCCGCGTGCATGTTCAGAACTTCACCTACCGCAAGAGTTAAATCTTGATCATGGGCGTTAGTCGTCGGTACAGAAATGTACCACTAGGCGTCAACGTGGGTGCGTCCACATGAAGCGGTGCTATATCTGTCAAACAGCAGTAGACGTTGTACAAGCTCTCATATACCAATGCACTATAAACTGTCAACTACTTCTGTGACGAAACGTTTCACTTTCGTATTATATCGATTGCTATGACAGAAGGATCAGCCATGTTTTCTTTACATTTGCCGGGTCAACGCTGCCGATGTCGATGTCGATAGATAGATAGATAGATAGATAGATAGATAGATAGATAGATAGATAGATAGATAGATGAATAGATAGATAGATAGATAGATAGATAGATAGATAGATATATAGATAGATAGATAGATAGATATATAGTAGTATAGATAGATAGATAGATAGATAGATAGATAGATAGAGAAGCCTTGGGACATGGTATGGTTACCCTCTCCAGCGCCTTCTAGTGGGTCATCCTCTTTGGTTGCTTGAAGAAAGAACGCCGCTCGCGCAGGGAGTTCGTGCCTTGCCGTGACTGTCGCCATTACTCATTGTCGTTGAGTGCTGTCTATTAAACACCTTAACAATTTGGTGGAGAGTGCTCTGCTCCCATTCAATGCCCCTGGAGCTCCGATCCCGTACCTTGCCATCTACCATGCCTCAAGACGCCGCCCAGCAAACGCCTCCTCTCGCAACGAGCACATGTCCCGGTGTCCCCCGTATACGCGACCCACCTATCTTCACTGGCGCCGATAGCACCGACGTGGAGGACTGGCTCGCAATTTACGAGCGCGTCAGCATCCCCAACAAATGGGACGAAGAAGGCAAGTTAAGCAACTTGGTGTTCTACCTCGCGGGCGTAGCAAGCTTGTGGTACAACAACCACGCGTCCGATTTTGCGACTTGGGCCGATTTCAAGACCGCCGTCATCAGCGTTTTTGGCCGCCCAGCAGTTCGTAAGCTGCAAGCCGAACAGCGCTTACGTGAGCGATCTCAGCAGGCCGGTGAATCGTTCACAAGTTATATCGAAGACGTCCTCGACTTGTGTAAGAAGGCCAACGGAACCATGTCTGAGTCTGACAAGATCCGGAACGTAATGAAAGGCATTGACGACGATGCCTTCACCATGCTGCTCGCCAAAAACCCTGGCACAGTGGCCGAGGTCATAACGCTGTGCCAGAGCTACGAGGAGCTCCGCCGGCAGCGTTCGATGACCCGTCGCTCCCCATCACGCGACGCAGAGCTTGCTGGCTTGGCGGCAATATCTGACCAGGCCGCGTTGCTGGCAGAAGTCAAGTCATTCGTGCGCGAGGAAATTGCACGCCAGATCTCCCTCCTCGCCTTTGCCCACCCGCCGCACGTTCAACAGTCGTCGACCACCCTTCTTCCTCCTCTCCGCCGAGCGATTGAGCAGGAAATTGCGGAGGTCATGCCTGAGTACCACCCGCAACCTCCGGCTCCTGCGCCTCAGAGTTACGCTCAAGTTGTCGCCAGGACGCCCCAAGTAATTCCTGCGGCTGCCCCAATGAGTTACGCCGAAGCCGCCGCTAGACCTCCGTTCTTTGAGGCGGGTGTGCCGGCTACATATGCTGACGCCATCCCTCGGCCCCGACTGCAGCCCACTATGCAGTCATTTCAGCAGCCGACTCGTCAATCACGTACTGCGACATGGGCGGGACCTACCCCGGCGAACCGATGGCGCACCCCCGACAACCGGCCCATCTGCTTTGCTTGCGGTTACGCCGGTCACGTGGCACGTTATTGTCAACGCGTGCAGCCGCCTCGAGTCGCGTCACCTGTCACCAGCCAGTCAAGCCGTGCATTCTACGACCCACCTCCACCTATGTCGCCGACGTCACGCCCACCTCCAGCTACTCGCCGCTCTCCGTCTCCCCGACGTCGGTCACTGTCACCCATGCGGCCTCGTTCGGTCGCACGAGAGCAGGAAAACTAGTCGTCGCAGTCCAGGAGGCAAGGGCTGCGACGCTATCGAACTGTGAAAGCCCTCAGCGAAGTCCATCGAATGTAATCGACGTGCTTGTGGACGGTGTTCGCGCATCGGCCCTTATCGATACTGGAGCCGCTGTATCCGTTATGGACGCAAAACTTTGCCGCTTACTTCGAAAAGTGATGACGCCACTTTCTGGGATGTCCCTTCGTACCGCGAGCTCCCAGAGTATTCATCCCACAGCAGTATGCACTGCTCGCGTCGTCATTCAGGACGTTCTGTACGACGTCGAGTTCATCATAATTGCGGCATGCTCTCACGACGTCATCTTGGGATGGGATTTCCTCTCCCGCCACGACGCCGTAATTCGTTGCGCACCAGCCGAAATCGAACTCTCACCGTTCTCACATTTGACGCCGACAGACAGTCCATCGGCAATGAGCAAGATCCTCGTCCAAGACGATACGAAAGTGCCTCCAAACTCGTCAACGGCTGTGTCGGTCTACTGCGCCGGTCTCTCCGACACCACTGCACTCCTTTCGCCATCTGCCCGCGTCTGCACTAGGAAAGGGTTGCTGGTACCTTTTGCGACCGTGCGAGTCACTCAGGGCAGCACCACTATTTTTGTTACCAACCCATCCCCGTGCATTGTTACGTTGGTTCGAGGGGAATGTCTCGGCAAAGTGGAACCCGTTGAAGACGCACAAGTTCTGGACGCACCCGATGACTCGCACTGTACCAGTTCCCGCACCATCAGTGCTGTTTCCACGTCTGATTCGTCACCTACTGATGTATTTGGTCCCTCCATTGCTGACAACCTTACGTCGGTCCAGCGTTCGCAGCTTCTGTGCTTGTTGGATGAATTTCGTCATTCTTTCGATGTCGGGCAAACTTCCCTCGGCCGCACGTCCGCTGTTACGCATCGCATCGACACTGGCGCCCAACCACCACTGCGGCAACGTCCATATCGCGTGTCTCCCACAGAACGCCGGGTAATTAACGAGCAAGTGGACGATATGCTTCGACGCGATGTAATTCGGCCCTCCGACAGCCCATGGGCGTCTCCTGTTGTTCTCGTTACGAAGAAGGACGGTTCTGTGCGGTTCTGTGTGGACTACCGACGGCTCAACAAGGTCACCCGCAAGGATGTTTATCCACTGCCGCGAATCGACGACGCGATTGACAGCCTCCAAGGAGCAGAATTCTTTTCATCTCTCGATTTGCGCTCGGGGTACTGGCAAGTACCCATGGCTGATGACGCTCGACCAAAGACAGCCTTTGTCACGCCCGACGGCTTGTACGAGTTCAACGTCATGCCGTTCGGTCTGTGTAATGCGCCCGCGACCTTCGAGCGCATGATGGACACCGTTCTGCGTAACTTGAAATGGCACACGTGCCTGTGTTACCTGGACGACGTCGTCGTCTTCGCTCCGGACTTCTCCACGCATCTCCAACGTCTGCGGCATGTTTTGACACGTTTGAGCAACGCCGGCCTCCAACTGAATCTGAAGAAGTGCCGATTTGCGGCACGGCAGCTGACAATCCTCGGCTACGTCGTGTCCAAAGACGGAATCCTTCCCGATCCGGCCAAGCTTCGGGCCGTGGCCGAATTTCCCAAACCTACGTCCGTCAAAGAACTGCGCAGTTTCGTCGGACTGTGTTCATACTTTCGACGCTTCATACGAAACTTTGCCACCATCATATCGCCGCTGACGAAGCTCCTTGGAAGTAACGGACCCCTAAATTCGTGGTCGTCCGAGTGTGACGACGCGTTCGCAAAGCTCCGTCGTTTGTTGACGTCTCCTCCCATACTACGTCACTACGACCCTACGGCCCCTACGGAGGTACACACGGACGCCAGCGGTGTAGGCCTCGGCGCTGTCCTTGCGCAACGCAAACCAGGGTTCCCCGAATATGTCGTGGCATACGCAAGCCGTACGCTTACCAGAGCCGAGACCAATTACTCAGTCACGGAAAAAGAGTGCCTGGCGATCATATGGGCCCTTACAAAGTTTCGACCTTATTTGTATGGTCGCCCATTTGATGTCGTCACCGACCATCATGCACTATGCTGGCTGTCGTCATTGAAGGATCCCTCAGGCCGTCTCGCCCGCTGGGCACTTCGCCTGCAGGACTACGACATCCGCGTGCTGTACCGCAACGGACGCCAGCATGCTGACGCCGACGCCCTCTCGCGCTCTCCCTTGCCTGACGACAATGCCCCCTGCTCAGTATCTCACATAGCTGTTGCTTCAATCAGCGTTCACACCATCGCTACCGAACAGCGCAAGGATAAATGGATCACCTCGCTGATCGACTTGCTCACTGATCCGACGGCAACACCATCCACTCGCGCGTTACGTCGTCAAGCCCACCATTTCGCCGTTCGTGACGACCTCCTGCACCGACGCAATTACAACGCCGACGGCCGCCAGTGGCTACTAGTGATACCCGCAGTCTGCGTTCTGATATATGCGAGGCCTTCCACTCCGACCCGCAATGCGCGCACTCTGGGGTATCCAAAACTTACCACCGCATTCGACAACGATACTTCTGGCGTGGGATGTACCGCTACGTGCAGAAGTTCGTTCGCTCCTGCCTCGATTGCCAACGCCGAAAACCTGCAACGCACGTGTCGCCAGCAGGTCTACAACCATTACCTTGCCCTAACCGTCCGTTCGGGCGCGTGGGCATCGATTTGTATGGACCACTTCCTCTGAGTTCGGCTGGTAACCGCTGGGCCATCGTCGCTGTTGACCATCTAACGCGATACGCCGAAACCGCCGCCCTCCCAGCGGCTACAGCGCGCGATGTTGCCTCCTTCCTACTACACCGATTCATACTGCGTCACGGTCCACCCCAAGAGCTTCTCAGCGACCGAGGCCGTGTCTTCTTATCGGAAGTCGTGGAAGCCATTCTGAAAGAGTGCCATGCTGTTCACCGCAAAACTACTGCTTACCACCCGCAGACGAATGGCCTAACCGAACGCTTTAACCGCACGCTCGGCGACATGCTGTCAATGTACGTCGCCGCCGACACACCAATTGGGATGCCATTCTGCCCTTCGTCACCTACGCCTATAACACCGCCCCTCAGAGCACTACTGGTTTTTCACCGTTCTCTTACTGTACGGAAGGCACCCGTCGCACACCATCGACACGATACTTCCATACAAGCCGGATTCATCTGAGTGTGCGCCTATTTCTGACACAGCCAGGCTCGCTGAAGAGTGTCGCGAGCTTGCCAAGACATTTACGACGCAGGAACAAGAGCTGCAGAAGAGCATTCGCGATGGCACACCACTTCTGAACCCACGTTCCTTCCTGGAGCGCTCGTATGGCTCTCGGTCCCTACCACTGCAAGTGGCCTTTCTTCAAAACTGCTGCCGAAATACGAAGGCCCATACCGGGTCGTCGAGCGCACATCCCCGGTCAACTACTTGATCGAACCCATCGAACCAGCTTCGGACATGCGCCGTCGAGGGCGCGACATTGTCAACGTGGAGCGCCTCAAGGCCTACTATGACCCACTCATAGTGACGAGCTGTTAGGTCGCCGGACGGCTCCCTTTTCGTACCCGGGGTAATTGTAGAGAAGCCTTGGGACATGGTAATGGGTTACCCTCTCCAGCGCCTTCTAGTGGGTCATCCTCTTTGGTTGCTTGAAGAAAGAACGCCGCTCGCGCAGGGAGTTCGTGCCTTGCCGTGACTGTCGCCATTACTCATTGTCGTTGAGTGCTGTCTATTAAACACCTTAACAAGATAGATAGATAGATAGATGATAGATAGATAGATAGATAGATAGATAGATAGATAGATAGATAGATAGATAGATAGATAGATAGATAGATAGATAGATAGAAGATAGATAGATAGATAGATAGATAGATAGATAGATAGAAACGCTCAGAGTGCCTTCGGTTCGTTAAGAAATGCTTCATATTTATTATAAACAAGTACAAATAAGTCATGCGAAAGGCAATAACAATTATACAAGAAGCTAAAAGCTGTTCACGATTATAGGGTTCCAAAAGAAAATGGCGATACTTGCATTAAGTCGCGCAAAGCTTGAAATAGCGAAGCTGGACGATTCTGAAGTGTAATCTGGGGGTCTTCTAGGTTGTTGCTAGACTTTAGCTAGGTGACGCTAGGTTGTTTCTAGGTTGCCTTTAGGTTGCTGCTAGGCAACCTAAAGATAGATAGATAGCTAGGTGATGCTAAGTTGTTTCTAGGTTGCCTTTAGGTTGCTGCTAGGCTTTAGCTAGGTGATGCTAGGTTGTTTCTAGGTTGCCTTTAGGTTGCTGCTAGGCTTTAGCTAGGTGATGCTAGGTTGTTTCTAGGTTGCCTTTAGGTTGCTGCTAGGCTTCAACTAGGTGATGCTAGGTTGTTTCTAGGTTGCCTTTAGGTTGCTGCTAGGCTTTAGCTAGGTGATGCTAGGTTGTTTCTAGGTTGCCTTTAGGTTGCTGCTAGGCTTTAGCTAGGTGATGCTAGGTTGTTTCTAGGTTGCCTTTAGGTTGCTGCTAGGCTTAGCTAGGTGATGCTAGGTTGTTTCTAGGTTGCCTTTAGGTTGCTGCTAGGCTTCATCTAGGTGATGCTAGGTTGTTTCTAGGTTGCCTTTAGGTTGCTGCTAGGCAACCTAAAGATAGATAGATAGCTAGGTGATGCTAAGTTGTTTCTAGGTTGCCTTTAGGTTGCTGCTAGGCTTTAGCTAGGTGATGCTAGGTTGTTTCTAGGTTGCCTTTAGGTTGCTGCTAGGCTCTAGCTAGGTGATTCTAGGTTGTTTCTAGGTTGCCTTTAGGTTGCTGCTAGGCTTTCGCTAGGTGATGCTAGGTTGTTTCTAGGTTGCCTTTAGGTTGCTGCTAGGCTTCAACTAGGTGATGCTAGGTTTCTAGGTTGCCTTTAGGTTGCTGCTAGGCTTCAACTAGGTGATGCTAGGTTGTTTCTAGGTTGCCTTTAGGTTGCTGCTAGGCTTCAACTAGGTGATGCTAGGTCGTTTCTAGGTTGCCTTTAGGTTGCTGCTAGGCTTTAGCTAGGTGATGCTAGGTTGTTTCTAGGTTGCCTTTAGGTTGCTGCTAGGCTTTAGCTAGGTGATGCTAGGTTGTTTCTAGGTTGCCTTTAGGTTGCTGCTAGGCTTCAACTAGGTGATGCTAGGTTGTTTCTAGGTTGCCTTTAGGTTGCTGCTAGGCAACCTAAAGATAGATAGATAGCTAGGTGATGCTAAGTTGTTTCTAGGTTGCCTTTAGGTTGCTGCTAGCTTTAGCTAGGTGATGCTAGGTTGTTTCTAGGTTGCCCTTAGGTTGCTGCTAGGCTTCAACTAGGTGATGCTAGGTTGTTTCTAGGTTGCCTTTAGGTTGCTGCTAGGCTTTAGCTAGGTGATGCTAGGTTGTTTCTAGGTTGCCTTTAGGTTGCTGCTAGGCTTTAGCTAGGTGATGCTAGGTTGTTTCTAGGTTGCCTTTAGGTTGCTGCTAGGCTTCAACTAGGTGATGCTAGGTTTTCTAGGTTGCCTTTAGGTTGCTGCTAGGCAACCTAAAGATAGATAGATAGCTAGGTGATGCTAAGTTGTTTCTAGGTTGCCTTTAGGTTGCTGCTAGGCTTTAGCTAGGTGATGCTAGGTTTTTCTAGGTTGCCTTTAGGTTGCTGCTAGGCTTTAGCTAGGTGATGCTAGGTTGTTTCTAGGTTGCCTTTAGGTTGCTGCTAGCTTTAGCTAGGTGATGCTAGGTTGTTTCTAGGTTGCCTTTAGGTTGCTGCTAGGCTTTAGCTAGGTGATGCTAGGTTGTTTCTAGGTTGCCTTTAGGTTGCTGCTAGGCTTTAGCTAGGTGATACTAGGTTGTTTCTAGGTTGCATTTAGGTTGCTGCTAGGCTTCAACTAGGTGATGCTAGGTTGTTTCTAGGTTGCCTTTAGGTTGCTGCTAGGCTTCAACTAGGTGATGCTAGGTTGTTTCGGTTGCCTTTAGGTTGCTGCTAGGCTTCAACTAGGTGATGCTAGGTTGTTTCTAGGTTGCCTTTAGGTTGCTGCTAGGCTTTAGCTAGGTGATGCTAGGTTGTTTCTAGGTTGCCTTTAGGTTGCTGCTAGGCTTTAGCTAGGTGATGCTAGGTTGTTTCTAGGTTGCCTTTAGGTTGCTGCTAGGCTTCAACTAGGTGATGCTAGGTTGTTTCTAGGTTGCCTTTAGGTTGCTGCTAGGCAACCTAAAGATAGATAGATAGCTAGGTGATGCTAAGTTGTTTCTAGGTTGCCTTTAGGTTGCTGCTAGGCTTCAACTAGGTGATGCTAGGTTGTTTCTAGGTTGCCTTTAGGTTGCTGCTAGGCTTTAGCTAGGTGATGCTAGGTTGTTTCTAGGTTGCCTTTAGGTTGCTGCTAGGCTCTGGCTAGGTGATGCTAGGTTGTTTCTAGGTTGCCTTTAGGTTGCTGCTAGGCTTTAGCTAGGTGATGCTAGGTTGTTTCTAGGTTGCTTTTAGGTTGCTGCTAGGCTTCATCTAGGTGATGCTAGGTTGTTTCTAGGTTGCCTTTAGGTTGCTGCTAGGCAACCTAAGATAGATAGATAGCTAGGTGATGCTAAGTTGTTTCTAGGTTGCCTTTAGGTTGCTGCTAGGCTTTAGCTAGGTGATGCTAGGTGTTTCTATGTTGCCTTTAGGTTGCTGCTAGGCTTTAGCTAGGTGATGCTAGGTTGTTTCTAGGTTGCCTTTAGGTTGCTGCTAGGCTTTAGCTAAGTGATGCTAGGTTGTTTCTAGGTTGCATTTAGGTTGCTGCTAGGCTTCAACTAGGTGATGCTAGTTGTCTAGGTTCCTTAGGTTGCTGCTAGGCTTCAACTAGGTGATCTAGGTTGTTTCTAGGTTGCCTTTAGTTGCTGCTAGGCTTCAACTAGTGATGCTAGGTTGTTTTCTAGGTTGCCTTTAGGTTGCTGCTAGGCTTTAGCTAGGTGATGCTAGGTTTTTCTAGGTTCCTTTAGGTTGCTGCTAGGCTTTAGCTAGGTGATGCTAGGTTGTTTCTAGGTTGCCTTTAGGTTGCTGCTAGGCTTCAACTAGTGATGCTAGGTTGTTTCTAGGTTGCCTTTAGGTTGCTGCTAGGCAACCTAAAGATAGATAGATAGCTAGGTGATGCTAAGTTGTTTCTAGGTTGCCTTTAGGTTGCTGCTAGGCTTTAGCTAGGTGATGCTAGGTGTTTCTAGGTTGCCTTTAGGTTGCTGCTAGGCTTCAACTAGGTGATGCTAGGTTGTTTCTAGTTGCCTTTAGGTTGCTGCTAGCTTTAGCTAGTGATGCTAGGTTGTTTCTAGGTTGCCTTTAGGTTGCTGCTAGGCTTCAACTCGGATGCTAGGTTGTTTCTAGGTTGCCTTTAGGTTGCTGCTAGGCAACCTAAAGATAGATAGCTAGGTGATGCTAATTGTTTCTAGGTTGCCTTTAGTTGCTGCTAGGCTTTAGCTAGGTGATGCTAGGTTGTTTCTAGGTTGCCTTTAGGTTTGCTGCTAGGCTTTGCTAGGTGATGCTAGGTTGTTCTGGTTGCCTTTAGGTTGCTGCTAGGCTTTAGCTAGGTGATGCTAGGTTGTTTCTAGGTTGCCTTTAGGTTGCTGCTAGGCTTTAGCTAGGTGATGCTAGGTTGTTTCTAGGTTGCCTTTAGGTTGCTGCTAGGCTTCAACTAGGTGATGCTAGGTTGTTTCTAGGTTGCTTCTGAGCGCACGAAGGTTCGAGTTAACCCACGACAGTCATAGCCACGACAGGTATGTCCCAATTCCAGAGACAGAAACTCGCGCTGCAACCGAGCGTTCGCACCTTCCATAAAACCACGCGCACGTCGTCGTTCGCGTAGGGCTTCCATCGCTTCGGGGTCTTCTCGCAGCCGTCATTGCCTTTCCCGTTCCCTAGTATTATCTCGTTGTACATACCGCTAAAGCACTCCGTACAGATGCTTAGCGAAGCTAAAACGTGCGGCCACGGTGTTTGTCACTCGATTAATTCCGACGGTTTATTAACTCTTTCGTTACCGTGCTTATAGAACGTCGGTCACCGGTGACCCGAAGGCGCCGAGCGAGAATTTAAAAATACGGGCGCTCCTGTCAACTAGTTGCACCATCTAGCACATTCTGTAAGCACCAATGTTTCGTTTCCTGCGTAGTAAGCTTTTCTTTTTTTTTTCCTGCGTAGTAAGCACTTGTACACACCAAAGATTTTACGGCCGGTTTAACAGCCTCGCTGGTAAAATTCTGACACACAGCAACGCTGATCAGTGGTGCAATATATTATACAATAAAGAGCGTATAAAAGAATATTAACACAATCGCAATCGATCCCGGTAGGTTGGCCCTCTTTTCCAATAACCGAAATTCTTTTTGTGTAAGAATTTGATTGCAAATTGCCATCTGTGTTCTGCCACATTTTCTTTTTAATTCAAATGAATTTCTGTGACCGTTTAGGTATAGGTGAAACTTTGTACGAGAATGTTTTTACGTATTTCTTGTATAATTACATTGCGGAAAACACAACCAGAATTCGCATTCTCTGTTTTGGCAACTGACTTCCTTATTTGAATTAGAACGTCATTTTACTACTCTCGTAATGAGTGCCTCAGGCAGTTGTTTTAAATGCAAGTGAGCAGAAAGTTCGCCAAGTTCCCAGAAATCAGAGGGAAAACACGATTGCAGTTACGTGCAGCATCTTTATATTGACTTACCACTTTTCAGACGAGATATTAAAGTAGGTTATGTTTTGTGTAAAAGTATGCGTTGTTTCATTCGTACTTAGTGTTTTTGCATAGACGCAATTCGTAATGTTGCGACCTTGAGGATCGGTGTTGAAGTTTCTTTCAGTCAGGTACATTGGTGAACTTTCGGTCATAAACTGCAAATAGGGAGAACACTATTGCAATAAATCGACGCAGAAGACCAGTAAACCGCGTCATAAAGCTTTGGCGTTTATAAATGTGGAACGTAGGTTGTTTGTGTAAACAGCAATTGGACAACATTATGCACATGTATCTACATTGTAACTGGACCTATTTGTTGATAATCATAAATCATCTGTTGTAAGTAGCTTTCTATCCCAAAACAATGTTTGTCTCGTAACCACAGAATAGAAATAATCCAGTCATTACCAGTTATGGCATTCTACTGCTTTCGTTGGGAGTATACGTAATAAAATATTGAAACGGGGTGTTGAGAGTGCAGATCCCCGCGATATAAATAAATCTCCATACAACAACATAATACGGGGATAGTTGGTAATTATTCATCATAAAACTAATACGGCTGTGCAAACACGGACACAAGAATAGAAGACAAGATGTTCGGTCCGCGTCTGCGTTGTCATGTTCGCCTCCCTTGTGTCCATGTTTGCATGCCCGCCTTCTTTTATGATCATCTTCCATTTATGAAGTCGCGGCGTAACTTCCCACCAGTAGATTTGTGCTACTGTTGAAATTTCGAAGGAGCGTTCGACCTACAGGTAGAAGCACGCCATCCAATAACAAATTGAGCAGGTTTAATTGCTGAGATACTCTACCCGACCCTTCTATATGCGCAACCACTGTAATTGAAAATGGCCCTCTGTACCCTCGTGTTTCGGTCAAATTAGGTCTGGTTATATAACGTCTTGTCGCTGGCTACATCACGCCATTTCTGAGAGACATGTCATTTCTCTTGTAGCCCCACACTGTTTCCACTTCACATGTGTTATCCCTGTTTCATTAGTCCAAGGTTTTCCTTTCCTAATGGTACTATAATGCCAATCTCGGCACCTGATACTTGTTTCGTTTCCGCTTGTGCGTGGATGTAAGTGTAATAAACATTCATCGTAACTGAAGCACCTTATGACTTGGCTACATCTTATTTCTAGAAAAGCGTCATAATTGTCTTTCTTATTTCTGTATCGTTATTTAGTGACGCCATCCACATCCGAGCAAACCGTGCCTTAGCTTGCCCCTTCATTTAAGAAAAGCTTTATATGTGGTGTTTTCAAAGGATTCATTTCCCTTGCTTATGAAGCGTTTATTATTCCGTTAAGCCTGTCTCGTGTTCTTTGCGAAACTTTCCGAAGTGACAAGCAATAGTCCCGCGCTGCTGTTTTGTTCCGCCCGGTAATTTATCATTGAAGTTGTGTAAGTGGCGCGCACAACACTGCAAGCATCCTAGGGTCTTACACTATGACTAAGACGCTTCGAAGGTGAAAGCATTAGTGGCGATGTATTAAAGAGTGAAACGTCACGTCTAAAACTGACCGGCTGTTTGGCTCTTCATGCCTCATTTAATGCTTGTCAAGCATCCTCTACCATCGCATACGTTTTCAGGACACACGCACACTAGGCCCTGGGTGAGCGTATTCCATCCACTGACCTCAAGATGGCTGGACGGCGCATCGCCGCTTCCCGAGGCGCGAGCATGTGAAGCCACCGGAAGTTCCCCCGCTTATTCCGCTACACTCTAAACGTGGTAAGCGATAAACGTGATTTTATGCACCTATAAAATAAGGGTTACATTAGCTTTGAGTGCATAAATTGTAAACTTGGTAACCCTCACTATATTAGCGGTAGAAAACAGCGCTAAAAGACGGGACGAAGCAAGCATGCAGAGCACGGCGCTGTGCTTGCTTCGTCCCGTCTTTTAGCGCTGTTTTGTACTGTTAATCATGAACCAACCAGCCCAGATGCGTACTCTACTGCACCTCACTATATATGGCAGCACAATATCGCATTTATCGGTTACCATGTTAAACGTGCAGTTGCCTTCTGCTTCGCTTCTCCATGCGCGCTAGACTGTTTTGTGAGCGCATTCTAATAGCGAAGCTGTTATAGATATACAGATCAATCTCCATGGTCACCAGAAAACTATCATCATCAACGGGTATGTGCAACGGAAATCGGGTAAAACCCACTACTCACCACTGGTCCACTAAAAGTGAAGAAGGCAACAGTTAGCCCAACAAATGGATGCGAAGCGACGGCGGCGAGACAAAAAGATAAAAAGACAGAAAAACATAGACAGAGGGAGAAAGAAATAGAAAGAGAAAAATAGGGAGAAATAAAGAGATTAAAGACATAAAAAGATAAAAGAGACAAAAACGTGGACAGAGAGTGAGAAAAGGCGATAGAATGAGATATAAACAAACAGGCACGAAAGGGAGATAGAAAAAAAAAAACAGAGAGAAAGACAGAAAGAAAAGAAAGAGAGAAATAAAGAGAAACAAATAAAGAAAGAAAATGAAACAGAGAGAGAGAGAAAGGGAGGAAAACAAAGATAGAAAGAGCGAGCGAGAGAAGCAGATAGAGACAGACAAAGAAAGAAATAGAAAGAAACAGATACAAAAATAGATAAAAGAAACAGAGAGAAAGCGAAACAAAAGATGAACGATAGAAATAAATGAAGAGGAACGAGGAAGGCCACTCAGCTGCGCTCTTCTTTCAGGCTTGGCACAACTAGTACGAACCTGCCCATATTGTTTTTTTTTATTTTTTTTAAATATCACTTTCTTGAGGTCGCTAGAGCAAAGCAAGACAGCCTTCGACAGTAACAGAGGAAGATAAATTTCGGCTAAATGCACTCTTTAAGACGAAAAGATGTGCACATCAGTTTGGTGTCTTTCCAGAAATACGCCTTTCTGCCAGACCCATTTACGCCTGATGCCGCGGCTTTGCGCTGTGATTATGTTCCTTCCCTTGCAATATGCGGAGTCGTCGCATGTTTACGACGTCTACATTCACCTATTCTTTGTATTTCGCTTTCAGGTCACTGCGTACCGTTCCATTTTGGCTACGGCGTAAACGTTTCAGAAATGTTGCCCTCTCTATCCTCAAGAGCACACGCCTGTGTAAATGCACATATCGGAGAGTTGCGATTGACCAAGAAAAGCTTCTACGAAATCACCGCTCAGGTCTTGTGTACACGTGAAATGTCGTGCACAAATGCTCAACAAATGCATTACCATTAAAGCACACATAAACAGGTGGACCCGCCACCGTCCTACAGCTGTATTTCTATATTACTGGCACTATGCTACAGTGTAGCAGCCGACGGAACGGGGTCGGCACGTTCCACTACTTGCGGCAACCTTACAATAACATATGCTCGCAATGCCCTCAATACCAGCGCTGGCATACGAACACTGCGGACTGCACATCATCGCTCGTTAACCATTTGTGTGGAGTGCTTCGCGGTGATTTGATTGTTCTTCCTTTATACCGCTTCGGCGACGACCACTCGAAGTGCTTTCGGGGTGTTTTAGTATTAGAGGTTCGAACTGCGAAGCATTCCTTAGCGAACCTTAAGCACTTTGAGCGTTTCTATCTATCTATCTATCTATCTATCTATCTATCTATCTATCTATCTATCTATCTATCTATCTAGCCGCCTACGTCTGGGTGCTCTCGTGATCGCCTCATTAACTTGGTGTAGACCAACTTTGGCATGGGAGGGTAAGAGGATTTGAGGAATATGACTGTCGGGTCATGACATGAATCACGTGAAAATCCTGTCGCGTACGTCGTCAAACCCTTTCCTCCAGACACGTGTTCCACATAACCGTTTACCACGAACCGCTGTGTGCGGGTACGCGCCACAGGTGATTAACAGTTTATATCTACCCAGGAACGGCGAGAACAGACATTGTTAATTTAAATGCGAGAGCGTTAAGAAAAACCGACTTCGGCAACGTTGACTCCGAGGTATGCGAAGAATAAAAATTAGGATCCCAGCAGGAGTCGAACCTAAGCATTCTGCGTGGCAGTCAACTATACTACCACAGAGCCATGCCATCTCTAGAAACTGCTTTGGAAAATGCAAAGCTTATGCAGCCTATGCAGGCGCAATGTCGGCGCAACGTCAATTATGTTTGTGGTGCTGGCTATCTAATTTTATAAGAAAACAATAAACACTACATATGTGCTCCTACGATACAGACGTCATGTCAGGTTAACGTCTCTGGTTCTATAGTATTGGCTACGTCTAATAAACATTGCGTTTGTATTCACGTGATTCAGCAAGCTATATTGAAGCGTTGCTCGACCCCGGAGGAATACATTACGAAAGTTACGCATGCTATTCGCAACATTGCACCGCAAAGTGCACTTCATTTCGATAATGCTGATGTGTATGCTCTAACGTGAGCGCTGACGTTACGTCACACCATAAGAGACCTTTAAAACATCAGTGTTGTTGACGTGCCTGGTGAGCTCAAGATGTGCACACAACTACTACACTTACAAAAACACGTCGATCCACCTCGTAACGCTTGGCTCAAAGCCATAAAATACAGCATAGAAGTGCTTGCTAACTTCTTTGCATGAAACCGATTCCCAGAAGGCGTGGCATCTGCCGAATGTTTAGCGTGTACTTTAACGCTATCTTGTTACTGGAATACCGCATTACGTTTACCGTGTTACCGGAACGCATGTTTTAGCTTTCCATACGTAAACGTATAAGTTTGCATTTTCGCGAACCACTAAATGATGATGATAAGAGCATTTAACTCTATTTAGTTTATATTAGATTCAAAAACCACTGCAGCAAAATCGTGATAGAGGCTTTTTTTACGTGCAGGGCACTCCGGTATACGTAGGCGTGCGCAGGGTTCCCCATTAGGTGGGTGGCGGGAGGGGGCAAAGATTCATTGCTGCCCCTCCCGCCCTCCCCCGTTGGTAGACTCCAAAGAAACAATGTTTCCCAATGGAGAAAACTTAAAATATATCAGGTGTGTCTCACAATGGCCACCCTGGCTTTCCTGAAGTAAAGAGTGGAAGTAAACAGTTCTTGGAATACAACACCAGGGGCCCGCGGCCGCCATTACCAGCAAAAACCTGCCTGAACATAACCTAGTAAACGTATGGGGCAGACTTTGCGCCCCCTCTGCCTCCCTCGCGCGCACGCCTTTGCCGGTATATATATACATATATGTATACGCTAAGAGGTGTAGGAACACCGGGTTACCGGACGATGATATCGACATCTTGTGACGTTTCGTGCAACCACAATCACTGACAGGGTTGATTTCGCCTAGCGTTTTTGAGGCGAATAAAGATTAAAAATTTCAACCAGCACCACTTCGCGGACGCCGATGAAACAGCGAGGGTGGAGGCGTTCTCTTCGTCAGGCTAGCGCATTTCTATGTTTCGAAAGTCCTTCGGGTATGTTGTATGACTGCTCTTTATTAAACACTCTTTGGTAAGCCTTGAGGTGGCGGTACAGTTTTATTGCTTCGTGACCATACCACTCTTACACACAGCTTTACAAAGAAGCTTTCGCTTAAGATGCTCCTATATGTTGTGTCACTGCTCTTTATCAAACACTCTTTGTTTAGCTCTGAGGTGGTAGTATAGCCACTGCCTTTTTACAGCGAAAGCTGTTATGAGATTATTTCAGCGGCCGTTTTTGGCGCCGTAGTTGTCCGCCGCCGCCGGTGTCCGTAACCACTATCGCTCGAAATAAGAAAAAAAAACGGAGTAAGAAAAAAAATTCCAGGATGGAACGAAGTTCGAACCTGGGCCCTCTGCGTGGGAGCCCAGTGTTAAACCTCTGAGCCATGCCAGTGCTTGAAACTGCTTTGCGAAAAGACCCTATAGAGGCTTCATGTCGGGAAGGAACCACATTAGCATATGCAATATATCGTGGTAGAAGAGTAAAAGAAGATCCAAGCGTCGAACAACGCGAATTCTGTAACCAGGCGTCACACAATGCGAATTGCGCAACGAGTAGGTTGTTGAATGCTTCCAACGCATTACAAAGGTCTCCGCCATAATTCTTTATCGTCATCATGCACAGCATCAACAAAGTGCGCATAATGCCTTACATGCGTTTAACAGGTACCACGGCTCTCCGTAGAATGACGAAAAGTGGCACAGTGCCTGCTGCCCTATTTCTCAAAAATTACAATGATTTATAGCGTAGTGGGTTCCTCGCAAGTGCACTTGTATTGGATACCAAGGAAGCCCATAAGCGCATGATCCATTTCCTCGGGGTCTCAGTAAAGTTCTTCGGTAAAAATCAATCGCGAGCGCGAATTTCGATATATCCAACGCACAGTACATTATAGAAGGCACATTTCGGTATAATAATGCTGAGGCAGCTACCGGTGTTCGATTTAAAGCATAATTTACTGCACCCTGGTTCTTTGAATACGTCTTTGACCGTATACTCCCACATAGCTTGAAGGGATGAAAAATCCTTAGAACACGTGCCGTCGTTGTAGCCAGCGTTTCGACAAGCGGTCTCACTCTATTCAAGGCAGCGACTGCCTTGAATACAAAAATTGCTGCATGTTCAAGGTGTTCAATACCTGGATAACGAAATGTGTACCAGGTAAGTCAAGTGACACTTTCTCAAGTGATGCCATTGAATTGGCCAACAAGTTAAAGTCAATTGACGCTCGATATACACCAGTAAATTAAGCTTGATAATGGTGCTTATTAGGTATCGAGGCCTAATTGACGATTGATAGACTCAAGATTAACGTCATAACGCTGTAAATAGGAGCGCACATGCTCTTTCTTTTTTTGTCGGAGGGCGTCACGGGCCACGTGAGCTTTGCCCTAGGCGGTAGCTGGCCAATAAGTCCTCGAATGCTCCGGGGCGAGGCCCTCGCGATGAAAGAACGCCGCCAGAAGCTATGACGTCACGGCGTTTGGTGCGGGAATTT
Organism: Rhipicephalus sanguineus; assembly: GCF_013339695.2. NCBI lineage: Eukaryota > Metazoa > Arthropoda > Arachnida > Ixodida > Ixodidae > Rhipicephalus > Rhipicephalus sanguineus. Next base: position 818,415 of record NW_023615352.1, read on the forward strand.
CAAGGTGACGTCGCCACCCGCATTTTCTTTCTGCGCGTTTTCTCGCTTACCAAGCGTCTTCTCGCGGCAAGTGTGGTGATTTTGGTAGTGTGAAAGAGTAATTTACTAATACGAGAAAAATCGTTTTCCTCTTCAGTGTACCTTTAATAATATGTGAGACTCTTTATGGCCTGCGACGGAAAAGGAAATAAATCTATAATAGACTTGTACATTTCAGCGGCCTCTGCACTCTCCACAGGATACGCGTACCCTGCGCAAGGCCTTTAAGATGCTTGTGTAGCGCTAAGAGGTTTGGCCTAGCCATTCGGTGGTTCGTTAAAAAATTACGGCGGTTGGTTAGAACTTTCCAAGAAAGTGTAGACGCAAACCTATAGTTGAACCTTCTGTTGATCTGCTACTGAACTCTCTGTTGATCAGCCATGCGGCAGCGGGCTCTCTGGCCACCAGTTATACATTTCCAGAAAGCTTGCGTCGCATTGGCCGCATTTTGCCCTAATCGGGCCGCTGCTACAGCTTCGTCCGTAGCCTCTTCCTCCCGATGGCAATCACGACGGGGGGGCATCCAGAGCTGTTTTAGCCTCTTACGCCGTGGCACTCCATCTCCGTCTTCCCTGTCTGCGACAAGGGCCTGGTCACGTCAGATTTGCGCTTTCTGAAGCCATGTTCTGGAGGCAACGAGGTATCATAGTCCAATCCGAGGTGATACAGCAACTGCGTTGTTATCTCAACAGAGGCTCTGCGCACATGGCAGCTTCTCTCGCGCTCTTCCCCGCACTCGTTTAAGAGTTGGTAATTTTTAAATGCAAAAATGGGGCGCACTACAACACAGGGACAAAAAGAAGAGAACCACGACACAGGCGTCTTCTTTCGTCCAGGGTTGTATTGCGCCCCAGTTTTGCATTTAAGATGAGTCAATACCAACTAGCTCAAATGGCTGATTTGCTACGAGTTGGTCATATCTGCGCTTTTCCAAGCGAAGCTTCCTATGAGTTACAGATTTCTGTGGCGGCGTTATCATACCAGTGGTGTGGGCAGAAATATTTTTCGGGGGGGGGGCCCCTCCTTTATCTGGCATTGGATCTGGGCAGATAAGTGCGGCCGAGTGCCATTTTGCGCTGTGTATCCCATGGGGAAAGAATTTTTGGGGGGCACGGGCCCGGTGTGCCCCCCCCCCCCCCCTTCTGTCTACGCCACTGCGTCATACGCGAAAAATTCGGCGCCGCAGTGCAGAGCAATGCGGTCCTTAAAGGTGAGCCGTTCACAGTCGTATATGTATGAGCCGTTTTCCAGTTATCGATGCACTCTCTATGGTGGGCTTGCCGGCGATCAGCCTTTTCTGCTATGGCGATCTGATATTTCATTAAGGTCGCTTGTCATTTCACGTTGCCCAAATCGTTGTAACGACTGTTTTATTTGTGCGAATCAAGGCTTATTCTGACAATACTTCGGAAGCATGAAAACCTCATTTCTTTCAGTGTGAGACAAGTCTCTCAGATGTATTTTGCTAGTAAAAGTTAACAGAACTGTGTCAAAAATAACGACTCAATGTCCAATTTCGTGTCACTGCTCGGTTTGCGAGGAAGCTGTCAAAGGATTAAAAGCTTGAAGCGTTATCTTAAACCAGCGCAATCCATCCTCAGTCGAGAAGCACTTGCTATGCGCTTATTATCGCTCCTGAGTATCACATAACCATTAGTTATTTAAGGTCTTCAATCGAGGTCGATGTTTCATTCGAAAAGCGTTCTTCTCCGTTGTGAAGGCGATTCATGTTGTTTCTATCGCTCTCTCCTATAGCAATGTACCAGAGAAATTGGGCAAATCCCACTACTCACAGCCCTGGTCCACTAAATATTAAGAAGGAAACACAAAGGCAACAAACACCAATTGGAGGCCGCACATTTCAGCTTCTTTTGCTAGCCATCTGCGCCAGGTGCTTGGGCGGTGAATGTGAACGCGTCCCGGTTCATAATGATAATTTTCTATCTACGACACACGGCAAACGTCGACCATAACAGCTCTGCTGTGAAAGCAGGATTCCAGAAAAAGAAACACAGGCATTCTGCGTGACAATCACCTATACTACCACAGAACCATGCCAGGTCTTGAAGCTGCTTGGAAAAAATGTCCCATGCAGGCGTCATGTCGGTGCAGCTTCAATTGCGCTTACAGTGCTGGCTGTCTCACTTTATGACAAGGTATTAAACATTACATATGCGCCCTTATGACACAGGCGTCATGTCGAGTTAACGTCAGTTGTGGTTGTATCGTTGGTTCCAGTTATTTATAACAGTCTAATAAACAATACCTATGTACTCCTATCATTCCATTTGTATTCCTATGATTTGGCAAGCTATATCCAAGCGTTGCTCGACCCCGAAGGAATGCGCTAACTAAAGTTACGTATGATATTCACATCATCGCACCGTACAGTGCACTTAGATTCGATAATATTCACGTCTGTACTCTAGCGTGAGTGCTGACGTTACGTCAGCCCATAAGTTACCCTTTGAACGTTAGTGTAGTCGACGTGCCTGGTAAGCCCACGATGTGCACACAGGCACTACACTTACAAAAACACGTCGATCCGCCTCCTAACGCTTGGATCAAAGCCACAAAATGCAGCATAGCTAGACAGCTACTCGCTGAGTGCTTCGAATGAAACCAATTCCCACAATGCGCGGGATCTGCTGATTTTTTTTCGCATGCATTCCGTAATGCGTGAGGATGGGCTGTATGGTATTTGGCCGGTGGTTCCATGTATGTTTGAGAAGCAAATGAAGAGGTACTTGCCTTCCAGCCGTCGGTCTGGTTCTTACAGTTAGAAGAAGAAGAAGAAGAAGAAGCATTATGAGCTACTGCTGAGGGAGCACCCGTGCCCAATATAAAAAAAGCGATTCTCAACATCATTGCCACTAGCATAAGTGCCCCGTAGCATGCTCGGCTCATAAGACTATACGGCTTTATACGGCGTGAGGAGGTCGGCTCCGGGATTGAAGACGGTATTGAGGTGTCGGTGTTTGTCCCTCAAATTACGAATATAAACAATTCCGCTAGACTTAAAGATTACTCGCCCCCCCCCCCCCCTCGTTGGGACGTAGTTCTGACATACCTTTATCTGTCTTGCTCAAGTTCTAACTATATAACGAAGCAGCTAATGTCAGAAGTTTCCGTACCGTGAGCGCGCCGCCAACATACGATAACATTTCTGAAGGGTAGGTGTTTTGTCAAGCTGATATTTCGGTCGATTCATGTCACCCCCACAGTTATAAAACAGAATAAGAAAGGTATTTAGTTGCACAAGGCCCGAGTCACACTCTCTAGCTTCCAGACTACCCTCTCAAGTACAACTAAACCAACTGTAGCGCGAAAACAAAATGTATGGAGAGGAAACTAATGGAAACGACCACAAAAATTACAATGAATGAGCCACTTACTAAAATGAATAAATAAAATTTAGGAATATGAAAATACCAGCCTGGCAAAAAAACAACTTTCTTTTATGATGTCCAGTATTAAAAAATGTCAGGCTAAACGAACAAATGTAATGATAAGACACATCAGCTGTGTGCTTTTATTCAATAAGCACACAGCTATAAACTCAGAATTGTCAGAGGCAGGTCAGGGTATTGAACTACGTACATCACATTGCTCAGTGTCAAAATATCACAATTTGTGGCAAGTCAATCTGAAAACATAGCTTCATGACAGGTACTTGATGGAAATCACTAGGCACTTCCGGAAGTCTGCTAAGAACACTTCAAATAGCATACACACGAAAGTTGTGCCATTAGCAGCATGGGGCAGCGTTCCACGTCAAACATATCTTAGCACAATAGCCCTAGTGCGGTTTCTTGAGGATGCCGACAAGCACAGACGCTCAAAAAAGTTCTTCCCAAGGAAAAGAGAAAAATGTCAATCTCTTGACATGAACTTAGCAAGGGTGGATCTTGGCCTTGTTGGTGCGACATATGCATAACGTTAAGCGCAATACTGAATCGACGAGGACGGGACAGGGAGTGACACACACAAGCGCTAACTTTCAACAATGCTTTATTGTGAGCCGGATCACTGCATAAATACATGAAAATTGCGGACATCAGGCATGCGCAAATGTGAAGGATCTAGAAATGACAATTCTTTTCTGGACATGATAATGAAGGTGCGCTGACACAATCTTGGCCTAACTCGTGTATGGTGGCTGATTCAACTATCAACCGCGTGGTCTCATCTTTGTGCGTGCGTACGACAGAGCACTCATGAAAAGCAGGCGAACACCACACGTGCTGCAATGCGCGGTTAACAAACCATCGCCACCCTTCTTACATTGTTTTTGTGTTCTCTAAGCCTGTCGTTAAGGCAGCGCCCTGTCTGCCCCACGTAGAATTTCCCACACGAAAGGGGGAGCTTGTACACGACCCTTCTTTGCATTCCACGTGGCGAACTCTGTGATTTTTTACGCAGCCGCGCGCTTTGTGAGCAGTTGGGTTGCTGAGCCTGCACAGCTTTCCCAGTTTGTTTGGAGCTGTAAAAGCGACGCCTATGTTTGCTCGAGCGCCCACTTTTTTTAAGTTGTGGGAAATCTTGTGAAGGTATGGATGGTTTGTTAACCGCGCATTGCAGCACGTGTGGGTGTTCGCCTGCTTTTCATGAGTGCTCTGTCGTACGCACGCACAAAGATGAGACCACGCGGTTGATAGTTGAATCAGCCACCATACACGAGTTAGGCCAAGATTGTGTCAGCGCACTTCATTATCATTGTCCAGAAAAGAATTGTCATTTCTAGATCCTTCACATTTGCGCATGCCTGATGTCCGCAATTTTCATGTATTTATGCAGTGATCCGGCTCACAATAAAGCATTGTTGAAAGTTAGCGCTTGTGTGTGTGTCACTCCCTGTCCCGTCCTCGTCGATTCAGTATTGCGCTTAACGTTATGCATATGCTCTTGACATCCATCTTTTTTTATACTAAAACCTGCCAGTTAGCCCATCAAAAAGAAGAAACTAATAATCTGGTTGGTGTAGCCTTTGTTTCTAAACATCTAAGGCAACTATCACCTGCAATAAATAGGAGAAAATATCATTTCATTATTTGCTATTATACCTAAAATAGGACGGTCTGAAAAGTTGAAAACTCGATAATACCGTATACGGTGACAGAGAGCGAGCCTGCTATATTTAACCAGGCGCGTCTCTTAACGTCTAGGGCAAGTACCACCTGCAATAAATAGGAGAAAATATCATTTCATTATTTGCTATTATAACTAAAATAGGACGGTGTGAAAAGTTGAAAACTCGATAATACCGTATACGGTGACAGAGAGCGAGCCTGCTATATTTAACCAGGCGCATCTATTAACGTCTAGGGCAAGTACCACCTGCAATAAATAGGAGAAAATATCATTTCATTATTTGCTATTATACCTAAAATAGGACGGTGTGAAAAGTTGAAAACTCGATAATACCGTATACGGTGACAGAGAGCGAGCCTGCTATATTTAACCAGGCGCGTCTATTAACGTCTAGGGCAAGTACCACCTGCAATAAATAGGAGAAAATATCATTTCATTATTTGCTATTATACCTAAAATAGGACGGTGTGAAAAGTTGAAAACTCTATAACACCGTTCAGCGACAGAGAGCGAGCCTGCTATATTTAACCAGGCACAAGAGACGCGCAAGAGAACCTTTTAGTTTTGCTAAAAGCTGCCGCGTTCACCGAGAAAGGAGGAGGTTAACAAAGTAGGGGAAACATAAATCCCAAGTACGAAAGCGCACCGAGATAGTCAAGGCAGCACTAAGAAATCACAGCACTGAGAAAAAAAAGCCGAACTCCTCCCCGTGAAACACGGCTTTGACTCTCATGCCCTCAGAAATTCGCAACTAACAGAAAATCGTGCCCAGCCTCGTTACATGCAGATAGCCCTGTGGAAAAAACCATGAACCTCTCCCCCCCCCCAAAAAAAAAAACGCTGTCGCTGCAAAGATTCTCTCATACACAAACTTCAGCGACACAATAAAACAGATGACACATGCCGTAACTTCCAACAATGCAGCATTAAAATTGGGTGCGCAAAGCTTTGCGTTAGCGTTCATCGCATTTGCGCATGCGTTATACGCTACGTACGCAACAAACGCTATCTTTGCGTACCCCATTGTAAAACTGGCTACTGCGCATGCGTTTTACACCATCCTCTTGCGTACTCACGTTAAGTGGCAGAAATAGCAAATGCGCCCAACGAACGCTACCTTTGCGTACCCTATTCTAAACCTCATCAAGCGGCCAAGAAAAACATAGCCATTGTACTTAATATAGGTTAACAAATATAAATACGGTTTTCGCTCGTGTTCGTTCGAACATGAACGGAAACCGTGACCTGCATTTACGTTTCGACAGCGTTATCATGTATGCTGAATAAATTCCGCAGTAACGTACTGCTGAAACATGTCGCACATGCAGCCCGTGATGCAATGGAACACGCTTTTTCATTTGTAATAGTTCTCAAATACTGAGCGCAAGCGCAATAAAAATGAACTTACCTTCAAAAATGACAGAAGCCTGTGGTTGACAGTGCCCGTAAATCCACAGAAAACTAATCGCACATCAAAGTAACCACGCTCGTCCCTCGAGCATAGAAGAAAGGAAGTTGCGAGAGCGTCCCGCGCGCAAGCTGATGCGTGAATTTTTCCGCAGAGAATCTTACGGGACTCTAACCGTCAGTCAGCGTAACAGTCGCTCCACACAGACATACTTGCATTCGGGTCCACAAGTCTAACACGCAGCGAAGTATAGTTTCTTCACAGCTGCGTTTATAGCATCCATGAATCGCGACACAAGCACGAAATATAGCAAAGGAGTGCATGACCGGTGAGTTCGACCACCCATGCGAAATCGGCGAGCTTAACTGACATTGCAGAAGCAACGGCCGCGCGGATGGATACAGTCAGCGCTAAGACCTTCCTGAGGAAGTTAGACGGTTATCGCTGAGAGTAAATTACAGTAAATTACGTAACGTGTACTGGTTAACGAACTTTGAAGTCTGCATTATTGTTGACGCAATGTAGACAACACACGCCTTTATCCTTTTGCGCGTTACTTTCTTTATCGCAATGAGAGATGGCGTGCGCAGGCTCAAGTTCAAATTTGTATTCGCGGTGGTTCATGCATGCCCATGCTTGCATGGGCCAAGTGGCGCGCGATCCGCGGCTGGGCGAGGAAACGTCTTATAAAGTGCGTCTTCTAGACGTCATAAACAGGACGTTTTTAAAACGTTGAAATTGGTTTAGAATCGAACAAACGTCTTGAAATATACGTTCCAGACCAATATGATCCTAAAAAACGCGTTTTGTAGACGTTATCAAAAAAAGTCACAGTTTCGCCGCAAGGGCGAAGCAATGAATGCGATAGCAAGAAACTAATGCTATACGAAGTAAGGCTCGCCAATGCATACTCTCAGTTTGAACAGCGCTCCTGTTGCAAAGGCGGCCGAAGCAGCGAAGGAAACTAGCGTGCTTCAAGTGTCGAGCTGTGACACTTGATAGTTCGCTCTCATCTTCTGTTTGTTCGTTTAGCGGCGTCCCTTGAGCTCGAGTGACTTTCGTACGCTCAGTAACATGAGCGCGGACATCACGGTGAAAGCTCGAAACATCCCTCTTCCCCTCACCACGAGAAAACCGCGCGAGCAGACAGCGGAAGGGCAAGGTTCTCCCTGCGCAAATATAAGAAGAAGCGCGCGAGCTCGCCGACGACTTTTAAATCCGTCCGTCGAGCTCCTCGAGCCATCTCGCTGGTGAAGAAGCGCTTATAAGCGCCTGCCTTCTTTGAGTCCTGCCAGCGGTAAAGAGTGTGTATATAACGCTCGCCGTTAGCTACCTGAAGGATCTGCGCTTTCTGGCGTAGTGGTTCGTCACGCGCTGGGGAACGAGAGGTCGCTGGTAAGATTCCGCGCTTCGGAAGCATTTTTCAGAATCAATTTTCTTTGGGACTTTGATATATATATATATATATATATATATATATATAGATATATATATAGATATAAATATTATATATATATAATATATATAATATATAAGATATATATATATATAATATATAATATATATCCATGCAATATATCACGCATGCGCTACCACTATGGCATATCGAGAATAGTGGTAGCGCCTGCGTGAGCCAACCGTCGATTAACTTGCATAAAGATGAAATCAAATGCCTTAACAGTTATCTTCCACGTAGACCGCCACGCGTGCCGGATTGATAGGTCGCCTGTTGCATGGGCATGCGCAGATAAGTTTTCGTGCCTCTTTCTTTCAGCCATTGTGCGTCTCTTCAGTTGTTAGTCGGCGTTTGTGGTGTCCTGACTTCTTTCTTGTGTCCATGTTTGCAGCTCTGTCTTTTTAGAAAGTGATACAACATTATATCGCTCTGGGATTGGTCAAGGCTCGGGTGATGGTCAGACGTGAAAACAGAAACCGGAAAAGGCAGTGCTGTCAATCATTTTCTCGTCTGCTAGACAAAGAACGGGTGCAGAACGGATGGAGAGACCGTGCCGTCCAATAGAAGGGATATAGATCGGTTTCCGGACGACTTAGATTGAACATAAACGTAAGCGCTTGGGCCGGAGAATCTAACTTGCTTTGTGTGTGGCTTAATCGAATCGCGCCCCGATATTTTGCGAAAATTGCAACCAGCACCCCCAACCAAAGTCCTGTGAAACTACGACACCATTTAGCGGCCAATAAAGACGTTAACACAAATATATTGTTGAATCATCGCACTGTTCAATTTCAAGCTTTGAAAAAAAAAACTGTCCCCAAATATTGATGTTTAATTATAATAATTCTATGTTTCTTCATGCGATGAAAACATTTCTGAATTCCCTCAGCAGACAATCCGACGTTGACGCTTTTCCGGGGCGCTTGCCCTTCGTCTATTGGCTGTTTTCTCCCTCTCGTACTCTCGTGAAGTTGCGCTGCGTTCTATCACAGAACGTGCCCAAGACTGCGCCCAATGTGAAATACGTCCACACTGCTCAGAATTCCGTTCGTGTCTGCCGATTCTTGCATTTCGCCGAGCTCACCTTCTTTGACCACCCAGCCGCACACCCGCTGTCGACGCTGTGCGCGCCTTGTCGCCAGCCAGATGTCCGTGCTCGCGCGTATCGCCCATGTAACCATCAAACTCCGAAGAGCAACACTAGGGTGTACTAGAATAGTACTAGAATATTCTAGCACAGTCTAGCAGCACAGTCTCTAGGTGCGTAAGAGAAACGTTGAAGGAAGGAAGGAAGGAAAATTGCGGTCAGCTCCACTCAAGTGAATGCTGCGGAAGTGCAATGCACGCTCTGTCCCTGTGTTTCTCTTTTCGCAGCATTTTTCGATGCGAAGCAGCTTATGGCCGAGTTCAATCCGGTGGTATGCGTCCAAAACGCCCTTACTGCGCACGCGCAACCCCTCTCCACACACCTCCTCTCCCCTCTGCCTCCAGCCCCTCTCCTCCCTTTAACTTCACCTCTACCCCACTCCCCCTCTTCCCATTCTCTTCCCCTCTCCCCCATCTCCGCCTCTCGCGCGCCTGTCGACCGCGTTCCCCGCTTGCCCTGTGAAAATTAACGGCCAGGCTAGAGGGAAGGCACGACGCGCGTAGCGTTCCTCTTCGCGTTCCACGACGCTTTGAATGGATGGATGCAGCTTACGGCGCGGGACTTCGCCCAGCTTAAGCACCTGGTGAGCCAGCTCCTAAAAAAACTTACAGCATCTCCCGCTCAAGCGAACCATCTCCCCGCTGCTTGGCATCTACACATGTTACCCTTTAGCGGGAGATGGTGTAGCTTTTTTTGTAGCTCCCGCACCTCGGGATCTGCTCGATACCGGCTTTTGGCCTTTGCTTCTCTGGCTGTCGCCTTTAGATTTTCCATGCGTCTTTGCCGTTTGGCTGCTGTATCCTCCTTTGCTAATGGAGGGTGGAGCAATCACTGTAGTGGAGCGAAGGCGGTATATGGCTAGGCGAAAGGAAAACATTTAGCAGTGGCTGAGCTCGGCTATGCAAGGATATACGTAACGTGAGCTAAGGTTCAGCTGATTATTCTTAGCTTTCCTGGTTGTCTAGGATCAGCTTGATTATCATGGCAAAACATTCTCATCTTTATTTTCACCATCATGCACTTATCATCTTCCAAGCTGCGAGGCAACTGCTTTAGCATCTCGTCCGTGTCTACCGGCACGTTAACCGCGGGTCCCTTAATGCAAAACTGACCATATCTCCAGTTCATTAGACGAAGGATGTGAACGAAAGGAATTAGTGGCGAAAGTAAACGTTCGGCCACAACGTTCAGAACCGGTAGACCTGGTGGCATAAGCGGGTAACGATACCCATTGGTAACGCTAAAGGGTGGAGTCTTCTGCTTAAGGAGAAAGTTCTTGCACGTTGTACGAACCCGCGCCACGGTTACACCCCACTCAGGCAGCGCCGCTAAACTCCACGTTTCACGCATGGGCACTACTTGCCGGCGTCAAGTCTTTCATGTGCCAGTCTTTCACACACGTCGCACACATATCCAAACGGATTGTATGCGAAGTCCGTCTTGAAGGTCCGAGTCGTACTGGCGCTTTCGCTAAGTTTAACCATATAGTGAGTCTTCACGTCATTGATGGCGTCAAGTTGTTGCTGCTGCTGACATGGTCGGGCACGTCGCTCAGCCTCCTGGCGACGCCGCTTTGCTAGGCGTTCCTCCCTTTGCTCCGGTGTCTCCGCAGCACGTTTAGCGTTCGTTCTTCCTACGCTCAACCGCTGATTGCCAGGCAATTACTTCAGGATCCGATGCACTAAGCTGCTGCGCCGCTAAGCAGCAATTTCGCCCTCCTCCTCCATGGCTATGCAACACTGGCAAACGCCCCGCTATATGTATACACCCACTGATACCTCTGCGCATGCGCACAATATGAGAGGGGTTATCAAGCGGCTCCGGCGCAGCGTCAGACATGGCTACTGCGCAAAGGAGGCGCACAGCTGGGCAGGCGCTGGCGCCAGTGGGTCTGCCGCGGCTATTACGTCAATCCTCTGGAATGCGCAGGCCGGCGGCGTGACAGCTGTGCGCCGTGTGACGTCACTGCTCCTCGCGAATGCGTAGCACAGCTCTCACGAGCCACGCGAAACTGCACAACTTCGGCAGGTGTAGCTCACGCTGCGCAACCGTTCGCCACATGTTTCGATAATGATCTCCATTGGCTGCGCCATTAGTTACGCCTTGTCTACGTCGCACCCAAGTGATCATGCCATTGGCTGCGCCGTCAGTGACGTCGTCTCTCCGTCGGACGGAAACGGCGAGCATCCTCGGCAGAGACGGCGAGGAAGCGGCAGTGCCGGCAGAGTAGCGTCAACTGGCGCAGCGCATTCGCCGGAGCCAACGCCTGCTTTCGGCAGGAGTTTCTCGAGCGGCACTTCGGTTGCGACGTCTGCGACCGCCTGTGGTTCAACAACAACCTGGCTACGATCGATGGGATCCCGTCTCAAGAACAACGGAACAATGCCATGGAGGTACACAACACCGGCCTAACGGCGCACATTTAAAGGGACACTAAGAGCAAAACGATTTTTCTAATATTAGGAAAGTACTTTTTCACGATACGAAAAACACCACGCTTGCTGCGAGAAGACGCTTAGTAATCGAGAAAACGCGCAAAAACAAAATATGGGTGGCGACGCCACCTTGAAGTTTCCGCACCATTCGCCGTGACGTCACATGTTTTGACGGCGCCTACTAGGGGCTACGTAGTTCCTAATCGGTAAGAGTGAAGTACATTGTCCGCTGAGGGTGCCTTAGACTTAACATAATAAGTTTGGGGTAATTTTGTTGAGCCAATGGCGCCAAAATACGATAAATACACTTTAAAGTTCATGACATCACGCGGGAGATTTCGGCGCGGAATTTAGAAATGAGACTTTGGACTTCATTTTCTCCTCTGTTAATAAACCTATGATGGCGAAATTAACTACAATACAGTTCTCAGAGCACAATTTATCGATCTAAACCGATTCATTGTTTCTCTTTGGTGTCTCTTTTATACAAATATACACAACAAATATTATGCCTTAAGGGCAAGTCTATGTCGCCAATAAAAAAAAAGAACGCATCAGAGTGCACGGCGACGACACGCAACGCTGGTTCGTGCAGGAGATGGCGTTCCTCGAACGCGTCGAACTTTGAAGCAATGCTCCTGAGGCGTGTGCGATATACGCCAACAAGCTCTTCGACGTCATCCTCAACATCCTCAAAGACCGGCGAATTTCGCCGTTCAAGGCCTACCAATAATTGAGAAAGGCTTAATTACAACGTCGGGATTAACCCACTGCTTAAAACCGGGGCCGCATTCTCCAGCTACGCTGCTTAACCACATGTACGGAGTGCTTGGGCGGTGATTTTTACTTCTGCTCGCTCAGCCCTGACGGCGGGATCCGCTCTTCATCGGCACTGCTGTCCCCAGGCGAGCGAGCGCCGTCGTTCTCGGCGAGCCTCCTCAGCGGCGTCCATGGCGGGAAATACCCTACGCAGCCGGCGCCTTCCTATTGGCTGCTGCGTGGGAGCAGCCAATAGCGGTAAAATCCTCAGAAACTTTCCGATGATGGGATGGTGTAGCTTTCTCTAAACCTACCGGCGAAGCTCGGCGGCTGTTTCGCTTGGGACTCCGTGACCATGGCGCATTCGCCTTCGGTATGTATGTATGTATGTATGAATGTATGTATGTATGAATAAAGTTTTAAGTGCATTGCACTTAAAACTTTATTGACCGAGCGAGTCTGTGCCCTTTACGGTTACTTGGGTGCCGCACGGCCAATTCGTCGAGGAGACGCGTCGACAGGAGACGTAAATTGCGTGTGTAGTCCTACCTGGAAGCCTTTACAAACGACCTTCGGAGCTGTGCGCGACAAAAGGCATTCCTTCTTGCAGTACTTGAAACGCCCCTGGCGTAAGCAGCGCACAACTGTTTCACTACATGCACGTCACTACTTGCACGTCACTACATCCCTATTTGCAAGTAATGCAATTGAGATCGTCGCTATAAGTAATCACACGATGACGAGCACGCGACAGATATTTGGAAGCCCGAATATAGTTTCGTCTTGAACATGCCGAGTGCTGCCTTCTTCAACGTCACGAGTGATATCTGGAGGAGGTGCTGCTTCGTTCATGATCCGGACGCCCTCAAGAAGCACCGAAGGCGACGCTAAAGACAACCAGGGTCGTCGAGCTAGCCGCAGGCACGAGGAACTAAAACCAGAGTACGGGCTCCTTCCCGAAAACGCCGGGCAGCCCAAGACTTGCAGAGACCACAGAGACGATGACAGCCCCTGTGCAGCCCACATCGGTCGTCATGCATCTGCCCAGAGAGCCGCTGACTTTCCGGGGATCACCATGTGAGGATCCGGAAAGCTGGCTGGAGGCATACGACCGTGTCGCCCCGTCCAACTTGGACTGTGTCGAGGAGCTTCGCATCAAGGAAATATATCCAGCAAAGAACGGATGCACACAGGAAACGGTGAAGGAGACAGGAAAGCGGCTAGTTTCCTGTCTCACCGTTTCCTGTGTTCGTCTGTTCTTGGCTGGATATGTTTCCCTGATGCAGTGCACCAACTAGCCCAACAACGAGTGCTACTAGAGAAGCTTCGCCCCGTCCATTTCGCCTTTCAAGATGACTCAAGGACCTGATTCGAGAAGGGTTGCGGCTTGGGCTAGTTTGTATATCATGATGATTGCTATAGCGGAAACTAAAGACTAGGACAACGACACACACAAAGACGAGCGCTAACCTGTAACTAAGTTTATTGTGCAAAGCACGAAAATATATAGACGACAAAAAACACGTGACAAAGGATGAGCAATGGACAGAAGTTGAGCAAAGCAATAAAGTCAAACAACAGAAAACATAACAAAGGAAAAACCAAAGAAAAATTATCACTTGGTGCGTGCACCGATGCTTTCCAGAAAACTTAATTCCTTCTCAGAGAAGGACAAAGAGGGCTTGCTCACGCATGAGTCGCGCTCAAGTGCCATCTACGCAGCCTCGACAATATTTGGGTACGATCATCCCTGCGTTTGTACAGCATCACTGCGTCCTCGAAAACAGGCGTGCAGTTGCACGTAGTACAATGCTGTGCAATAAACCCATCTTTTCCATTTCTAACGTTGTTAGCGTGTTCGTTTAATCGGTCATTTATACACATTCCTGTCTGTCCGAAGTGGCAGACCGGAAACGCTTGGGATCCTACGGGAGGTTGGGAGAAGGTGCAACCGCCTCTCTCCTCACTAGCCACCAGAGAAGCCGAGCAGTGGCGCCACCGTACCAGCGCACGTGGCGGATGGACGATAGATAATTTATGAAGGTCCTGTACCGTTTGGCGAAAAGGCTACACGGTCCAGGGTTCTTCTCGACGTTTCGACTGTCATATTTCCCTTGGAGGTGGTTTCGCTAGATGGTGGGGTCAAACTTTTTTTTTATTTTCTCTCTTTTAATTAAAATTTTAGCACATTTTGTTATTTATCTAAATTATCGATTTTGGCCTGCGATGCTTAGGTGGTGCAGGCAGGCAGGGGCGTAGCCAAGGGGGGAGGGGGGTGGGGGGCTCAAGACCCCCCCGAAATTTTTCAATTTTGCTTGCGTATATATACACGCACACATACAAACGCGCGCACGAACACGCATAAAGTATGGTTGACCCCCCCCCCCCCCCGAAAAAAATTTCTGGCTACTACGCCCCTGCAGGCAGGGCATAGATATTTTTTAATTTAAATGTCATTTATTTTTCGCCCAACTCCACTTTAATATGTCAACTTCATGACTGAACTCCTCTTCCGATATTGGTTCATCTAGCGCAGTTTTCACTTCTTCGGACAGCTGAAGCATGCGACCAAAGAAAGGCTGTCTAAAACGTGACATCATTACTACCCTAAACGCGAAGAGATTTTCGAAGTGTAGATGAAATGCTAAACTCACAGCACTGTTATCAGTCAAAACGACTCCATCGATTTCTATTGACTCGGTGTCCTTTCAGAGGGCATGCTTTTCTTCAAGCCCCAAAACCCTCTTCGTAGGTGTCTCTCCAACTGACAGGGTTTCGGCTCTTGCGCGTACGAGGGTTCTTCGGAAACGTACTTCATTGTGGGGACCCTATCACCACTATCACCCCTTGAAACGTCATTTTCGCCTCATGGCGCCCACTCGTCGTAGTTGGCTTAGTTAGGCTCGCCGCCGAGCGACAGATGGCGCTGTGTTCGCGCGGTGGCGCCGCCTGATGGGGAGCAATATTAGGCGGGCTCATGAGGAAGGCCTCTTTCTCCCTTTTTGGGTTTTCCTTGGTGAGTGACGGATGGCTCTAGGGGAGGTCCATGGGTGCGACATCGTGGCTCGTCTCCGTGGACTCTCTTGGGGAGTCGAAAGTTGGCGACACCGCATTCGTGCTACATTGCTAGTATTATGTTGCCCATGTATTATATTAGCATTTCACTTAGGTTATTTGGCATGTCAACTCTAGCTATTTCTTCAATTTGGCTGGCGAGTTCGCCGTTATGTAAAAACAGTAAATAAATGTCCACGTGTTCTTTGCACTATGGCGTCTACTGTGTCCTCTGTTCCGAGAGCGGCGCTTGAGGAGACCCCACATCATCTATCATCTCAACTTTCTTGTTAATAAGAGGGATATCATCATATGTTTTTCCTTGAATAGCTTCGCATTCATCTTCAGAGCTGCCACACAAACAAGTAGTCTCTCTTCTTTAGTCCCACACGACATTTCCCCAGACTGCAATCACAAAGAAAACAACCTTTACTGAATAAGACTTGCACTGTTCTATCAAAATATCATGCAAATACATTCGGTCTAAATGGGCATGACAGGCTCCCAGAAAGCCCGTGAACTTTACTTCACAGGAACCGTCAAAACACTCCCCGACGCCGTCTAATTCAAAATGATTGAGGATCTGCACCAGGACTTCGCTGCAGTCATCACGGACAACGCGATGCGTATATCTTTCTTGAGCATTCAATACGCAAAATCGCCCACGAGCATGATTTTCGTATAGCTTGTGAGGTGTCGGTATATGTTTAAAAGAAATTAACACCCTCTTCCAAACCATTATGCGCATATACACCTAGCACTCGCCACTCTACACTCTAAGGCGAAATTCGGCAGATCCCACGCACCGTGGCAATCGATGTAATGCGGAGAATGCGGAGGGACTGTGGCGTAATTTTTTACATTGAGCGAGACGTTATGAAATGATGCTAAAGATAGGCGCAAATAGTACACGCACACACATATGTTGAAGAGTCGCACATGTATTTATAACCAGTTGTTTACAGTTGCATAATGATGCCAGCAGCAAAATAGGTATTATCCACACCAGACGCGGTAAGCCGATATGTAGTGCTACTTGTCCGTTATGATGGAGAACGCGCGCACGTATCACGAACCCGTGTGCATGTGTGGAAGGGGTTCTTGATAGTGCTCACGTAGCTGGCGGCGCACACAATGTCTTTGTTATTGTGACTGACGCGCGCAACGCAGACCTCGCCGATTCCGCTGCTTGTCTGAGTGTGTTCGGTGTCTGGTGGCCGGCGAAGTGGGATGCGGCCTACGTTGAAGTTGCACATCGCCGTGTTCTTTATATGTGCTCATGCCGCCGCAGCTACAATGAAGCCGCTTGCTGTGGACGACACATTGGAATCCCGTGATTGCAGTGGGCTCATCGCTCTAGGTTTTAGAAAGTGCTAACACGCCAATTTCTGTGAGCACAGCGTCTTTTTAGAGGTCGTGCACGTGCGTGCGCACAGACTATACGTTGAGAGCGGCGAGCGTGAGGTGATTGTTGTGGCTGTGACACCGAATGAAGGTGGTAGCCCAGTCCAAGACAATGTCTAGAGGCCTGTTTTGCTAGTCGGGTCATGTCGTCGACAGACTGTATCGATAGAGCC
This sequence comes from Rhipicephalus sanguineus, assembly GCF_013339695.2. Lineage (NCBI taxonomy): Eukaryota > Metazoa > Arthropoda > Arachnida > Ixodida > Ixodidae > Rhipicephalus > Rhipicephalus sanguineus. The sequence continues at coordinate 835,381 of NW_023615352.1, forward strand.
GGCGATATGTCAGAACCTGCAGTCACTTTTTCAGTTGGTGAGGTTTAGGCCGTCGAGTCTGGTACCCTGGAAAGTGCTACACAGACCAACTTCAGTGGATGGTGCTTATCGTATCCGAAGACTGCTTGGGCGGATGTGGCCCTTTGTGACTTATATATAATTATGGTGTTTGCTTGCGCAAGGGGAAACTGCACCCTCTTACACGGGATAGTTTTCTGGCGTATGTCGTGGTTGTGGTGGTTCGCAGTCCCACGGGCACACATTTCAATTAAGTTGAGGGTGTGCTGTAGTGATGTGCTTCGTGCTGGCTGGGACGACAATGCAAACCGTGGACGTTGGAAATTCAAGTCACAGTCGCAAAAGGTTGAGCTGTTCATCACGCTCGATGTACCACAACGTGCCCATGTTTCCATTAACGAGGCCGTCGCTTACGTCGATGTTGGCCGTGATCATGTAAAGCTCGCCGATCCTCGGGTAAATTGAAGCCGGCAGGCTGCCCATGTCGCTTCCGTTCATTTTAACGCGATAGCGTTGAGAGCTCGTGTCGCAGAAATTCCGGTGTCGGCGACGGTGTCGGTGACGACGTCGCTTATTGTGAGCGAAAAATCGTCCGTGACCTAAAAATCGAGAAAGATGCAAATAAAATAAACAATAAAAATCTTCGGTCCCATTGAGGATTGAACCCAGGCCGTTTGTGTGGCAATCAGATGTCCTACCACAAAGCCACGATGTCTCTTGCAACTGCCTCGGGAAAAAAACACTACATAAATGCCATGTAGTGGAAGGAGTCTCCTTAACGCATTTTGTTCGGCAGGTGTCACGACGAAAATGAGCCCATTCGGCGATTTGTAGGCGCATTGGCGAGGCCATGAAACTACGTTTTCTGCGCGACGCCATGCTTCGAAAAAAGCCGGGATAGTGCAGCCATCGCCGCTAAAAACACACACGAACTTTCATACAGCTCTGAGAATGGACAACTATGTCCATCTAGCGGAAAACATATCAAGCCAACGCCTGCTTTCTACAGGAGGCGTTGATCAAACAAACAGGAAACGTTAGATAATGTGCTGCCATCTGTGAGGCATTGTGAGAAATATGTCCTGACTCTGCACAGGCAAGTGCTTTAGATCGAAAACCTGTACTATTACTATAGATACATCGCGCACGCGCGTGCGTGTGTCGGTGTGCGTGTGTGTAACAATACACATTAATAAGTATGCACTTAGCGGCTGAAGTGCGCATTAGGGGTCGGATTTCGCTATCGCGTTCAACTCTTAAAGGCAAAGCTTAAGGGTGCCCCAATTTTTGGCCACCTTGTTCAGGACGTCCCTGTGTACCTGCTTGTTCTGATAGCCAGTTATGTTATCGCATGCGCGATGACATAACACGTTGTCCGCAGCGTCGAGGCAACGAGCGTTATAGCGGTCAACGTCCGCATTGCCGTATGCCATGAGGGCACTTAGCGGAGGCTTCTTTGCGTGTCACAAAGCGGCTCTCAATCAATCTGACGTCAACCTCGGTCAGCATGCGGCCATCCCCAGCCTCATATCAAATAAACAGAACACTCGTCATTCTGGCAAAACACGTGGACGAGTGGATGGCAGACGAGCACTTTCCAGGGGTGTTCTGTCTTCAGCTCCCTCACTTGCCTCCCGTTTCATAATAATAATAATAATATGTGGTGTTTAACGTCCCAAAACCACGATATGATTATGAGAGACGCCGTAGTGGAGGGCTCCGGAAATTTCGACCACCTGGGGTTCTTTAACGTGCACCTTTGTCTCCCGTTTCAATGTGTAGGTTCGCCGTTAATGTGTTGATTGAGACTGTGAATCACCCGTGGAACATATCCGCATAACATGAACAGTGGTATGCGCGTATATACCACACGTGACTGAAGGAAAGGGTTTCATGACGTACGCGACAGACGTTTAGCGTTATTCATGTCATGACTAGTCAATTGTGTTCCTCATACACTGATCCCCTGCAATGCCAATTTTGGTATATTACAAGTTTATGTAGACAAGGAGAGCGGCCAGACGTAGGCGGCTAGATAGATAGATAGATAGATAGATAGATAGATAGATAGATAGATAGATAGATAGATAGATAGATAGATAGATAGATAGATAGATAGATAGATAGATAGATAGATAGATGACAGACAGACAACAGACAGACAGACAGACAGACAGACAGACAGACAGACAGACAGATAGATAGATAGATAGATAGATAGATAGATAGATAGATAGATAGATAGATAGATAGATAGATAGATAGATAGATAGATAGATAGATAGATAGATAGATAGATAGATAGATAGATAGATAGATAGATAGATAGATAGATAGATAGAAACGGCCAAAGTGCCTCTTAGAAAAAAAGAGAATATAGGTGACCGTTTTCGGAGAGTTCTGACTTGCCATGTGTACGACTCGCTTGCTTTGAAGAGTCACGGTGACACTCTTGGTGGGTCAGTCGGTGCGCTCTAGAAGAGTACCCTGACCCTCTCGGAAGAGTGGAAGGACTCTTATCCGAAGGAACACATTACCACTTATGAGGGATTCAGACGACTCTTGAGGGTAACACTCCTACGGCGGTCAAATGACACACACGGAAGCGTCAAGCGACGGCCAGTTTGGCCTATGTATGAACAGCTTACACGTGAAATTCTGGAGGCCTTGGAAATAGCTAGGCTGGGTGACGCGTGCATGAGCAGACCTTCAGTTGCCTTGTCAGAGAAGGAGGTTGTTTTTCTATCACAATGACTGCACGCGCAATGAGCTTGCCTTTTTGGTATTGTTTCTGTTAGTTTCATCTTCGACTTGTCATGTTTTGTTTCTTCTTTTCGTTTTCAACTGCGCAGGTATGTAATGCGTGGTTTGACGAATAAATTTTTGTTGTAAGTCAGCGCTGTTATATGTGTCCTTCTCTGCCTGGTCTTTCGTCTTTCGCGCTGTTTCCTTCCAATATGTCGTACCAACTCGCCCAAGCAACCACTTTAGCTAAAGGATTCATAGCCATGTGTACTACAGCATAGCAAGGACGAGGAGGAGTGATGTGAGGATGAAGGAAAGGAGGAGGGGGAGCGTAAATCATAGCACAGTCACCTGCAGTGCAGTATAGAAAGGGGGGAAGGAAGGAATAGTATAGACGAATTCCACCGGACATACGTCACGAAAATGCGGTGGCGCTGTCGTCGGGTGTTCAGTCGGTTTAGTTTCGCGCGGTAGGCAAAAGCTTCTATGCCTGCCGCAGTTGCTGCCGTGTTTTCGCTGGTGCGTGCGCTGTTCGCCGTCGTGCAACGAAGAAAGAAACGGTGTACGGACGAGCGGCGTTACAGTTACTTACGCAGGCAGGCACAAAAGAGGCGCAGTGATCTTCTGTCCGCTTTTTTTTTTTTTTTACGAGGACAGTCGCAAGAAATTGGCCGCAGCTGTTAAACACGAGAACTTGTCTGCGACGCATAGGTCATGTGACAACATTTGAACGGTTCGCGCGGCTCGTTTTACACAAAGAAAATTATTAGCTTTGTCAAAGGTGTGCCATTGCAATGTCCCACACAGCATTTTTTGACATAAGATTTGTGTGGAGGCATTGGAAGCATGTTTACCTCAGACCGCAAATACGTAAGCGGTGTGGATAGCTTTGTAATATGCAGAGAATTCATCACGATTGAGCAATGTGGAAATCAGAGGGGTCAAAAGGATTTTGTAGTATGCACGTGAACTAAAGGTGTGACAACAGCGACTGAAAGCACGACTTCCTCTATATTTTTCCAAGTTGTATGCGGCTGCGATGACACACGCAACACAAGTGCATTGGACGCCGCTGTTCTGGCTGCGATACGCATTAAGACATTTCCATGTGTTTCAGACTCCACAGGCAAACTGCAAGCGTGAAATGTTCCGAGTCTGTTTACGGGCTGTAGGCCTTCGCGGTCTCGAGTTCAGCGTACGGGCAGAGCCGCGACCCACGGTTGCATATCTACATATCTGTCAGGTTTGACATTGCGAACCTGACAGATATGTAGCAGCCTTGTCCATAGCATATAGTAATTGTTTAATACGTTATCGCAGCTGCATCACCGATTAAAGTGTCACCGAGATCGCGCTTCTCGTTTGAACCCGGCAAATTCGTTTATGTGCGAGGATTTACCGTAACGATTATGGACCTGTTCGTAATTTTACTCCGCGCATTTTCATACCGCAGCAAAGAGCGTCTTGCGGGTCTAGGAAGTCCGTTCTTGCATTAGTTAGCAAAGTAAAATGCACACATGTGGCCTAGACTACAGCAACGTCGATGGCATTTCGCGAATCAGTCATATTCGCGGCGTCAAGATACCTGATGTTATGGTGACGTTATCAGAGGTAGAGTTGCACGTCAACATGGTTTTTACATGTTCATTTCAGAGTCCTTGTTGCGACCACGAGAACTTCCTCTGTCGCGGCCGGGCACTTGCAAACACGCGGGAGGCGCCCCGACTCGCGGTGCTCAGAGGCAGCTTTGCAGCTGCTATGCTCGTTGCAACGTGATCATAGAGGGCGGTGGTGAGCTTTGGGCTGGGCGGAGTCTATGCGCCGCGACGTCGCTACAAGCGCCTCAGTATGTCGACGGCGCCTACCCCTGTTTACACAAACGTGGAGTACACTCTAAAAAATTCCACGCTTAATATCACGCTAAACTGTTATTTAAGCGTGATGCGCATGTAAATGAGCTGTGGATGACGTTTCAAGCACCACGTGACCAAAATAAGCGTGAGGTCCCTTGAGGTCCGCGTGGAAGCAAGGCTGCATGCCGTGGTTCAGTCATATGCAAGCGTGAGGAGCCGTGTACGCGTGAGGGGCGGAAACCACACGCTTACAATTCCGCCGAGCTCACGCGTAGATATTCACCATCACGCGAAGTCGCCACATGCCACGACAAGCCGCCGCCGCGCCGTCGCCACGAAACGCAAGCATGCGCAGTCTCAACGACGAACGTGACGGGGCGCATGCGCATACGCGTTCTCTCCGCGGTCCCCGCGCCTGTTGCGAGGAATACAGAATTTTATTTAGGGAGGCTGCCGCGCCAGCCACACTGCCGAAGAGCGTCTGTATAGCCATGTTCACTTCAGAAGACATTCCCGGCGTGCAACGCGGGCGGTGCAAGCACACCGACTGTGAACGTTCCGAGTTTATGAGAGAAAATCCACCGAGGTCCGACGGCTCAGGAGCGGCCTTTCCATTCGGATAGTGCATTTACTGTGGGCACGCACCTGCCATTCATGGGCGACTGGAATATATAGGTGAGAACGTTAGTCATGCTTCGCTCGTATTCAATTGGAGCAAACAAATGGCTTACAACACCTTCTCGTGTCTGCCTGTCACATGTGAGGTGCGAATTGTACCTTAACGACGCATTTTGTAGCGGAGTGCGACAGCCATTTATGGGAGCATTAAATGTGTTGAAAAAAGAATAATCGTCCTTATGCGACAAACATATTTTGAGCCAGACCAGGGAATTCCTCAGAGCATTTTGTGTTTGTTGTGGTGAAGTACCGAACGGAAAATTATATTAACAGCGCGTCGAAGCAATTCATTTTCGAAAACGTGTGCCTCTTTTTTTCTGACAGATTCGTTTTTCGTGCTCGCCACCTGCATCCTCGCTTATTTACAGCTGCGCTTTTATGATAACTCGTCTCTTGAAAGGCAGCGCTTGCTTGTGCATCTTTCGTGTGTAGTTTATGACGCGAACATAACGAGCTCTCTTTCATTAATTTCACCCTCCAGTTCTCCGCACCGAGGGACATTTAAAAACGGGTTTCGGTGGCAAGCTCAGAGTTACCATTGTGTTTGTTATGATGGTTCATGATGATCTTCTATCTATGACACTTGGCAGCCCTTGGCCATAACAGATCTACAGTAAAAGCAAGCGATCATTGGTTGCCCTAACAGTGTAGTTGAGGTGTCTTTTGCACCTACAGCTTGAGGTTTGGTTAAGGAAATATTTTTTTTTACAGACGCCCCCAAGTGATTACATTGGACCGTGCATTGTTTGGGGCGAAAGAAAGCTCCTCATCTGCGGCAGCGAACAGGAGACCATTCAAATGAGGGCAGAGACCTCTCCAGAGAAGGCACTAGTGATGTGCTTATGCATGTACTACATGAGAGACATAACGTATCCGGCAGCGTATGGCCAATTGCTTGGCTTCGTCCAATCAGTTGTCAAGCCGGGCTCGAGCAAGGATGTGTCATGGGCCCACACAAGATTGAAGAACTTGCTTACCGCGTTGCGGATTTAAAGAAACGACGTCTTAAGCATTATGAAAATATTTCAGGTGTCTAGCTCTGTAACTTCTTTGAGCCATTGCTTCGTTCAATCGCATTTTGAGGGAGTTTATACTTCACAAATAAAAGGAAAAAATATATGGGTCGTATTTCTTTTGCTGCTTACAATCCTCGTGTTTGCTTGATAGAACGCCACGGAAAAATAATATGAAAATGTATTTTGGACAACGCGGAAACCTAAATTCTGGGAATGCTGTCCTCTCGTTTCATATACGGTGGTCATGGTTCACTATCTTCCAACGCAAGGCGCAGCACAGCGTTTTTGAGAGGGCATTACCCCTTTGTGCAAAGAAATAGGGAAGGGCTCACTTACAGATGAAATTGTCGACCAGGGCTTACCCAAACCGCTTGTTAATGAATCAGTTTCAGTGTCAACGGCGGGAGTGTCTTGCGCAATCTCTATGCAGAACATTCAGCACCTACATCGCCTGCCTGCTGCCAAGGTCAAGAGGAAAGGACAGGTTTGTGAGCAAAGCTCGCTTCGGGGAAGCGACCGAAGCCGACAGCGACCGCTGCTTCAAGCTGGCTAGTATCTGCGCCCGAGGAGAGACAGGAGAGGGAGTAGGGCTCGCCCCACTCTGTCTCTTGCCTCCTCGCCGTCTTTAAGCGTGAGCAACGGTCACGCCTATATAAATGTGGGAAAAGCGGCCTATGTCACGCCTCGCATGCGTGAAGAGGATGTTGCCGGTCAACGCCTATAGCCGTTGTCCGTAAGCGCGGAGAAATGTCACGCGTAGCTTAAGCGTATAAAAATTTCGAAAATTCACGCTTAGGTAAGCATGGGATTTTTTAGAGTGTAGGTCTATCGTATAGTAAATTGATGGAAAAAGGCACTGAGTGTGGGAAGTGATGCGAGGGTAAGGCCGAGGAAAAGGAGTTGATAGAAACGCACGACGTGTGCGTTTCTATTGAGCGGCCGTGGACTGTCATTCCCTTCACACGGCTCAGAACATCTTGGCGCGAACCTCCACTGAATATGACCTTATACACTGGAACAGGCACTATACTGTCGCGTGCATCATTGTACAATTTTTTCCTCGGTACATTGCACAAAGATTCATTCAAAAGCCGGACACCCAGAAAATGCCCACGACGAATAATTTCCCTAAAGGAGCCACGAACTGAACCCGACATACTGTCTGTTCCGACTACAAATTGAGGAAGCGCTTGTCGAAGCCTAAGCTGACGCATTGTGCACAACAATGAGTCTTCGACATCTCGAAAAAATAAAAATCTGTTTACAATTCCGCGTACAGAAAGGTGCACCAGTCCTACATCTCCATCTTTTAGACGGCTGAAAATATTAGTACGATCGCATCGCTCGCATCTGGATGTCCACACGAAGACAGCAAGCGCTGGATGTAACTTTTGCACGTTCACACGGCTACACTCTAAGGCCTGCATGAAATAACATACCTTTGTTACGAATCGAATATTGCATGTCGTTTCCTTAGCAAAGACTGAAAGGTGGCCCCCATTCCAGGTTGCCGCTTTGTCCTTCATTTTCTAGTCTCCTGCCGCAAGTAGGCGTCATTCTCCTTATAAGCATCGATTGGTGCGTCAAGGTACTTCACTGGTGTTTCACCCATCTGATATTAGCATAACTATCCAGTGTGGATCACCACTCACGTGCCAGAAACCAAGAAGCCCAGCTAACAAGCTGTTGGTAACCTTCCCAAATTTAATTACTATGCTCACAGTATGGTGAATGCTCTTCCTGTCATAGCAGCATAAGTAACTTAGGAGGGTGCCGGCTTGGGCTAGTTGGTAGCAATGTTGCGGAGTTGCCACTCCGGAGTTGGAATGACTCCGGAATCATTCCACATTTTCGCGACCCCGGAATGGAATGGAAATGGAATTGGGACAACGCTGGGAGGAATGGAATGGGAATGGAATTAAGCGACTTTTGCACCGAATGGAATGGGAATGGAATTACGTCTTTTTCCGAAAATAAAGCACGTTTTCGTCTACGTCCCGTTTTTCAAACTTCAAACATTCGTAAGTCAGAGCTTCAAATTTAACAATAAAGCAATATTTTTAAAATGGCTTGGCCGATTACAAGCGCGGTACATTTATAAGCAACGCGCCTACGACAATTCTGTCCTTGTATATAGATGGTGTTGCTCCGAAGTTTGTCTCTATTCTTCGCGTAACCGCGGTTCTATGCCGTTGGTATCCGTCATGCGGAACTACGGCAGCGGCATACCCCCCCCCCCCCTTACGCCTCGTGATATTTTTTTCCTTCGGTGGCACCCCAGCCGCCTGCTGTCTCCCCACCTTTCACTTCTTTGTTTTTGCTTCTGTCACCGTCAGCGAATCGGACGCATATTCGACAAACAGCTTCTCTAAGTTGTAAAGGCACAAGATGCAAAGGCACAAGGTGCCCGGGCGGTGCACTGTTCTATCTACAGTGAAACCTCGGTGATACGAATCTCACGGGACCACCAAAAATATTCGTATCATCCGAAATTCGTATCACCAGAAAGCATGGAAAATTAGCATGCGACAAAGGAATGCTTGCGTACATTTTCATTTATTGTTTTTCAGGGCCGCAGCAATGTCAGGAAGAACCCTGAATGATTGTTCGTTAAGTTTTTAGATGTCGGCAATCATACCAGCATTCGTAAATATACGGCCCGTACGCGCGTATTTAATTAATGAACCAGGTGCGCTGTGACCCGCGACAGCAGTAGCCCCTTCTAAATTTTAGTATATTTTTTTGCATGACACCGGAATACTGCAGCGAAACTAACAAAAGAAGCGCTTTGACGCGACGGATCAAGGCCACAAAATTACAGAACCATGGTCATGTGTTATGATTTTGTTATCGCGGAGGTGTTGGGGATGTTTTTTGGGAGATTTGCGGTCGTGCACGCACAAGTGCGACCTCAACGGTCGCTCATGTTGACGTTGTGAGGCCTGACTCCTTAGCCAAGACCGTCCTCGCCTTCTTTCGGTCCTCGCTCACCTTTCATAGGAGGTCTGATTCACGAGGCAGGCACGTGTAAACACAGTACAACGACAGCAGCCCGCATCGACGCGTTAGAAAAAAAAAAAGCATGGCGCTAATGTCCTCTGTTATCTAAACGCGAAGGCACACGGAGGCTCATAAGAGCCTCAAAGATTCGCGCACACAATCTTGGAGGTCGTGACGCGTTTCTGAAGGTCTATTCTGACCGTAAGAAAAGTGTTTTTCTTACACCGTTATTCTGAGGATTTGGCGGTGCGGCGCTCATGCCCACCCTTGCGTTTCCACGCTCGCGCGTGCTTGGCGCGTCTTCCGCGACAGCGCGGAGAGCACCTCTTAGTACCTGGGCTGTAGCGTACGTTCGTATCAAAAGTCACTGGATGAAAATCGGTTCGCAACAACCGTACTCCATTACATTGCAAGCCAATGGGCCTTGGCCGGGACCAACGAAATATTCGTATCACCCCGAAATTCGTATGAGCTGTGACCGTATCACCGAGGTTTCACTGTGATACCAGCAGATCTAGAGGGTTTTGTTCCCCGGCCATTAACCAAATCTTAGTTTTCTCCATATTCACGACCGCTTCAGACGCGTGGCAAAACAGCTTAGTCTTCTTGAACACTAATTTTGTCAGCATAAAAATACGCCATGTCGTCATTTTAGCGTTAACACAGTTAAACTTAAACAATAATAAAACATCACCATTCGTTCAAACATGCTGACCATGCAAATACTATAGCTAGCGGGAGAACTGCCCCTATGGGAATTAGTAGAATGTTTTAGTGCACGAGATATGTCACCAAGCTACTATCCTCGACCTTGGTAACGTGTTTTGCGTACTTTTGCAGTTCTTAATGCATCTGATGACATCAGCTTTATGGGGCGTTCATTCTTAACTCGATAAAACTATCAAGATGCCTTTCCAACGTTGAGGAATTACAGGAATGGAATTGAACTGCCCGGCCCTTGCCGGAATGGGAATGGGCAAAGTTTTTTCATTCCCAATGGAATGGAATTGCGGCAAGTTCTAATTCCCCGGAATTGGAATGGAATGGAGGCGCCCGTTCCGCAACACTGGTTGGCAGGTCATGACATTAGTTGTAGCGCGAGCTCAGGACAAACACAAAAGGTACACGAAGACTAGCGCTCGTCTCTCTCTCTCTCTCTCTCTCTCTCTCTCTCTCTCTCTCTCTATATATATATATATATATATATATATATATATATATATATATATATATATATGAGGTCACGTCGTCCGCATAAACCTAAAGTTTGACTTCTGTTGACTGAAGGCTAAAGCCGTGAATAGCTTTGCTTTTAATAATGGCAAGACGGGGTGTTTGTATGTAAATACCAAATAACAGAAGGCTGAGGGGCAGCCCTGACGTACGGAATGCATGATATTAAGAGGGGGCCCCTAAGGTTTGATTGATTATTAGTGCGATAGAGTACTTCCAATATGCCATGAACACTCTGTCAGTGATTACGCAACGGAAATTAACGTGTTAAAGGACTGACAATAGTACCCCGTGTGATACGCAGCCGAAAGCTTTTTCAAGGTCAAACTGTAGTACGCAACCCCTTCGCGTGTAGCGTCCAGCACGCCCCTCATTCTCATTTTGTGAATATTAGCAAAAATGGTCCTTCCAAGAATACCACGAGCCTGATGTGGGCCAACCTCATCTTTGATTACAGACTGAACGCGACATGCTAGCACTTTCATATCTTTAAACCGCAGTTAGTCAGTGATATTGGTGTGTAAGATCAAAATTGTTAGGGCTTTTCTGTTTAATCTGTTTTTCGAATTAGTATGGTGTAACATCGACCGAAATGTGGCGGTCACGTTTTAAGTTCATAAGCTTCGTTACCGACAGCTGTCAGTATCAGCCTCGTGCACTGCTGCTTTGAGCTGTACAGGTTGCCCTTTTTTGCATTCATTATTTTCACGCTGGTTTTATGCTTACACTGCCGACGCTGTTTCACTAAACAGTCAAGCCATTTGTTGCGTTTATTGTTTTATTTCATTTCTTTGAAAATGGCAGGGCCGTTTTTTATTGCTGTGTGTGCATGCGATTCGTCGCCGACTTTCCTTATGTGCATGCATCCAATGTTGTTTGCGTGATCTGTTATTACAGATAAAATAAAACTGTTTAAACATAAAGCAGCTCTTCTTGTTTTATTGAACAACCTAAACATTACAAGAACAATGCATATTATGGTTATAATTCTGCTTGGGAAACGCACAACAGGCACGCATTTTTATCTTCACCCGAGACTTACAGCACTAATAATAAAACTAATAACGCCAAGAAAAAAAAATTGAAATTCAGCTCCACTAACGTGAAACCTGTGGAGGGGCAAAGCATGCAGTGTGCACCGGTGTTTCCCAGAGCAAAGTCACTGCTAATGGGCAATGAGAGACAGAAGAAAGATTACACACAGAGACCCGAAGTGCGCTTTTATGGCGAATTCCACTGAGAGATCCGGAGCGGCCGCCGAAATCCTGGAGCAAGCACTCGGATTGTACCAAGCCAAACCTGTCAGTGGAACGCGTGAATGCTCCGCGTGAGGTCGCTTCGGAGGTTGTTTATGGGAGGTTGTTCCGGAGGTTGTTCCGGGGCTTACATTTGGGAACTCAGTGGTGTGCATGAAGTCAGAGGTGCAATCAGGAATGGATGTAAATCAAAGGACGGTGGGCCGCCTCGCGTTGGGCGCTCACGGGAAGACGACAAATGAGGCGGTAAAGGGTGATATGGGATGGACAGGCTTTGAAGTGAGGGAAGCGCAGAGCAAAATGAGATTCGAAGAGAGGCTGAGGAAAATGAAGGAGAGTAGATGGGCAGAGAAGGTTTCAGGTATTTGTATAGAAAAAGCGTTGACACGCAGTGGAGAAAAAGAACTAGGAGGCTCACCAGATATACGGCTGGCAGTGCGGGCGATATGGCAACAAGGAACATTAAGCGGAAGGTCAGAGAGGCGGAGAGGACTTATTGGATGACAGCGATGGAAAAGAAGCCGCTCTGAGTAACTACCGAAAAGGAAAAAACGAAATAAGGAGGGAAGGTTTTATGATAATTCAAGGGGAAGCGCTTTACTGTTTGAAGCAAGGTCGGGCTGCCTTAGAACGCGTAGTTATAAAGCGAGATTCAGTAACGAAGAAGAACAATGTACATGCTGCGGGGGAACTAAGGAAACAATGGAACATGTACTGATTGAATGTGGCGATATTCACCCAGGTATACGTGTGGGCACGAGTCTACATGAAGCCTTGGGTTTTAGGGACAACAATGGAAAGCTGAACACGTCCGCAATAGAAATAAGTAAGAGACGGTTAGAGTGGTGGCAGAAAAGTAGAGATAAAGTACAAAAATAAATAATTGGGGAAAAGAAAAGGTCATTCTGCCTTAAGAGGCAGAGAGATGGACCGTGAATTTATATTTTTGGTATAATAACATAGATTTAATCAATGTAGATAAGGCATTAGGACAACATGAAACAAGGAAGTTTTTTTTCTTCTTTCTTTTTTTTTCGCCTTCGAGCCTGGTGGCAGACATGTCACCGCCCCGTTTTAAAGGGGACGCTCATAGCATCCATCCATCCATGCATACGTCAAGTAAACCGGCTAGGAGAACTATTTCCGCTTCCACTCTGTGCGTTCCCCTGGGTTGCCGCTGCAAAGCGCGCATTTTGATCACGCAGTGGCGTAAAGTAAGCGTGCCGATTCCTTGTGTTGCGCTGACAAATATGGACGAGCACATGGAAATCTCATCTTCGACGTAGCCGACAACTTCTTCGACGTAGCCGATGACCTTCGGGCGTGTGCACAGCGGGTCAGGAAACGTTTCTTTAAACATCATTTCGTAGAGCTCATACGGTTCGTCGTCATCGCGATCGCTCAGAGCAAGAAGCAAACCAGCAGCTCGTCCATCAGAGTCAAATGAGGCCATTTTAGCAATGTAAACAAGTGCACATGGTGATTAAACACCGGCCCAAAAAACGCCGAAGACAACCAAGTTGTCACACTGCACCGGAAGTGACGGTACCGCGTTGCCGGAGTTCCGGCTCAATCCGCCTCTGCAAGACCGATGAACGCGGAACGCTCCGTCACGGAGTGGGTTGCTCCGAATCTGCCAGTGGAAAACGCGAACTTGCTCCGAATCGACCAGTGGAATGCAGATTCCCGGCCGCGGAGCAAGAAAACTTGCTCCGGCTCGACCAGTGGAATTCGCCATTAGTTAACGTGCACGTTGCAAATCTTCATTGTTCAACTACGTACCGGCACTACATTGCAGGTCAAGATCCAGTGCCTACGTATACGCGGTGGCCGGTGAACGGTTGTGCAGAGCGAGCAGTCGGTTTTTTTAATCAAACATCACGGCGTTGCTCAGGAGAGAATGAGGCGCGCGAGAGGGAGGAGCGTAGGAGAGGAGTGAGAGCGGGGGAGGGGACGCGCATGCGCAGTGGGGGTGTGGACGCCTCCCGTGGCGTGCTTGTGCTGGTGTTAACGCTGACACTGGCGGCGGCGTTCACGCTGGCGCTCATCGCGGCGTCGTGCAGGAGAGAATGAGGCGCGCGAGAGGGGGGAGCGTACGAGGGCGCTCATCGCGGCGTTGCGCAGGAGAGAATGAGGCGCGCGAGTGGGTAGCGTAGGAGAGGAAGGGGGAGGGGACGCGCATGCGCAGTGGGGGTGTGGACGCCGAGGCAGATATGGACAAAGCCCTCGCCTTAAGATGCTTCGCATCTAAAAAAGTTAACTTCTTTAACGTTTTGACAGGCGTCACACAGCTGCACAATAATGTGTGAAAGTACTCGAGCAAATGACCAAGAAACATTCACACGGCGTTTTTCACAGCGAAAGCTGTCATGAGATCGCAACAACAGTGCCGCTGTCGCGCGAAATAAGAAATCAATAATAGAGATCCAGGATCGGATGGTAATTGGACCCGGGCCCCTTTGCGTGGCAGTCGAGTATTCTACCACAGGGCTACGCTGGTGCTTCGAACTCCCTTGCAAAAATACCCTATACAGGCGTCATGCCAGCAAGGAATCGCGTTAGCATATGTAATATAGCGTGGCAGAATAGTAAAATAACAACCAGGCGTCACACAATGCTAACTGCACAACGACTATTTGGTTTAAAGCTTCCCGCCCACTACAAGTTGCTCAGTCAGTGAGACAGACATGTGAGCCAACGTCTGACGAAACCAAACACATAAAGAGCGTTATCAGATGCGAAGCATCGTATGGCGGAGTTGCAACCGGTGGTGGTGTGCGGACTGCGCATGCGAAAACCCTGTCCACAAGCTCCTCTCCACACAACTCCTCTCCACTCCCCCTCTCCACTCCTCTTTCCCCTTCTCCACTCCGCCTCTCCACTTTCCCCTCTCCCCTTGCCTCTCCCCCTCTCCGCTCCCACTCCCCCTCTGAAACGCGGGCTCGACATGCCGAAACGCTGCTTCGCATCGCCTCATTGTCCCCTTTAGCGGGAGATAGTGTGATTTTCAGTGGTTTCTTAATATGTGGTAATTATGAGATAAAGGGAAATGAAAACTGGGCGAAGAATAATTGGCCGCCCTCCCGCCCTGCGCACGTGAATGTCCAGAGAAGCTGTATCAAACACTACACATGCTGACTGGGAGGGGGGGGGGTATCTTTTATTATTACTTTAGAGTAATGGTACTGATAATCGCTCTATGGTCGCTGTGGTAGACCGTGATTGATTCCACGACCACTTTCATCAAGACAAATTTGCTTCTTTCGTACAGCGTTGTATTCACGCTGTTTTTCTGGTGTCTTTAATTTTTACCGTAGTCTACCCAGGGCAGTATTAGAGTGAACTGAATGAGTTGCTAGACGAGTCTCCCTCTATATCTGGAAGCGAGAAGCACACGCGGGAAGAAATGAGGGCCGTTTGCCGTTATTCAAAACCCTCGTGTGAATTGCAAAGCAGCTGCAACCTAATCTTTACCGGGAACGCTTGGAAGGGTGTTCCCATTGTTCACAGGCGCCTTATCTTCTATCATGCGGTTTTGATGTTTGTTTTGTGGTTTTCTTTATTAAAACGAATACTGAGCTCTATTCTGTATGCCTCACTGCCAAGAAAGATATGCCGATTGCCTGCAATCAGGGCCGTAGCCAGAAATTTTTTTCGGGGAAGGTTCAACCATACTTTATGTATGTTCGTGCGTGTATGTGCGCGTGTATATATACGCAAGCAAAACTGAAAAATTTCGGGGGGTTTTGAACCCCCCCCCTCCTGGCTACGTCCCTGCCTGCAATTGTTAAAGGGGCCCTGTAACACTTTTTCAGCGTGGTCTAAAAACGCTGCCGATCGGTAATCGAGGGTCTTGAACACGCGAGCCAAACATTATTGCGCAGCACGCGGCCTGGAATTTGGAATTCATTGTCAAAGTCAGCTAGAAATCATTCTCTTTTCTCTCGACAAATGATGCCATATACCCAACTGACCGCGCCATCAGCGTGTACTAGAAGCGTTTTGAAGTTACCGAAGCCACCGCAAAACGCCGCCACGTGCCCGAGAGCGCGCCCGCGATCACACTGAAAGTGTAAGCCGCGCGTTCGAAGAAGAAAAAAATAAAGTGCTCAAGGTCATGAAGCGCGCGTGGCGTATTTTATTTTCCCCGTGCCACCCCTCCCTGCTTTGCTTCCAGCGCGCACGTCCGGACGAGAGGAGAGAGAAAGCAATTACAGCGTGCGACAAATCTCTCTAACTCCGCTCGCACTTGGCGGATTCTAAAAACTTTGGCGGTCGATTCGAGAGGCAATAAACTCCTTTAGAGAAGCCACGCGATGGTTACTTGAAAAAATTACACCATCTCCCGCTAAAGGGGACCATGAGGCGATGCGAAGCCGGAGCACTTGCACGATCGCGTTCCGTTGGCGTTCGTTGGGCATGCTACCGAGCTCGCGTCGTGGAACGCGAAGAGGGACGCTACGCGCGTCGTATCTTCCATCTAGCCTGGCCGTTAATTCTCACAGGGCGAGCGGGGAACGCGGTCGACAGGCGGCGAGGGGGGCAGCGTAGGAGAGGAGAGAGAAGGGGAGGGGACGCGCATGCGCTCGAGCTCATCGCGGCGTTGCGCAGGAGAGAATTTCGGCATGTCTAGCCCGCGTTTCAGAGGAAGAGTGGAAAGAAGGAGGGGAGAGGGGTAGGGAGAGGGGGAGGGGAGAGGGAAAGTGGAGAGGGGAAGGGAAGATGGTGAGTGGAGAGGAGGTGTGTGGAGAGAGTATGCGCATGCGCAGTAAGGGTGGTCACGCCGCACACCACCACCACCACCGGATTGAGCTCCACCTTAAGATACTTCGCATCTAAAGATGTTGCAGGGACCCTT
Source organism: Rhipicephalus sanguineus (assembly GCF_013339695.2). Lineage (NCBI taxonomy): Eukaryota > Metazoa > Arthropoda > Arachnida > Ixodida > Ixodidae > Rhipicephalus > Rhipicephalus sanguineus. The sequence continues at coordinate 852,038 of NW_023615352.1, forward strand.
TAAAGGGCCCCTAAACCACCCAGAGGTTGAAATTTAATTGTGGCGTTGCAGTTGTGCACGAGTCTACAACGGGGTACAGGTATACGGCTTCGCTGCAAAAAAGCACTTGCCGTAAGGGGGGACAGAATGCACGGCCTCTGCATTACACATGCTGCGCATTACCATTTGTGCTGCGGAAAAAAAAAGAAGCGACAAATGGGACGTTGTTGCGTATTCATCCGGACAGCTAATCCAGCGTCTTACTGCAGCCCTACCATTCTTTCGGGATGAATGAAACAGGCCCGCAGTCCCACCGAAAGGAGTATCATACTCATGCGAAATCCATGCGGCACGACCACTTGGAAGTGCTGCACATCGTGACCCTGGTTGGGACCACAGCGTCGTATATCCGCTGCGTTTCAACCCACTTCCTCCCAGGTTTCATGGTAATCCGCATATTGTACTACATGGCCACGAACCTGGTGTTTATATGTAGGTTATGCCTACGCCATATACTTTCAAAAGCCCGATACTTGCCATTGTGTTGCATTCGCAACACTTGTATCTCTAATCAACAGACGTATTTTTGAACTCTACTGAAGAAGGTTGGAGCCATTCCACTGGTAATCAGCGGAGCTGACGGGTGTTGTCTAAAGGGTGCGTTAAACTTGTAGCTTTATTGTAGGCTGCGGCCAGTAGCGTACCTAATATTCTTTTAGGGGCGAAGCACCTTAGGGTCTCGGTTTGTCGGCGTGTCATGTCGTCGTCACGGTCCATCATACAGAAGTTTGCGCCACAAAAATTGGGTAACTCCTACTACTCGCCACCAGTCCATACTATGCATATTAGGAGTTACCAACTAAAACATTATGTTTGGCTTAGCAGCGGTGATAGAATCAGCGACGAAATTTACCAAGCCGTTCAAGTTTCTTATCTAAAACCAGAGACACAAACGTGCAACTCTACGGTAGAGTCATCTGTTTGAAACACCACTTTTTCAAACACATCTGCAAAGTGATGGTGCATTAGTGGACCGGTGGCGAGTAAAGCAGTAAAGAGTAAAGATTTTGATGTGGGAAACAATGACGCACACTGCATGCTTCGCCCCTCCCCAGAAACACCTTTGCCACATGCCCCTTCGCCACAATTTTTAGGGGGGTGGGGGTTAACCATACTTCATGTATGCGTGCGTTTGTATACGTGCTTGTATATCTACGCATGCAAAACAGAGATATCTGGGGGGGAGAGAGTTTGAACCTTATAAACCCTCCTCCCTGGCTACCCCAGTGGTTGCGGGCCACCCTAAATGCGCCACTGAGAGCGCTAATATACGCTCTCAGTGGCGCATACCCGCCGAGTTTTTGCGAACACCGTGGGAACAAGCTCATGCTTAAAAAGTTGTGCTGCTTCAGTGGTCAAGCCAAGGCGGCACATGTAGCTATTGGTGAATGCTGCGCTGACGCGAAGTCGATGAAAGAGTGTCTCAAGGTGACCAGGAAGGTGATGCGGAAGACTTGATTTTAAGTCAGGGTCTATGGAGCGGCTATATTGTGATAACTGTGGTGCTTTAGAATCAATAGAACACATTTTATTAGATCGGCAGGCATACAGAGGAGAAAGAACTTGTCGCCAAAGTAGAATATGCTCAACTTCCCAAGCACCGCTAGATCTCGGGAAAATACTTGGACCTACGTCTTCTCCTTCTCAGTAACGTCAGATTTTAAAATTTCTGTTCAGATTCCTCGAGGACATTAATCAAATTGATAAACTGTAACGTAACTTACACCAGCACCATTACGTTGTGACATGTACATACAACGATCATAACTGGATTTCTTCTTTCCTATCCAATAGGTCTCAGTACGTACTCTTCAAGTCTTCTCATTCCTCCACTTGTACTGTAACGTCTGGCGTCCCACAAGGTTCAATATTAGGCCCACTCCTATTTCTGATTTTCATTAACGATCTGCCAAGTAATATTCCTGTTAAAATCCGCATGTATGCTGACGACTGCGTTTTGTATCATACGATTAAAACTGCTCATGATCAGATCATCCTTAACGATTCATTTGCATCATTTCAATCATGGTGTGACACTTGGCAAATGCAAATCAACTTTCGAAAAACAGTATCCATGTCATTTACCAAGCGTTCTTCCCCCCCTCCATTTACCTATTCCTTTAATGGTTGCCCTCTCGGAAATGTTTCGCAATACAAATATCTAGGTCTCCTTTTCACTCAGGATTTATCTTGGTCTCATCACATCGAACTCATGTGCAACCGTGCGCTTAGAAAGTTAGGCTACCTGCAACGCACATTACGTTCAGCACCTCTCAGCATAAGATTCTCACTTATAAAACACTGGTTCGTCCGATATTGGAATATGGCTCTGTTGTGTGGAACCCACACAAGATGTCGGATATCAACAAAATAGAATCTGTTCAGAAGAAAGCAGTACGCTTCATTTATCGTCGCTTTGACAGGTATTTTTCACCTAGTTCCCATCTTCCTATCTTACAGCTTACCAGTCTCTCTTCCGTCGTCACGTTGAATGTTTGAAGGTTCTTATACCTTAATTAATTCTCCACGGTTCTCCTACTCAGCAAATACATCGCACCTGCTAGACCAACAACCACCCGAAATTACCATGAGTTGAGCATGACTACTTTTATCCATCGTACGGTGGCTTTTAAATATAGTTTTTTTGTTCATTCTATTGAATTGTGGAATGCGTTGCCGGTTACGTTCGATCTTTATCACTCGATGACTTTATTGTATATTACTAACCATTGATGTTCAGCTCACTTGTTATGCTCTGCTATGTATATATGTATGTATTATGCTCTTCTATGTATGTATGCATTTGCCCACTCCTGCGATAGCCCTGCGGGGCTGCAGTATGTTGAAATAAATAAATAAATAAATAAATAAATAAATATCTTTTCTTCCCCTTCTCCTTTTTTGCCCTCCTCCTCCTTTCTGTCCTCAAGCGCCTTCCCCATACAGAGTAGCATGCCGGTGCATTTATATGCGCCGGCAGATTTCTCTGTTTTGCCCCGCCACAGTAGTCTGGTGGTTATGGCGCTCGACCGCTCACCCGAAGGTCACGGGATCGAATCCCGGCCGCGGCGGCTGCATTTTCGATGAAGGCGAAAATGTTTGAGGCCCGTGTACTTAGATTTAGGTTAAAGAACCCCAGGTGGTCGAAATTTCCGGAGCCCTCGACTACAGAGTCCCTCAATCATATTGTGCTTTTGGGACGCTAAACCTCAGATATTATTATTATTATTAGAATTCTGTTTTTCATTAAACAGCTGTATCTCTCTCTGTGTGTGCTGTTTAAAATTCAAATCTATATAAGGAGGAGAAAGAGGAAGGAAAGGCAGGAAGATTAACCAGACGCGCGTCCGGTTTGCTATCCTACGCTGGGGGAAGGGGATTAAGGGAGAGAAAGAAGGGATAGAAAGAAGGGAGCATACAAAAAGTAACAACACGCGAGCCTAAAGAACACAGCTGCGTTCCATAGTACTGGACTCAGGATCTCAGACGTTCCGCTGTAGAGAGTCGTGTCATGGTGCCTACTGAAGGCTTGCAAGTACTGGACATAGAACATCCAGTACTTGTTGCACGGACTGAGCGTAGGGCGATTTCAGCTTGCCGACGAACACGCGGAGTGTGTCCAACAGTGACTGAAGCACTATGATGGTTGGTTTGTCTTCTTCAGGCAACTGGTCAGTCGGAGATTCAGTGCGCACTGTTGCCGATGTGCAGTGTGAATCTGCATGTCGCTGCGACTTCGGCGACGCAGGCCAAGCTGCGTCAGTAGTGTCCATGCCTTCATTGTCGTGCTGGTTTGCACCGGCCGTCGATGATCTCTGTGACTGTGGCTTCGGCAATGGAGGCCAAGTGGAATCTCCAGAAACTGTGCGTTTTACTGCAGTTTGTTTCGTGCCGGCCGCGAAGGGCCTGGGTGACAAGGGATTGGTGAAGCAGGGCGTTCAAGGGGCGCTGCAGATGCACAAGCATTGGTTTTCTTGGATGTACGTCGGCGCCGATTTCGCCGCTTTGTGACTGTTTCGGCAGCCTCGCGATGCGATGTATGGTTCCTTGCCATTTGTTTCAACACAGCAATTTCTCTTTTCATTTTTGGGCACTGTTTTGAGGAAGCTTCGTGAGGTCCATTACAATTGGAACACTTGAGAACATTGACTATACAAGTGTCCGCAGAATGGGTTTCAGCGCAGCGAGAACATACTCGCTCATTTTCGCATACGCCTCTCACGTGACCTAGCTTCATGCAGTTGTGACATTGCAGTGGCTTCGGCACAAAAGGTCTCACAGGGTGTCGGAAGTGACCCACCTTTACGTACGAAGGTAGAGAGTTGCCTTGAAAAATCTATTTTCACGCAGCGTGAGGTACCCAAACGAGTAACTTTAGCGATAACGCTAGCTTCATTAGCTGGCTTGACAAGGGCAGACAAGTCGGAGCGCCGCGAAGGCCCGAGGGGTCAACACCATCATCTTCATTCCTGCTGTCCCCAACGGCAACATGAAGCGCCTCAACAGGCAATCTGTTTCGGCTCTGCTCGAGAGACTGGTGCCAAATGAAATCATCGACATCAGAGTGAACCCGCGTAAGAATGTCATGGCGATTGATGTTTCGCATGCTGCCGCTCTGAACGTACTACGCAACGTCACAGAGCTGGATGGAATCAACGTCCGCTCCTACATCCCTATGGGCTCCAACATCGTCGCCGGCGTCATCTACGACGTTGACGCAAATCTATATAAAATGTACACAAATCAAATGCATACATTGCACGTATTTACACAATTTGAAAACGTGAGTTAAAGAATGACTAGGCAACTCAATCACTGCATTTGAAATTGATGTTGACACCGACGACAGTGAGGGTGGGGTAACGTTGCCTTCAACGAGTGGTGGGACACTGATTGAAGGTACTGTTGATTCCATCGCATCTACTCGAGTCAAGCAAAGCGTCAAGTCAAGCGAAAAGACGCCCTTGACTGAATTCCGAACGCGCGCTCCGCCGCTTATAGACACACCGCCCGCGTTCGATGGAGAGGAGGGAGGGAGGGGAAGAAGCTTGCTGCCGGCACGAGACGAGCCGAGCATGCGCAGTGGGGGTGTGGACGGCGCCGCCGACGCCGCAGGTGCGACTAAGAAATGCTCCGCATTTAAAAAGACTAAGAGTTGCTTTAAAGTGCATTTGTACATATGTGTGTTTGTATCGTCGTTCCTGGCGAAATCAATTATGGCAAAAAGTTCGTCTAGACGCACTCATGTCGCGCTCTCGCGTGCAACAGTTTCTTCAGCCCTAAAGCACACGTTACGCGAAACGGGCATGAAGGAAGACTGCGTCCGCGCAGAAAGTGTCCTGGAGGCGGCACCAACGATATCCGCCTTCTTGCGCCTGGCGTAGGACGTCCAACAATGACGTTTCCCTGCAACCCCATCTTCAACAAAATTTTGCTCAGGAACAAAATTTTTGACAGACACAGATGCATTTTTTTACATTTTACGACGATCTGTTCGAAGCGCTGAAGCAGTTTCCAAGACGGAGAGAGTTTCTTCGGGCACAAAGCTCATGAACGAGGCGTTATCCAAATCCTGTATACTCCTAAAGTTCCGCTTAGCTAATCTTTTTCTTGTGCTTGTTCAGAGAGTGCTAAACGCTCGCTTTGGGCAGTGCATGTGAGCCATAAATCTCAGGGGAGTACAAGGAGCGCATGAATATTCAGATAGGCTGCTCAATAGAGGAGTGCCGGGCAGTAGACGACACGACTGACGGACGTGATAGCTGATTCGCTGTAGCGATTTGAACGTTTCTTTAGTGCCGTTTATATTTAAGTTTATTGCAACAGCAATTATATGGACAGTCTCACCGGGTTTGCGCCGTCGCCGTCATGTCCTTCCGGTACGAAGTCCAAATTGATAAGATCCCCCCGCGCATTGTATCTTCTACCGCGGGTAAAAGCGTGCGAGCGGGGGCGACGAACGCGGCCGAAGCAGAGATCAAACAAGCCGGCCCATTTCGGTCGCTCGGAGGGTGCATGCGAGAGCATCACCCCGCTCGGGAGGCCTGCCGTCGAAGCAGACAGGAAACGCCACGACGTTAAGGGGTATTCACACGAGGGAGAAATCCTCGGGGGAGACGGGGGGATTGCTGATCACGTGACCGCGACCTCACGCATTAGTGAGTGCGCGCCAGAGAGCTCGTCTGTCAGAGACTGCCAGAGAGCTCATCTAGCCGATGATGTTCATTTGATTGTTTTCATCGAACTTCGAATGCAAAATAAACGGATGCAAATATGAGTGAACAATTTTTCATCATACACTTCATGATTATCGAGAATTATTTGGTAAACAACATTATAAGAAAATAAATAGCATCATCGGCTAGACCAGCTTTTTGGCGATCTTACTGCATACTTTGCTTTTGTGTTTGACGAAATGAGGTTGCCAAGAATCCCCGTAAGAATTGTGAAAAAAAAAGGTTGTAGAACTAGCATATCTTTTGTTCTAACGCAGCTATTAAAAATCTACTCAGAGATTTGGAATCTGCAGAAAAAACTGAATAAGTATTAAATTTCATTCCATTCACTCAACTATTGAAAACGCACTTTTCAAGACCCACGTCTCCCATTAACCGCTGTCGCGTTGAAAAAGACTGTTCCATTCATTACAATAGTGTTCAGTGAAAATAAAGTAATCCTACAGAAATCACATGTGCTTTCGGTTTTAATTTTTACCGGCACTACAATCATCATCGCGTCTACCAACCAGTGTTGTGGGCATGTTTCACGCCAATGGAAGCAGACCGAACGCAGATCGAAAAATTCTGTTTTAAAAATTTCTACTCACTTTCCAGAGAAACCGCTGTGAGGTTGGACACTTCAGACTGTACGCTTTATACTGCGGTACAAAACAGAAAAACTATGAAGGACGGTGGACAGTCCCTTTAAGAATATGCAGCGCACTGCTATTTAAATAAAAATGGAGTATGGAGGGAGTTCATTTCACCCGACGCTCATTGCAGATGCTCTTTTTTGCCCCTACTGGTCATGACTAGTGAGAAATCCGGTACACGGCATCTGCAGAAGATATTGTTCGGATTTCCAACAAAAATCAAGCACATTCACGTGCGTGATAAGACGTCAGCAAAGAGTCGAACAACCACAAGACACAATTTGAGGAATTTTATGCACTCTCTGTATGAAAGTAACATGTTGATAAGACATACAGTCAAAATAAAAGAAAGGAAGCATTTCTATTTACAGCAAATACAATAGCACTGAAACATAATTAACAAACTTTTGTTGGAATACCAACAAGACATACGGCGGCAGTCAAATCATGAGGAGCCAACGGGCACTGCTGAGTGCAAGTGCAAAAGGAAATCAATGGCTTCAATCGACATTTCATTCCTTCATTTTACTCATGTGAATGCAATTCTTTTCGCAAGCATAATGCACTGAAGCGTAGTTCGCCTTCTTAATATCTGTAAGCTACGATGCGACTGTGAGACTTGTTGAAAGTGCATCTACACTCTCGAGTACTCCCCCTTAGGTGCAACTTTGCCACAAAACTCTTATTGTCATGAATCTTCCATGCGTTCAGTTGAAGCTGCATGCTCAGCACTTCACAGCAAGGAGTTCCACGGGTATCATCACACCCAACACCTACGTACTTGGGGTGCACGTGGGTACCACGCACATAGGTTCCCAACACAAGTACCAGCTATGCAACATGGAACCAAGTGCATGCATTTGAGATTCTTGCGTGGCAAAAATACACCGTTAAGGGGCTGCAGTTGTGAGGAGTGCCAGAATTCTACCCTAGATAAAACTCTCGAAATTGTGCCAACTTTTCTAGCCACAGCTCGCAAGTGATTCGCCAAACATGCCGGCCACTTTGCAGCCTCAGGGCTTTTACTCTAGCCAAACGTAATGAACCTTGCACTATCCAAGATCAACGGGACATGGCGGTACATTTCGTTTACGGGACCGCTTTCACAGCAAGCTTGCAAGAACACGCTGGGCATAAATCACTCGTGAGTACACCCAAAAATTTTGCTCATAGTAGGGTGCTGGAGCTGATAACAAGAACAGCCATTCGCTACACCTGTGGCAACAACAGTCTTGCTAAGAGTCTCACATTATTGTCAAAATTATCGCATTCCCTAATTCACCGGTGCTATAAACAAATAGACGGCAGAATGCGCCCTAGAAAACGGTGCTGTGCATCTCATGCCACACTCTCGTTGCTTATGGTACGAGTTGCAGCTGAAAGAAATTTGAACCGTACCTCCCAGTTGCCCAGGTACACAAATCTGGTTACAAAGCATAGACTCTCGACAGCTTATCAGTTAAGTGCACAGTAAAAGTACTACCTCACATGTGGACCTCCTTGAAAACCCTCCTCGAATATCTCTTATTCCTATGCATTAATTGCGATTTTATGATTGCGTAGCGCCGAGTTGTACGCTTAAAAAATTGCAAGAAAGAGGCATGCAGAATGACGTAGTGCAGGAGGGCGGCCTTGTGCTAGTGCACCTAGACACCATGGCTCACAATCACTGTAGAAGATTGGCGAAGAATTGCATGCAGTATGTCCTTCTGCGTTTCCCCTCTTTCTCTTCCTCTTTTTACCACGGAAAACTGTGCACTGCTATCATGCACATGCACCAAATAACTTTTTGCACTGCTTTACTACATCTCATTCATTTCTAGCAGTGTTGAACCATGAGCAACAGCACGTGCAGCAGTAAGCCTAACTTTATTATTCAATTTTTTGGACACAGAAAGCTGCTCACGAGGTGCAAACTCGGAAAAAGATACAACAACCCTTCGGCCACAGACTACACCTACTTTGCACAGGCCAATCGATATCTCCTCCTGACCAGCAAAGTGCATGCTACGGCGCCATCATTTATAAGAGCGAAGAATCCAGCTAAACTAATCGGTGTTAATGCTAGAGGCCCTACACATACTAAAGCGCCGTGAAGTGGTCATTTCGAGGCGCTGCACGTACACTTAGGCTAGGCTCCCTTGCACAGACTACTGACAGGTAATGCGTAGTGTCCTTAGATCTGCCTGTCTACTGGTCCTTGTGCGAACTATCATCATCTTATCGAATGTGCAACCACCTCCGAGATGCACCAGCACTTTCAAATAGGTCAGCTCCAGCTGCTTGTACGGTGGACCTGCATCAGGGTGTCCACGAACATCGCCACCCGAATGATAGCAGCTACATATTACATCAGCTGGGGCACCACTGGTGCCCTCCGCTGTTTGGTCTTGAGAAGAAGCACGAACACTTGCGAACGCACCAAAACATTGACGACTGCTGAATGAACAAGCCTAAAAACGAGCCCTTAATATCGTGACCAGCACAGAAATTCAAAATCAAGCCGCTGCAGTGAGGAAATGGCTAAAACAAATTACATGGCACTGATTTGATGACTGAACAAGGCTGCATTTTGACGAACGCGAGCAAATGCCTCCCTTACAGCTCAAACAACTTGACTAAGGACAACCATTTTATTTTTCAAAAATTGAGAATCATTGTATGCCTTGGGATATGTTTCCCAGGATCAAAGTTCCATAAAAACAAGTGAAAAATAGTGCTGTGCTATTTTTGTGGCCAAAGATTAGGTGCTGCACAGGTTAAAAAAAGCAGTGCTCCCGATGAGCAAGTGAATCGTGTCGGATTCTCTGCCACAGTGCATTGGAAACAAGGCGTGAGGAAAAAAAAAAAAGAACGTTGCAATAGCAGACACAATTCACCGCAATCAGTTCACAGTTGATACCTGTGCGTTTCACTCCCACGATTCAAAAACTTTGCTCCTTCAAAACTCGAAATGCTCAAGCTGCAACCCTCGACTCTCTTACACTGACAGTGAAAGAAAAAGTTGGGCTTGTCGAAATGCAATATAATTCAGTCCACAGCAGTCTGAAAACTTTCTTGTGACAAAACTAACTGATAAGTAACAGCTAAACAATTCCTAAACCGATCACAGCCCAGCGAACTGTACCTCCGTCTTGCCGGGAAACCTCCAGAACATCTCAGTAAGGTACAGCACGAAATCCCCTATGCCTTGGTCAAATCATCAGGCACCGCCGTCGAATCGTCACATTTTCCGCGAGCTCAACACGAGAGATGAACAGTCATTGAAGCCAAGCACGACAGCATGGCTGCAAGGTACCTCGGAACAGAAGTGTACCCGTCCAATTCTTGTTGCTCGGTTGCAGGCATCCAAAGTGTTCATGGCCGCAAGGCGACGGTCCTGACGAACACAGTCACGAGGTCATCACACAGACACAATCTGGGCACAGTCGCGATTGTCCTGGACGTTTTTGTCGACTACATCGAGGCAGACTCGTCGCCAATGAGTTGCACGGTCGTGAAGCGACGCTGGAGTCGTCGCACGGAGCCTAGCTACCTGAAATCATCGTCAGTGAGGAAGAGTCAGGCGAGACGCTCTTTCTTTTTCTCTTATGCTACCGTATTTTACACTGTGACACCATAATGTGTATTCAGTAAGTTTCAACCGTTGCAATAAAAATGTTTTATACAATGCCAAATATCGCATTTTATCCGAATGCTTGCACCTGATTGCGCTCGCAGTGGGGAGAAGAGGCCTTTCAGTGTCACCCTCTATAGCAGAGCTGTCGTTTATCCATTCCTGAACTTTTTCCTCTTGCCATGAAACGAGTTTGATTATAATCAGTATGCTTAACGAGGAAGTTTGTGTTCCCACTAGATTTTGCGGCTGCCCAGCTAAGGAAATATTAAATATTGAGCGCACTGCAAAAGCACCATCACAAGTGCAGATGCTTTCATGCCATTCCCCGAGTCTCAAGTGAATGCCTCCAGGCTCTTTCCACCAAACGGTTCCACACCAAGGGGTTTTCACCGCAATTTTTGTGTTCAAATTTTACGTTAAGAGGCTGGTGCCAGAGTACTAAGAATATTATAAATGCTCACTAAGAGAGTAAGGATTGTCCTTGGATTCATGCTACTCAGAATTACAACAACCTCATCTTTCCAGATACTAATGGTTTTTAGGTGCTTAGCACAGGGTAGCCAACCGGCCTGAGAACTGGCTAACATCCCCGTCTTTCCATTTCCTCCTTCATCTTTTTACCATAAACATTATCTTAAAGTCTTCCTCTTTAAGACTGAAGCCTCCGACAAACTTGCTTGCAAACTTCTCGTTATCTGAGTCTTTTACTTCATGGATGCCCGAGTGCATAGAAATTTACCATGAACAGAATTGACAATGACAAATCGAGCGACGATAACTCAGGCCACAAGTGAAAACAGCGATAAATCACCACCTGCAAATACACATAAACATTACCTTAACTTGCCCTAAAATTTAGGCCTCTCGTTAGGCTTCAACTTTGAGATATATAATAAAATCTTGGTAGATTGAATTCGCTTAAACCAAACAGCTGCTTATATGGCACAATTGCCTCTAATTCGGATTGTTTTGTATGACGGTGCTGTAAACAAATATTCCTGCTAAACAGAGCACATTTGCAGGATCCCTACCGTAGTTGGCTCAAGCGACTCAAGCACGGTAAAGATAAGAGATCAGCTAGTGATTCCTAATGTGACTTGTCATATTTTTTTTTGGTGCAACTAGAAGCAGCCACAAATGTTGAAAATATCCAGGTTTGCATTAAGAACATAGATCAATACTAGGCCTTTAAATATGATAGCATATAGCTTTCTTTGCATTACCTACACTGATGTTCACATTGTGTACGAGTTTTTATGGTATACCTGCAACATGAATGTAGTTTCTGACTCTCCAACAGGCTTAGGTTTTCAAAAACGCGACGATGGCCCCTCAATGCAAAAAACCTAAACAGAACTAAGCTTGTCTTATCTGTCATGCAACTTACTTCGAAATATGTATGCAGCCTCGCAACTTTTTCATTACGACATATGACGTTATAACGGACTGTTTTAAAAGCCCATTTTCATGACTCGGCCTTGAGTAAATATCCAGGTGCTTCTTGCAGGAATTTCTGAGGTTGTTCAGCTACGTATGGCGACACGCGCATTCTCCCACTGGTCCTATCGATAGGAGTACAACCCAGTTTCAAGTTTGCTGGTCCCGAGTTCAAAGGGCATTGCAATCAACTTTCCTCCTGCCTCCCAACTAGAATCATCAGTGGGATATCTCCCAGTTTTCCAGGTCCCTTTTGCAACTTTCCACAGCCGTTCTCAGTTTCCTTCTGAAGTGTGAGCTCAAGTTTTCACACATCGTATTCCCAGCACATCCTTTAAAGTTTTCAATCAGCCGAAAGCGCCCTCTCGCAAGCATTTCCAGACATTAACTGTCCTTCCCGAGGTCTTCCTCATGGGATTGCCTGACACACACTTACACATGCAAACACACACACACATGCAGATTCGCAGGGCTTTCGAGAAAATATCGAACACTGCACGGTACATTTGAACTTGCAACCGTGCTTTTCTTCCAAGAGCCTTCAACAGCAAAGGAGCTCCACCCCTTCCCCCAAGAAGAAGAAATTCTTCCCTCACAACCAGCCTCAAACACTGCTCCGCCGCCCCGTAGGAATCGAGCCTTCACGAGAGGTGGGGACACACGCTTTTAAGAACCCAAGCGGGATGGCGTTGCCACTTTTGAGAGCGCCCCTTGAAACCCCCACCCCCCCTTGTCACGCAGTGCAACCATCACGCAGAAATCCGCACCACAGTAGCTTCAACACTCTCCGTTCCGCAGCGAGAAGAAACTGTCACCAGAACGGCACGAGCGAGGCGAGCCAGCGGAACAGGGCCACGTGGAACAACGTCGACATGATGAAGAAGGCGTGCACGAGCACGATCCAGACGATGTTGAAGTCGACGCGCAGGGGCGCCTCGCGGAGAGGTGCGGGGTGGTCCTTGCCGATGTCCTCCTCCTCCCCTTTGCCTCGGTGGAGACGTCCCGGGAAGCGTCCCGTTCGGTAGAAGATGTCCAAGAGGTCTTCCTTCTCCGCCCACCGGTCGTACAGCCATTTCGTGAGGGCCTGAGAAGCGAACGAAAATATTTTAAAGCCGCTCAATTCAAACTGCTGCAATGCCTAAATCCGGGCAATGCGTACTTTTTGCTTGTCCAAGCTGAAAATATCCGCGGCCTTTGTCACTTCAGGCAGAACACTTAGTTCTTGTATCACTAACAGTCTCAAGTAAAGCCAACTGCCAGCCTAAAACATGGCCAAACTAGCCAACTGCGCGTGCGAACAATCGCACACTGATCTATCATGTTCAGAACGCTTGATGGGCCACTTTCACCTTAGTACACTGGTGCCATGCATAAAAGCATACTAAGATTGGGAAGGGGCTATCAGCTGTTGCAGGACACAGCACATGTTTTCGTTTAATTAGACAACTGTGCACACGCCGTACAATAAAGACTACCAGTATGATCGTTGACATCTAAAATTCTTACTGGCAAACATTCATAGCTGGCTATAACGCTGCTGCAGCCTGAGAAAAACAAAAACACAACAAACTCTCAATTATCTGGAAAGCAAAAATCTCGATCAGTGTGGAAAAAAAAGACGTCGCCACTTGTTTAGGGACATCGCAGAGCTGAGTCTCACCGCCGTATTCACGAACCGACCTTAACTTATCGCGGTAAGGCTACTTACGAAAGGAAGAGAAAAGTATAAGTATAAGAAAAGGATAAGGTGAGTTTCAAAAACCTGCCTTATCTTGCCATAAGTGCGCCTTATGGAAGGCGTCCTTAACTCGTCAAGTATGTGCCCTGGGAGCCAGGGTAGGTAAAGTTTTGTTACAAAATGATTACTTCGAGCAACAATAAATTAGTTTCATTGCAAGAAACCAATAATGGTATGCAAAAGTACCCATGCGTAAACACCAAAAATGTTTGCTAAGGCACCGCCCGCTTTTGGTGAAATCCACATTATTTGTCTGGCCACATTTGTTGACCCCCCGTCGACACAGTCGGGCCGCGAGAGCACGATTGCTATTTCGACGTCTTCTCACGTACGTTTTGTTCGTTGATGGTATTTTCGTGCTCGCTTCAGCGTTTATCGTTATCTCTCACTTTTTCTTACTACACTTGATTTATGCAATTGGTTGAGTGGTTTAGAGTCTTTGCCTTCTTAAATTGCGTTCATTATGAAACGACGCATCAGGAGAACTTCAACGACGAAGAGTGCGGCATCGCGGCCATGTCGCGGCGTCTTGACGGATCTCGTCAACAAGTACCGTGAGGTACTGCGTTGTTGACTTTCTTTCGGGCCATGAACGTGAACGAACTTCGTAAACAGTGTACTCTGTGGTGTGTGTGCTATCTTGTGAGTTTCTGAATACAATGTTTACCACCACCACCACCACCACCATCGGTATTTTCCTGCAGAGGCAGCACTGCGAGCAACTTCTTGACGGCACTTTTTCTAAAGCGGAAGCGACACAGAAATTCGTGCCCATCGTAGGTCTCCACCGGGTTCCACTGAGGATTCGCCGCGGCGGGTACGCGTATGCATACGCTGTGCCGTTCAATATTTTTTATTACGGTCCACAATATAATCAACCAACTGCGCAAAGTTCTCCCCCGCCATGTTGTGTGTCTACAAGGAAGCCTTAAGGTAGGTCATAGGCTACCTTAACGAGCCTTACTTATGACGGCGATAAGTACAAGGAAAGTTCTGCGATAAGTACAAGGTTCGTTCTTGAAACGCGTTAAGGGCGGACTTATGGTTAAGGGAGACTTAAGTCATAAGGATAAGGTTAAGTTAGGTTCGTGAATACGGAGGTCAGTGACCCAGAAATGAATGAAGCTCTTCTGGACAGTGCATAGGATAAATTCTCAGCAAAAGCAACCAGAACAAGTGTATTTACCACAAATGAAGTTTTTTTTTTAGGTAACGGCACACTTGCAATAAGTTTCGAGCTGCTGACCAATGTATTTTGGAGCTGTTCACAGTTACCAGCCATGCGGCTATGAGCTTGATCAAATTATGCAGCTGTTCTATGATAAAATCGACTTACAAGACTTTTGTTGCCTCAATGCACAACGGCAACAGAAATTCGCAGAATGTTACGAGTCAACCTCGATTCTTAATTCGGCGAATGATGATGCAAGAACAAAACGTGACCACCATAAATAAAGCTGCGCAATTCAAGTTGTGGCCTTACTTTCACGCAAGTGCACACTGCAGCTCTTTTGTTTTAGTGGTGTACGACAGTGTTTAATGTTGTGCACTCATCGGATTAAGCAGAGAACAAGTGGTTCGGTTTCTGACTGATTTCTTTGATTTCGCGTTGTTTCAGATACTTGGGAATCCCGCTTAATTAGGATATTTTTCTCGGTCCCGAGGCCTTCGAATTAACGAGGTTTTACTATATATGAGAATGGGGTCATTCACAGAACCGTAACAACTGCACATCATTTTGTTGTCACGAACAATTGGAAGCGCTAAAGAACTAAACATATGCAGCACACTTGCACGACAACTCAAACACAGGAAACGCAAAGGCATCTTGACCAGACTTCGGGAAGCATGGCAGCTTCTCCGATGACGATGAGCGCATGTCAACGCTACAGCTCTCTGGGCAACAGACACAGGTCTCGAGGCCTTATGTTTGGCAAATGCGCACGCCCAAAGTGATTTGTAAAATACGTCATAGGTACCATCTTTCGATTGCAAATACAGATCTCAAGGGTCATGCTCTTGCTCGAGGAAAACTTAAAAATGCCATAGGTGTCTTGTGACGAATTCGGGGGCGATCATCATGTCAGAAAGAAAAACAAATTTTGTAATTTCTGAAGTGCAGTCATTACGCAATAAAATACAGCACATAAATGCGTTAATATATACAGTAAAATCTTGGTGATACGAATCTCAAGGGGGAGTGAAAATATTCATATCAGCCGAAATTTTGTACGGTCGATCCCGGATATATCGAACTCGGATATATCGAATTATTGGCTATATCGAACAGTTGAGAAATCCCCTTGAATATCCCATGCAAAAGTATGGGGCTGGTGTGCACGTATATCGAACTCCCGCACAGCGAA
This sequence comes from Rhipicephalus sanguineus, assembly GCF_013339695.2. NCBI lineage: Eukaryota > Metazoa > Arthropoda > Arachnida > Ixodida > Ixodidae > Rhipicephalus > Rhipicephalus sanguineus. The sequence goes on from NW_023615352.1 coordinate 868,108, forward strand.
ACATCCGCTATATCAGACGCTGCTCCGCGCCGAAGCCCAGGAAGTGCATTTTTCCTAACAACTATTGATCATTTTTCGGCCGCGTTCTTGCAAGTTCCAATCCCTCGTCGCGCGCAGGTGACTAAATTGCGTTGCTCTAGTTCGTTGCGCAGCTTGTCAGTTCACCGGTATATTTGACGCGCGATCCACAGGTTTTAACACATGGGCTAGTGTTTTTCAAAGAGGCTGATTGCCGAGGGCACCAAAATGAGACTTCGAAGTGGCTTGGCAGCGTTGTTGTAATGTTTGCATTCCCTTCCTTGTCTGTTTGCGCACGATGGCATGCGGGCCCGCAAAGCATAGCCTTCGAGATCCGCAACCTAGTGACGTATTTTTAGTGTTATTGGTTTTAAAATGCAGGTCTCAGAGGCTATGCTTTTTTTCGCATCTCTCGCCAAAGTAGCGGCTGCCTTCTACAAAGCCACAAGTGCCATCGGTATCGCTAACATGTCGATGGTGGAGAAATGTTCTTCGTGCAGCGCAGCGTTGTTAGCGTTGTCTCTTGCGGCATGTGTACTCTTGCTTCGTTCTTGATAAATCGTCATTCGGGAGTCGAGCTAAACATTGTCCCGCTCGTAGCGATAAAAATGATGACCGGTGCTGGGAACAACGTCAAGTAAAGCACCGTCGTGTACTGTTTCCTTACGGGCCTTGGTGCCAGGTGACGACTTTGGGCGCGTCATGACTGCCGACTACGGCGTACGATGCGTCAGTAGTGAAATTTGTGACTTAGCGTTTCCGGGCGCCGTATCGGACGGGAGCACAGCAAGTGACTTTATCGGTGCAGATAACGATGTAGCTGTTTCTGCTTGCATCGATGCCGAGGTCGTAGCTAACGTTGCCGGTGCTGCGGAAATGGACCCGTGCGGTTTGAAGATGCCAGCCACCGCTGCCACCGCTAAACCTTTTACCGCGCTACAGAGCTCGCATCAGCGTTCAGCGTCGATCACCGCTGTTGTGGCCGAAGGTGCTGAATTTACTTATTTGTAAAGCTTCAATGATATTGACGATGACTTAATAAATTCACAGCGCGCAAGAAGCAAGACAAGTTTATGGACTATTTGCATGCGGAATAAAGTGCGCTAACTTGCAAAAGGAGAAGTTCTTGCCTTGTTCTTTGGCACATATGAGCGAATCGTTATGTTCCCACTTTTTACGATTTCGGAAAACTGTGTCGAGGCCTGCAGTGCTTTAATTAAAGCCTTAAATACGCATAATTCGTATTCCAAATTATCGATATATCGAACTATTTCGCGGTCCCCCTTGAGTTCGATTTATCCGGGATCGACTGCATCACCAAAAAGCTAGCAAAATTCATTTTCAAACAATGATATACGCACAAAACATTCATCTGCGTCGAAATGACTCGCGTACATCTTTCAGGGACACCCGTGAATGGACCGATAAGGAACAGCACAGCTGGCTGCCACTAACGCACGTTCAGAGCTTCGCGTGAGGCCAACTGAAAACTAAGTGTTAAAGTCCACTCCACTACAGTCATAAAGCAAAGGACGACAGGAACGCCGAAACGGTTCGCGCCTTTTTACGAGTTTATTGCCTTCAATCTACTGCTGCGTTAGCCACGTAGCTTTGGAGCTGCAAACTGTCGCTTATCTATGATATCGTGGATGGCGACCGTGGATTCGTGCACGGCAGTCGTGGCAAACGGTAGTTTAGTCTTTAATCTGTGTGCGCTGAATGCGCACGTACCTTCAAACCTACATCATTCATTGCCATCTACGATTGCATCTACCATGGCTTTGTCCGCAGTGTTCGCAGCAAGCAGCATTGCTTTGACTCTCCGTGTTGGATGCACATGCACTTTAGGAGATCACTCAGTTTTGTCATTGCCATACATAATCGTGTCGACAGTGATCGCGGTTTCGTGTGCCGTGGTTGCGGCAAACGGTAGTTCCGTTTTCACTCGTGTGCTCAGGCCGAGCTTGTGCCTTCAGAACTACATCGTTATCTATGACCGAGTCTTCCGCGGTTTTGTCCGCCGCGGTTGCGGCAAGCAGCATCGCTCTGACACGTATTTTTGGGGTTTCGTCGTCGCCGTACGTGATCGCGTCAATAGTGACCGCGGTTTCGTCCACACTGGTTGGTACCCACCGTTCTGACTGTATGTGCACTGGCCACGCGTGTACTTTCGAAGCTTTCAGAGTACGCTGCTCTCGGTCATCGCTTGACGGCTTCAGTACCGAAGTTCGTATCACCCGTTGCGATATAAAAAAAAAAAAAGAGTTTGGATCATCAAAATTTTGGCCCAGTGGACACAATGGATTTCGGCCGGGGAATTTTACTAATTCGTATCAGACCGAAATTCCGTCAGTCAGATTTGTACCACCGAGATTCTACTGTATTACACTCTACAAAAGCATCACATCTGATGCCGCTTCGGAAATGCAAAAGTACTGTACATTGAATGTGAACGTTGAGGCAACCTTTTTGGTTGTTTTTTCTTTAAATATTCACATGCAATTTGGTAACGAAATTTCCTTATTCTCACACCCCTTCCACGAAAATTCAATGACCCCCCTCACCTCCGAATCGTGGACGGGCACCTCTGAGATGGGGAAACGCCGATAGTGCATGTGGACGACGCACTGCTTGCGGAAACCACCCGAAATGACAAACAGGTCCAGGGGCTTGCCCATGTCTGGGTAGCCAATGGTGATGTCCACCACCCACTTGATTGGCTCCTCTCCTGCAGGTGTCCATACAAAGAGAATGCACAGTTCAGTAGCAGAGAGCAGCGTGAAACACTGTTTCACGGCAAGCCTTTGTTGCACTCGGTACCAAATTCTGCTGAACTTCTGATCGGGCCTGCAAAACCTCTCGATGCAGTTTAACATGCATTGGCTGGAGCGAAAGAATTACTACCAATAATGTCCCCCACGCTTTCCTTGGCTTCATGTCCTGTTGCCCTTATTAGTAGGCATGGGTGAGTATTCGAGCCTTTCAAGTATTAGTGTACTCGAATTCGCTTCGGCACGAATTTAAATTGTTCCACGTTTAGAAGCATTCGATATGAACAAACAGAAGTATATTTCATGGCATGTAACCCCCTGAAAAGGTTGTTTCACTGCAGCTTGGGGCCGCTATGCCGTAGAAACCACATATCCAGAGAAAATCCGCCCTGCCGCAAAGCCACACTTAACGTTAAGTGCACATGTTACCTCTGCCTCTATTAATCATATTTTTTAAGTTTAAAATAGGCTTGTGCGAATATTCGAGCACTGCAAATATTTGAACGAATATTACAGTATTCGAATTCGCTTCCATTCGAATTTAAGTTATTAGAAATTTCGAAGTATTCAAAATGAACAAATGGGTGTATATTAGTCCACATGTAACCCCCTGTAAAGGTAGTTTCACTGCAGTGGAGGAGTGCTATACTATGAATACACTTTGCCAGGGAAAATCCGCACTGGCATGAAGCCCCACTTCAAGGTTAAATGGACATATTACCCTCACATCGATTCGTCATTTTTTTTAAGTTTAAAAGCTCGTTATACTGGCCTATATGGTCTAAGTATAGCAAATTTTAAGGCTTAACATATTTTACAGGTTATCACTTGCATTCTACCGAAAGTCAAATCCTGCTACTATTCAAAGTTGCTTCCACTTTCTTTGAACCAAAAATAATGACATTTGCACATGCCTTGTTTCAATTAAAAAAATGTATATTGTGCAGGTTAGTCGTGTCATGACAAATATGCTAATTTTTCTTTATAATATGTGACATATACTATTCAAATTCGATTCGAAATTATTCGACCAAATCACTATTCGCTTCGAACCAAAAATTGACTATTCGCACAAGCCTAGTTTAAAAGCATGCTATATGAGCTATTACGCACCAAGTATTGCAAACCTTAAGCGTCACGTATTTTACCGCTGATAACTTGTACCCCATTACCATTCAAATCATGCCACTAATGAATTTGCTTCCACTTCACTTTGAACTCAAAAAGTCGCATTTGCACACGCCTAGTTTCAATTCTTAAAGATATTGCGCAAGTTAGTTGAAAAAATGCTAATTTTTCTTCATAATATGCGATATTACTATTTGAGCTATTGTATTTGAAATTTTTTGGCCAAATCACTATTAGCTGCAAGCTCGCTTCGAACCTGAAATTTACTATTCGCCCATCCCTACTTATTAGGTCGTTTCTGATTTTCTGATCATCGCTGATTTTCTGATCATCACTTCATCACTTATGTCTAAATATATTGCTGTGATAAGCTGGTGAATGGAATATCCAGCATATCAACTTTTATCATCCTTTGAAGTATGAAAACCGAGCTGGCACGGCTATGTACCATAGCGAGCATCGCATTTTTGGTGTCTGAGCAAGAAAATCATGCACTCTAAAATCAAGACTGTGTCAGAAAAAGGTCCCTTACGCATTCACGATTTGAATGTCAAAGCCATCCGGTGTGGCTATCTGGTGATCATCATTAAATCATCATTTTCTGGTCTTCAATTATCATCATTACCATCATCTTCTTCGACAATGACTATTGGTACCATTTGTTTTGACTACGACAACTATACCGATGGTCACTTTTCGCGTTTAACGAGGCATATGAGGTTTCAGCCTTAATAAACATGGCACTCACACAGTGTACTTACCCCTGCCAAACACATCATAAACCCCAGTGAACAAACAAATAGAATGTTATGCTCGGTGCTCAAAGGTCCATTATCAATGGCACGGTCTTTCTCCCTCACCCTTGTTAGTCTTCTCAAGATTCTCGGACGAGAGTGTCTCGAGGACGGTCTTCATAGCACCCACACGCGGCAGCGTCACGTGCTCCAGGATGGGGTAGCCATTGGCCCTGGCATACCTGCAGAGAGAGAAAGATAGACGGCCATGTTTCAACAACCGCCGTGCTGATGCTTCATCGCTTCGTGCAGGGTATTTTCGCAGCTTATACGCCAAGTTAACCGGTGTCAAAAAGGCGGAGCGGACAATGTACGGCCCTCATATAAAGCATCAAAGACAAAAAAATAAAGACATACAAAAAAATGTGTGCAAGCTTGGTCACTGCTGTCACTCGGGGTATCGAACTGGGTATGGGCAAAATGAGCTCGTGAACAGTTGAGGTTCGTTACCGTCGAACACAGTTGAAACTTGATTTGAAGCGATGACCATGCTCTCATTATTTATTTAAATCGGGAACTTTGTAAAATCAAGAAAGGAATTTTTCAGACCTTCAAAATCTGAAGTTATACAGTAGCGATACCCGACGTTTTAAGTGCAACTCAATTATCATTATAAGTTTAAAAGTGTGTTACAAGGGCCTGTATGCGCTAAGTGCAGCAAATTTTAAAGGGACCTGGAACAGTTGTGACAACTTTGCATAGATGCATTGAGCTGGTAAAGCAAGACCCAAGAATCATTTGCAGACCGATTTAAGCTCTCCGCATCAACTGTGTAATTTATTACGAGAATTTAAACGTGTGAATCGCTACAGATCGCAGCACCTCAGCCGAGCGAGTTTTCAACTTCTTGCGCCCTTTCTACGTAGCACTGCTCCATGTTACGTAGCACCGGGGGCCAATCTCATTGAATATGTCCAGTCTACGTCACTGAACCTCCGGTGGGCAGCGAGCGTCGTCTGCCTGCGTTACAATGTGCTCCAGGTTGACCCAAGCCGCGCGACAGTGTTTGTCTCAAGGTTTCATTATTCAGACACAAATTAACGACTGGCGACTTCTAAACATGCGACATTGGGTAAGGCTTGTAAGGCATCCGACGGGCGGAGTCGCTTCAGCTCGTCACAGTAGTGAGGGTCGAGCCCTCGCTATCCGGTCAATGCCAGCAACCACGCGTCTGCGGCTCTAACTTCAGCCCTGAAGACACAACCACAGTGCCCGAGTTTACGCTTATCGGGTATCGTTCTCAAACACTTTTTTGTTGGTCCGCATGCCTTTACAGATTGGGGCCGTATGGGAGACTAAAATAAGAATGGCTGGTAGTGTGGCGGCACCTGGCGGAGTAGAACCACTCTGCACACTTCGTCTGTGCTGGCCGACGGGGCGCACTGCGAAGAGCACTCGATAAAGCTCAACTCGTTGAGTGCGCTGCGGTCGCCAGCAACGCCTGCGTGTTTCATGAGTTGAGGAGGCAAAGCAGCGGGGAGAAGGAGGTTACAGCTATTAATGCCCGTAGCTGCCTTGATACACGGTGTGTTGCTTAATTGGTGGTGCGAATGATTTTGTCAGCTTAAGCGCTGACGAAATTTCAAAAAAGTGCTTCAGGGTCCCTTTAAAATGTATTTTACTGCTTATAACTTGCACCCTACTGCTATTCAAATCTTACTGCAATTCAAAGCTGCCTCCACTTCACTTTGAACCAGAGAAGTGACATGCCTGCATGCCTAGTTCCAATTCTCAAAAATATTGCGCAAGTTAGTCGAGTCATGACAAAAGTGCTCACTTTCCTTTACAACATGTGCTATATAATATACAAACTATTCGATAAAAAATTATTCGACCAAATCACTATTTGCTTCAAATTCGCTTCGAACAGCAAGTTTACTATTCACCCCCATCCCTAGAAATGAAGACTTCCTTTCCGACGTCAGGCGGCAGATTGTATGTTTATCATGATATGCACACTGAACAACATACTAGATTAGCACACAGTGAGTCTTGGAATTTGCTTCCAGCGACCTTAAGGAATTGATGCACAATTATTCTCAAGATCAGCGAGAGCTACAATTTCTAACCGAACAGTTTAACAGTGTGCTGGAATGGTCTTTTTATTTCAGCGGCAAGGTGCTAGCGACGTACTTATACTGAGGAGTTGCCACATTATCGGATTAGTAGTTCAATGTCCCAGTGGAGCCTTAAGTGTTCGCCAAAACTTACTTGTATTACTAAAGAGCTGTTGTCTATAATATTGACGTTTGATATGTTCCATAGCATCAATCTATCGCTCCAACAAGACATGTTATTGGCCCTCAGTTTCCCTTAAGAGGGGTAATGACCAATTTTTTAAGCAGAGTTTAGCCCACGAAACAAACCTCCTGCATACAGTGAGGGCTCTAAGCAAGTGTGAAGCTCATTAAATGCTGATCAAATATTTTGTTGTGACATTCAAGTCAATTTTCGCATGGTGCACCCGCAGACATTGACACTAGCATAATGTCAGGCTCCAGTGTCAATTCTAGTGACTTCACGCACCAGTATGGCTAGTTGTGATCGCTTCAGCTACCAAAACATACAAGATGGACGCATGCGTGTCAACAACAGAGCGATGAAGCAGAGTGGCCGCAGAAACGTCACAACATCTTGGGCGAGTGTGTAACGAGAAAGTCATATCGTGTCGCGGGTACAGGGTACAAAGTAGGAACCGAAACTAGCTTTTAGAAACATGTTGTAATTAATTTTTCAGGGCACACTCACGCTTACCGGTACATTTTCTAAGCTCTTGAAGAACCGTCCTTTCGTTTGACGTAAAAAAAAAAAAAGACAACTGAAAGTTTTCGTCTCAGTACCCCTTTAACACAACAGGCCTGTACATTCCAAGCGAGTCGTAGCAAACACAAGCATGTACCGCTGGCTCGTGGCCCGCCGCTTGTGCAGGAAGCCACCCTCGGGGAAGAGGACAATCCACTTGAGCCCGCGGCGGAGGTACACCTCCGCAATGTGGTCCCTGAGCCGCTGCAACTGGGTGTTGCGGGTGTCCTTGCCCTGTGTGCGAGAACAAACCCCAACCATCTTGACCAACTTGGGGTGCGGGCACACTGAAGCAAAAGCCTAAACCACGAGGAGTAATTTTCAGACAGACTCCTGGTGTCAGCCAACAATGGCATACTTCACGCTTTGCTAGCGATTTCGGCAGCAGGCACCATAGTCTAGCGTAGTTACACTTTGGTGTCGAATTCGTGTCACCCATGGCATCGCATTGGTCACGACAACAGTGCGTAGCGATGGCCAGCCAAGAAGCCAAAAATACGTCCAAAACTTATTTCTTGCAGCTGAGGTTAAGAGGGATAGACTGGGCTCAAGTTGAGGGAACACATTTCTCCAGTAGAGTAATTCAAAAGATTGCGTTACAGAGAGGAAAGGTGCTACATTTTCTTGCGCATAACCTGCCCCTGTATATAACCTGCACTTTCAGTACAAACCATGGAAAAATAAGAATGAAAAATATTCTCGCATACTGCCATGAAGCTGCCTTCTTTGCATTACTACGAAGCACTGCCATGAAGCCACCTTCCTCACCGAAATTCCCATAGAACTCGTGCCCCGACTTTAGCTCGGAATTTTCTGTACATCTTCTGCAGGTTATACGCGAGAAAATACGGTACTATGATAATAAAGTGAACTCCTGGCGCACATCAAACATTAATATGAGTGCTAAAACATTTCATACAAAAGCATTACATGAACATTTCATGACAATATACACAGTTTGCGGCAAAGCTCATCACTGTCTTTATATTGCATGAAGTCGTGGGTTACTTTACATAAAAGGAAGTGCACAACATCTATTGTATTTTTCAAAAGCAAGGTTATCTTCCAGCAAATTTGTTTTTTTTTTGGCATCCTATAAACATCCTTTTTATCAATGCCTTGCTTTTGTTTTTATCACTGCTTTAGGCAACAACATTTGCTACTACACCCATATAAGCGCTTGTTTTTCTGAGCAAGAATCTGTGAGCATAGTCTCCCTGCAGCTGCCTAGCTTTATTTCAGAGTCTTGTCATCTTGGATATTTGTGGATTGTGCTTTTGCCTGCTACCGCAGGTCCCTGCTTTATAATTTCGCTGGAGTACCTACTCAATAAGCTTCTTGACTTGCACATGCAAACCTCAGGCTAGTGCACATTCTACATCCGTTTTGCCTCATTATGCGATATCGCACAATGTTGCCATTCTGGGTAAAGAAATGCTATAACAGCAAGTGAAACGTTAACAACAAGTCGACGTTACCGTCTAGCGTTTTTTCTCCACGACTAGATACCATGACTATGACAAGCTTAATGAACCAAGTTCCTACAATCAAATCAATCCAATAGATAATTAGGCCACGGAAAGCATAGGGGCCATTAATTGTCTCTTAGCTGTACTGTAGGTAGCAATAATGACATAAATTGGAACATATTAAAGTAGACAAAAAATTGCCATTTTTGTCAGTGGGATGAGTGATTCTTCGAAGGTTCACTTTAGGTGATTTCAAGTTACATCATTACATTATTACACTACAGTTAAAGACAACAATTAATGGCCTCTACCCTTTCCCTGGCCTAATGGTGTATTGGATTCACTTGGCTGTGTCTAACAAAGAGACGAGCTCCTCGAAAAAATTTCCCTTCTTTCGTAAGCTCATATAATGTCACTCTGACGGCCGGAGTGAAACCCGCGACTCCCAATGTAGCGTGCCTGCACTTGGTCACCTGGGTAATGAAGAAGTCACCGTGGGTCATGGAGACTGCGCCAAAGTTTGTGTACTTGAACAGGCGGTCCATGATCCACATGAGGTGCTCAGTGACCGAGCGCTTCCCCTGGAAGGAGGCCATGAGCAATGGCACGTCAGCCGTGGACTGGTGGTTGACTAGGACCAGCGTCCGGTCACTGTAGCACTCGCTCACGTCCTCACCGACTTCGTCCACTGCGAGATGCAACGGGAACAACATTAGCGTCACTATGCCAGTATAACTAGAGCAAAAAAACTTCGTCGACATGTGCTTGTTCATTACTTTTTCCTTGACGCTCTGAAAAGACAGTCCTGTTAAATTCCCATTTGCGTATAAGACTGGAGTGACTTGCATGCTCTTCCTGGCCATTAGACCCCAAAACAGAGACTGCAACTGCGTTGACTGCTGCATGTCCTTGTGGAAAGATGGCCAGCCACGTGGCACAATGTTAACAAGGAACAGAAAAATTTCCTGTCATACCTCACTGACAGTTATCTTTCTAGGTGGGCAAGCTGCTGGGTGGAAACCTCCATGCATGTACATTTCCTAAAGGGAGCAGAGGCCTGCATGCCATCTGCTCTTGACATTTGCCACTTACCTGTATTCCTGACTTGTGACCTATAAACCAAATGGTTTACCAGTCACATGGTCATTCATGTGACCAATAACATGTGCCATAAAATGGTAACATGGTTACCACAGTCCCATCAAACCGAATTGTGTGCTCTAAACTATCTACTTTCCCTTAAAAAAAATTTACCTTTGTGAAAAAAATTAACTGCATGTTGGATAGTAAAACAGAGTATGATGAAACGAACAGAAGCGTTGACGACATCAAAGGCGTGGCGCCGGGTGTGTGCTTTTTGGAGCCAGGTGTGTGCTTGAGTGCAGCGAATCAGCTGTTGCCCAGTGGTGGTTGAGAGATGCAGTGTGCCACAACTGGGCCACGTGTGCTGTAAACGTGGTGAAATGCTTGGCAGCCAAAGACAAGCCGAAGCAGCAGCAAACGGAAGATGGCAGGCCAACGCTTTGGACACCCATGATCCAGGCTGCACCCAGGGAACGGGTCTGTCAGTGCTGCTGCCGCCCAACCCCCACCAGTGGTGGCATTCCGCCAGCACAAGTATTGTATGGTGCGTGGCCTGGCCTGGTGTGCTACCCCTAGTCACAAGCACAGCGGATCACGGGCAAGGCGTCTCATCAGTCAGCTGCCAATGCAGCAGCTATCGTGGCCTGGCTAATGAATACAGTTGTGCTTAGCATCGTGGTGCCCGAGCACGACAAGTTGTCCGCTGGGCAGAATGATCTTTCCTGCATCGCGCGCTGCAGCTGCGATGCAGGCTCACTGCTTGTCGTAGCACTCAAATCTCCAGGCGTCATCTTTGCTTCAGCATTGTACACTGTCAATTTTTATGAAAGGGAACACGCGAGCGTGTGGCCGGCGAGCTCCGGCGGCTGCTTGTAGCGCCTTCAGGCGTGCGCGAGAGCAACCACGGTCGCTTTTCGCGTCATCTAGTGGCGAATAAAACAACCAGTCATGGGTAAAATGCAACTAGCTGCAAGATTTCAACCCCCTCCCCCTTCAAGCCGATTACGCAAGAGGCCGGGCCAGCGGCGTGTCGTCTGCTGCTTGTAAACTGTGTTTGGCACGCGGGAGCAATCGAAACGCCGAAACTCTGCCGCTTGGCTTTTGGTGAAACGCCGAAGCTCTGCCGCTTGTCATTAAAGAGGAGTGGGAGAAGCTGAGAAGAGACAGGTCCCTAACCGCCGCTCTTTATCAATCCCTACCAGCTAGAATGGCAGCTGTCAGGGCCGCAAACGGTGACGCCACCAGGTACTAACAATTCTCATAATCTGTTTTTACTTTTAATGTTGACGTCAAAAGCAAGACGACGTTTTTCCAGTTTCAATAAACGCATTGAAATTTTTTTCATGTTTCATGCTCACGTCATTTATGTTACTGATAATTATCGATCAAAATCTTTACAACCATGACAAAGCCTTTTATACTTCTCTTTGATGTGCAGTGCCATTTCGCGCTCTCATCACGAACCCAGCGTAAGTCACTATGCATGACTTTAAAGCATCGAGCTCAGACATGCCAGTACATTTTTTAACGACAGGTGACACGTTCTCGGCCAAGTGGGATTCTACTCAGAAAAATGTTTTCCACAGCATTCGATGCGAGATTTGAAAACCGGAAACCAGGAACGAAAGTTCACTTGACTGCACCGCTGTCGCTTAAATCGCTCTAAATCGGCCGAAGTGCAACGCGCGAAAGCCAAGCGGCAGAGCTTCGGCGTTTCGATTGCTCCCGCGTGCCAAACAGTTTACAAGCAGCAGACGACACGCCGCTGGACCGGCCTCTTGCGTAATCGGCTTGAAGGGGGAGGGGGTTGCAATCTTGCAGCTGGCTGCATATTACCCATGACTGGTTGTTTTATTCATCACTAGATGACGCGAAAAGAGATCGTGGTTGCTCTCGCGCACGCCTGAAGGCGCTGCAAGCAGCCGCCGGAGCTCGCGGGCCACACGCTCGCGTGTTCCCTTTCATAAAAATTGACAGTGTACATCAAGACTTGCCTCTCGCCTGCCTCAGGTTTCTTCACCTTTGGGTCTGCTTGTCCCATCCATCAAAATGCAAGGTTTCTCAAACTCGTTATTCAACTTATGTTCACAGTAGTCCATGTGTTTGCAGCTTGACATTACACAAGCCTCATTATAACAAACTCATCTGCCACAAAAATAACTTCGTTATCCGAAAATTTGTTATCAACGTTTATTGGTAACACTTCATCTATGACAAGACTATTCTTCATTTACCTCGTTATAACTGATAATTCGTTATATCCGTGTTCGTTATATCGAGGTTTTATGTATTTGTATGTGCCATGTTCCTTACCATGTAGTGGCCATATGTGCCGATATAAGCGCTGTGCTAGTTTCATATCACAATGTCCTTACGTCTTTTCCTCTTGGTGCAGCACACAACAAGAATGGTGTGAGTCCATGTTAAATATTCCCTTACACAAAGCATAACAAGTCTGCTCCCTTGTTTTTGTATTATTGGGATATTTGCAGTAATGCCCTCTACTGCAGCTTATTATTCAATCATTACAACTTGTGCCTTTCTAAAGCTTGATTTGAACATTACTAACTCTTTGTCTATTCTTTCATAGATATCAGCAGTTTTACTGCACATTTACATTTTTAATATTGTGTTTATAATGTGCCCTATTTTTCATCTCGATGGTATTACAAATAAGTACTACTTTTTACCTTATCTTCATACGACTAAATTAAAATAAATTCACAAGCTTGTGAAGTAACATACTTTAACTACATTTGCCAGATGCTTTTTCAATATCCGAATCTGGAGGACTTCACATGCGGCTGCTAGTGGTTTTGGCAAATTGTTAGTGTAAACATACAGAGCTAGCAAGTTTAACAATATTCCATCTATCTACTGTCATGTGATGCATTGCATTTTTCTACGAGAATGTACGTAAAACATGCAGCATAAGAGATTTCGATATAGGGGCATATACGAGAAAGAATGCTAGCATATCAATAGGGGGGTGCCCCATTCAGCTTTGCAGATTATTTTATGTCATATCCAGTTCAAACTATCCTCGACCCCTTGTTGCCCGTCCTGTCCCGGTCAAATTTCAGAGAGAAGGGGTGCTTTTTCAATGCTCCAGTTATCTTGGAATGGGGGTGTGTAGCCTGGGACCCCCCACACGCATAGTAACATACTAGAGCTTCACCTAGGTGCCGTGTCTGGTGGTGTCAAGGGAGCGCTATGTGCAGTGGACGTGTTGTGGTGCACTGTGACGTTGGTGCTGTTCTGATCGGGACATGTGCAGTTTGGCATTCATGTTGCCCACTGAGGGCTTTTGTAAAGACACCAGAATGCGTGTATGTTTGTTTTTGCAGTGGGAGCTGACACAGTGTGTTTGTTTTACAAAGAGAGCAAGAGCTCATGCATGAGCTACACAAGGTGGATTAAGTCTCCGAGGACACAGTGGCGGAAGCAAGTGCACAATCAACACAGTGCAAGTGCTTGAGAGCAAAAGTTATAAGCTTGAAGGTGAGTTCATGACACCAGCATCAAGAGGTGCCAGTAGCAAGCAGCAGGAGGTGTTCGAAAACGCTGCGATGTGAGTGGCGTGCATTTGCATCTGGATAAAACTAAAGACTGATACAGTGGTGGTCCAGCCAGTTTCAGATATGGAGCAAATTTTGGAGCAGGAAGAAAGCTGTGTTGGAGCAGATTGTGTTTAGGAGCATGTTTGGAGCTGAAAAAATTGTGCTTTGGAGCAGTTTTTGGAGCATACAAAATGGAGTTCGGGATCACATGGAGTAGAGCAGGATTAAGTCTGCGACTTTTTAGTGCACATTCTTATTATAGTGCAATCACGAAATGCTGCTCTAACGTAAACAAGAAGACAAGAGCAAAATTCAGAGAGCAGCAATTAATTAGGCTGTTCACATAAAATAATGTCACATGCAGGCTTTTCACCGCAACAAACAAGATGTAAATTGTGGTGAAGCACTAATGAAAAGGTGAGCATGAGAAATACAGTTTCTGCGAGTGACATGTGTCAAAACGTCATTCCTCCCTTCCCCCCACTCACCACCAGTATTATCCCCCCTTGGATCCTTAACTGGCAGGGTTTCTCAAGCTAGGTTCTGCAAAAGGGTCCTGCAAGTGCCGAGAACTACATACCATTTATTACCCATTAATTTACTATTTAGAGGGTTTACTATTTATTTATTTTGAATGAGACTTCGGAAGTAATGACAAAGCTATGGCAAGTCGCATCCGCACTTCCGTGGTCTCTGTACAGGGACGAACTCGCGTGGCAGTGGCACTCCAGATTCATCATTGCGCCACATTGAACAATTAGACGACACATGGTAGCCGCACTGAGAACACTCGCAAGTGTAGTTTGTAACAAGTGCATGGGTCCGAATCAGTTGGAAAGTTTTGCAGGCTGAGAGCAGATTGTGTGGCCTTTTTTGACGAGTGGCTGTTAAAATGGCGTATCAAAGAGGACATGTCAGCCAAGTCATGCATTATTTGGGGCTCACTGCAGCGCGTCACTGGCAGCATGGCTCAGTTTCTATGCGCACTGGTTTGCCACCACATTATGTTCCATTGAAGACGTGTGACGAGCACTTCGACACAAACGAGCAGCACTTTTTGCTTGACGTGTGCTCACGCATTTAGTCTTTGCGCTACGATCGGTATGCTGAAGAATCTCGTGCAGCGCAACTGACATAGAACACTTTATTTGGTGAAATATCAAACTATTGCTTGTCCAAATGTTAATTTGCACGAAGGTTCCCTCATGGTTTTGGCAAATAAAACCCCAGAAATTATTATTATGTACGTGTGAAGAAGCCGTTGACAGCGTGCGCTGCCTAAAACAGTATAGCCGCGTGGCCCATATGCACTGCCTTACGATAAGCAAAACAGCTTGGCAAAAAAATCACTTGTCTATGCATTATTGACAGCTCTTCAATAAGAGTGATTACCTTCCAGATTATAGACAAAATGCCAAACATCGATGACAGAGATCACCTTCACACATTTGGTTAGGCCAATTATAATGAGGAAAAGCGCTTGTGGAATGAGGGCGAGAGGATTCCGCAGCAGTATGGAAAAGTTCCTCATAAATCGAGCTTGTACCACCGATCCTAAGATACATTGCTAGATAAACTGATTGGGTATATACTTCATGGCTTTGACATTATGTATATACCCAAATATAATGCATTTAGGCCCTAAAGAACGGATGTCGGCGGGCTTGCCTCGAATTCGATGTCAGGCGATGCTTACTTGCGAGTTGCAGCCGGCGAAAGTACAACTTTTTTTGCATTGTACCTGCAGTTCGCTTCGATGAGTTTCCTACTTTTCTGAAGCGTCGATGTGTGGCAAGTAGCTTTCCAGGTCCTTGATTTTCAGGAAACTGTGCCTCGACACAAACAACAGAAGTAGGTCTATTGTGGCCTATGCACATTCGCTTGCAAACAGCTCTCTTTGCACTACCCAGTTCGCGCCAGCGCTGCGATGAGGGTGCTGGTGGTTGTTTTCTTGCAGTGCCACTTGGGCAGAGTGACGTCTATAAATCATTCTCACACCACTGCCAACTGCTAACAATGTCTTTGCAACCAAAACGACATACCATAGTACTCGGCACTCCAACTCCAGAAGGAGACCATGAGGAGGAGGAGGCGAAAGAGCTGGCGCTCGATGGCCCAGTACAGAGGGGGCAAGAGCACGCGCAGCGGATAGAAGGCCACCCACATCCAGGCCAGGTAGGTGGGGATGCAGTAGAGGTTGTTGGCGAGCACAAACATGACCCGCAGCCAGCAGCGCACCTGGTGGAGCAGCCGCCGCAGTTCCATCTCCTGCGGATGCAGCAACGAACTGAATTGAGAAGGGGGCGCAGAGTGTCACAGAGATTAAGAACTTGTCACTGGGTGAGTTGGTGAATACGGATGACATCTCCATTTTAGCAGGAAGCGACAGGAAGTGCTTGTCCTGTCGTCTCTCATGTGTCAGTGTTCCTTAGCACTAAAATTAAGATGTGATGAGCTCACATTCCCGTGAGATTCCAGCATTCTCTGGTGTACCAACACTTATTTATTTATTTATTCAAAATACCCCTAAAGGCCCTCAACGAGGGTATTACATAGGGGGACATTTTACAATAAATTGTGAAAAACAACAGAGTGAGAAAAACGGTAAAAAGTACAATCTTGACATTTGGCTGGTATACATAGTCAGAAAACAACAACAACAACGACAATGAAGTAAATGCAAACTACAACATACTGAAGTAACTAGACACAAATGGTAAAAAAAAAAAGGAAAAGGTGCAAGCACAGTAGGCAGTTACTGAATGCCTACGCAAACAGAGTACATGAAATACACAATACAGAAGGAATACCGCTACAATATGCGAAATGAAAAAGGGAAAAGGTGAAAAGAAATGAATTAGGTAGGACACCGCGTTTAGGCAATACGCTCAGTGCGTAGAAGATCTTGAAATTTCGTTATGTTTTTTTCGGTAGCTACGTGCGATGATAAATGGTTCCATTCAATGATAGTGCATGGTATGAATGAATTAGCGAAACGATGCGTGTGACATATGGGTCGTATGACTTTGTACTGGTGATCGCGGCGAGAAAAAACGACTGCAGGGAGCTGAAAGAAATCGTCAGAAAGAATTGAATGATGGTATAGCTTGTGAAAAAGCGAAAGGCGAGCTGCTTGGCGACGATGAGATAAGGGTTCAAGTTCGGCGCGATCTCTTAGTGCAGTGATGCTTGAATGACGTGAGTAATCTGAAAAAATAAAACGCACAGCACGGTTTTGCAAGGATTCAATATTCTGGATAAGATAGGCTTGAACTGGGTCCCAAATAGCTGAAACGTATTCGATTTTTGGTCGAACGAGTGTTAAATAGGCGAGCTTAAATGTTTGATAAGACCAAGTGAACGATTAGCTGAAGCAAGGATGACGTCAATGTGATAATGCCACGTGAGATCTGATTGAAAGTGAACACCAAGGTATTTATAACTAGAACTAAGTGTTATTTCGGCATTATTTAAAACGTAAGATGTTGGTATGCGGGCATTACGTAGGGTAAATGACATTAACTTTGTTTTGGAATGAATCCAAAACAAAGTTAATGTCATTTAATGTCAGTTAATGTCAGTTAAAGTCTCCCATATATGGCCTATCATGTTGCCCATGACAGCCATGGTTTACCCATGCCATCACCAACACAGGTGACAGCATTTTGCCGATTTTATGTATAAAGGAACTCTGAATTTAAGGCAGTAGCCCGGTACCGCATTTCATTGCAGGATGCAAACATGAAAAATATTTGTACATTTGTTGTTTATTCCTCCTTAGATTGCATGCCAATTCTAAGCTTTGTGGTTTCTTTAAACCAATTTAGTGACAATCAATTCATATTTTGACCACATGTTTCTTTGCACTAAAATATGTATGTGTTTTTCAATAAAATTCAGTTGATTTGCACTGCGTACGTATGGTCTTTTTTTTTCTGCATTTCTTGCACTTTCTATGATGACAGGCACAGAGAAAATATTGGTTCGAAGCGATGTTTTCATTCATTTAGTGAGAAGAGACAAGTTGTTTGCCCAAAAAATGTATGCCAAGGTTTTCACGAACGTCACCAGTATGCCAATGTGCTGTCAGTGGCATTAATGGATTTCACTCAGAATCATTCAGTGAAGGAGAATTCTGGAAACTTAAATGTGTCTCCCTTAGAATGTAGCACAGTCTTCATTTACTAATTAACAGCCAAGTTAACTCATTACTGGAATTACAGGAAGGTGTCATTTGTTCTTTTGTTGTCTATTCCTGTCTCGCTTACCAAGCTTTGTTCCATTAGACTGCCCTAAATGTTACTACAGGAATGCAATTAACTAAATATTGATGGAGCTCAATTATGATTTCTATTTTATGTTCCTCTATAAGAAAGCTGCATGCTGAATTAATATTACATTTAGATATTAATAACTTTCAAAACATTTATGCTAAGACAAAAATTAGTCGACAACGAATTCGCAACTAAACTGGGCGCGCAAAGTTTTTGCATGCATCAAGATGCCTGCTGCTATACCAACTATCTCAGAGGCCACATTCTACTGGGTACTACATCCTGCTTGATGTCATAAGCCTGAATGCTGAATGAGCAAAATTCCTGCATGATAGAAATGCTGCACCTTAGCACTAATGAATTATTGCAAAGTAGTCAAATAAACACAGCCAAACCAATTGCTTCAATACTGTAAGGCAACGTAATTCTATATCATGAACAGTTGAACACAATTCACATATTACAAACAGAACACATTAGTTCATCGATGCTGGTACTGCGTTCGATTACAAGATAGCAATCGCAAAAAATATTTGTACATTTGTCACTTATTTTTCCTTGCATTGCATGCCGATTCTAAGCTTTGCGGTTTCTTTAAATATTTCATTTAAAGAAACAAAAGTAAGACATAAGATTCTTAACTTAGAATAGTTCACTTCCAATATGTTTTGCATTTTTAATTGGAGAGAACTGATAGTTATACAAATATCCCCCATGTATGAATGAACAAAATGCAACTGAGCTTACTACCAATGCGCCATGTGCATGTAACATAAATGTCTCAAACAATTAGAATAGATCTTTAATGCTTGAGCTGTCAGTACTTGGCCAAAAATGACAACAGTTTTATGCAGATGTCTTCAATCATTTGAAAAAGTGAACTTTTTCCTCTGTATGAGTGTAAAAATGCAGGAACTACTGCAGAACCATGTTTCAATGATTAAGCATAAAGAAATTATGCAGATCGCAGTCAGAAAAGTCATACCAGTGGTGAACTGACAGTGGGAGTTCCAGAGGTTACAACCCAGCCTCCCTGCCCCCATGAGGCCAACTTCAAGCCTTTCCTAATAGCCCTACTGTCCTTTTAACCAACAGTCTAAACATATGCGTTCAAAGATTCTGTTGATGTCACTGAAATTTAGCAGGTGACTTCAGGTTGAATTCTACATGCAGCAACTTTGCAGAATGGCTTCTTGGCTTTGTCAAGCTCTTGCAAGACATTTCAGTAAAACACGGAAGAAATAAGCACCATTATTATCCTTGGGTATTTTATTATTTGGCACTACATTTGGTGTTCGATTCCTCTAGCTGAAGCAAGGAAATGTCATATTATGCAAGCTGCCCACTTCCCCTCCTCCCCCCACAATCCCATGATCTTGTCCAAATTTCAACCCCCAACCCCTTGACAGATATTCTGGGTTAACTACTGAGGCATATATCAAATTAAAAATGGCATCATCCAATAAAGTGAGCAGAAATTCAAAGCCAATCCATACGCAATTACATAAAGCACCCATTGCTGTGTATCCCAATGTACACTTTCCATCTTCCCATACTGTCCTACCAGGAAAAGTGTAAAAAAGCTTGACTGAAAACTTAAATTTATAAAAGAAAGCACACTGCTCAGGGGAAGGAGGCTAGTGAAATCGAAATAGAAGCAAAGTAACATGTAGTACTGCTCTGCCCCAAGACAAGTCCCCAAACATGAATTTGGGACCTGGCGTATTAAAACGTAAGATTCTAACAATGTATTCCGTAATGTTATAAACTTCCCTGCACCAGGACATCGTGAATAATGGTTTCAATTAAATGATGATGGCGATTTCTTCATGAGGATGCACAAGGCTACTTATCCGACATCCTTCTTAATGTGCAATATTTTATCCCGTCTACACATGCCACAGTGTAAGAGCCCTCGCCAATAATAACTTTCTCGAACGAATAGCATATGCCACCCTGCTCTCCACGATGAAGTATCCGAGCTACATGTTTACAACATTCCTAGCTGTCCAGATAAACACTGCGAACCAGTGATAAGTTTGGGGCACTTTTGAGCTGCCAGGCACACAACGAGGTTATCAGTACACTGCTCCCGCGCGGGGGGGGGTCACACAAGCAAAGGAGACAAGTTCCCCCTTCTGCAGATTCGTACGATGCTCAAGACAACTCGACTGCACTCCATGTCCTATCGTATGTCCTAGGAAAACACTGCAACGTGTGTGTGTCACGTCAGATATGGCCTAATGTTACAGGCAGCAGAGGATGACCGGCCCACATGAGGCTATTCTCAACATGTAGGTACACACACACACAAGACCTCTCTACTTGGAGATTGGTCAAGGTCAGACCACTTGGCGTGAGGACACTTGGAAGTATCAGGCGCACTTTCTATCATGCTTGCAAGGCTTGAACAAGGTTGCCAAGAGAACAGTCGTTCTCTCGCTTCATGAACAAGTCAGGCGACCAATTAAAGCGGAAACTCGGGAAGTAAAGCAAGACCACAGGGTCTCTAACAGTATATTTCAATTACAAAAAGATGGATACGTGGGCTAGTTGGTAATTCATATTCATTAAAAAACTTGGAGTGTGGGTAATTGCCATTCATGCTGTTTCCAACCTCTCTTGGAAAATACAACTCATTTGTTCTGGCCTCCTGTTCAAACCATGTTCAACATTTCAAAAGCGTATCACATCTCTAAGAATGCAGAACTATTTGTAAGCGATCCATCCTTGTCACTACGTGACTGTGAATTTAACTATTGATAAATTCTATGCAAGTGCCCCGATTACATGCTTCACATGTTTTTTTATTTGAAATATTTTTTTTTTGGATTTGCTGCTTGTTCTTTCTTGCAGTCAAGATTTTAAAAACATCCACCTTCGCATCCTTGAATGCTGTACCTTATGAAAATAAGTGCAACCTCTTCTCTTCATTCCAAAAGTTCAAACGTAAAAGATTCATCAACTTTAACGAAGCACTGTGCTGTGCTAGTAGACAAAGCTGGGATGGGTGGTGAAAGCGTAAAATTGCAATAAGAAATAAGGATTCCCATCTTATGCCAAATGACTTGCAATATAGAAAACACTGGTCAGAGATATTGCAATAAGTATTGCGGACGCGATATCACTACATCGTTAAAGGCATGATGCATACTCCACATGATACAGCTTAGTGAATTCAGGTCACACGCAAGTGTGATAGGTGATGCTGAAAAGATAATTGAACTTCACTCATAACAATTCATCGATCGCTGATATTCATGTTCAGTGGGAGATCAACAATGACGAATGATCAATATGACTAAACATCCAAAACAACACTGAAATTTGTGACATGCTGTATAGTAGAGGACTCTCGGTTATCTTGAGCGCAAATGAGGTCCAAATTAACATGCACCAAAGTCAGGCAGAACTTGGGGTGGCTGGGCCCTTCTGCCAACATTTGAGGTGAAGCCCAGGCCACCTCGCCTGGTAATCGGCAATCTCTAACCTCCCCTAAACCTCCCGTGAAAAAGAGGGACCTGAAGCATGTGCAGGCATCCAGTATTTACTGTAGACACGTCCCAATCGAACCAGTGGCGTATATTTGTCTGCCAGGAGAATCGCACAGTCACTTAATCAACCCCAATATAGTGCGGGCGTATCGGTAGCTTTCATTCCATAACGGGAAGTAAGGGTTACATAATTTACATTAAATCCGTTTAAACGCCATAGCGGCGCACTTCCCTTCAGTGCGGGCACGCCCCCCAGACCAAACAGCACAACTGGCACAGGCAACTCTGCGAGCTGCCAAGTCGGCATTATCGGGCGGGAAGCACGGATAAGCCCTGGGGAAGGCCCTACACTCGCATGTTTGAAGGCTAGGCGGACCAGAAAGACGATCCCTCTTCACAATCGTGCTTAATAACACACGTGCTCATCTAGCAGGCCACGACTCTTGGCAGCAGCCGCGCGGGCGCCGTGTTTGCCCGAGGCTTCTCCCGTCCACTTGTACTGCACACCCTGTGAGATACGACAGCTTACTATCTACGAGAGGTGGTGCGTGGCGGCTGAGACGGCCGATAGCGGAGATTGAAGGGCCGGGCGTGGGTAGGTGGTGTGATCGGCACTGACACGCTACAAAGCAGGCACCGCTCGCGGAAGCGTGCCGTGTGCAATGTTTCGACGAACGGACGCCACTAGATAACATATCGCGTTATGCGTAAGCGCTCAATTCCGACCCTCCACTTCCGTACTCGTGGCTTTTTCTTTCCGATGCAAATTTACCGCAGCGTTGATTTCCGCGCGAACGGCCCAGTGGGCCGTGGCTGGTTATTCCTCTTAGTAATAAGAATAATAATTAACAAAAAACCACGTCGCCCGTACAATTCTAGGACGATATTCCCTAATGCGATATTAAGTTAAGAAGCACAAACGAGAGAGAAATCCAGGTAAAGACGATCAGGCTTGAAGTGATGAAAAAAAAAAAAAGATTACACCATCTCCCGCTCAAGGGGACCATGAGGCGATGCGAAGCAGCGTTTCGGCATGTCTAAAGTCCCTAGATATTTCCCTGTAAATCTAGGGACTTTAGGCATGTCGAGCCCGCGTTTCAGGGGGAGAGGGAAGAGGGGGTGGGAGAAAGGAGTGGAAAAGGGGGAGAGCGGAGTGGAGAGGTGTGTGGAGAGGGAATGCGCATGCGCAGAAAGGGTGGTCAAGCCGCACATCGCACACCACCACCACCGGTTTGAACTCCGCCATAAGATGCTTCGCATCTAAAAATCGTTGAACAAGACCCGGTGGTAGAGGTCACATGCTTTCGGGACACTGCTACTGCGGGCGGACGTCAGGCGAGGTGCGCGCTTTCGCCGTTGTAACGAATTCGTCACGCTTTCACGTTAAAACAACAAAAGTTTCAACGCATGCTGTGCAAAAAAACCTTAACTGATTTAACAAAACTACCTGGCGATAAAAAGTGTGAACTTACGATTAGGGGACGGTGTGATATGAACAACGTGGAAACGCGGACTCTCACCCTGCATGCGACATATCAGTACAGTACGTATTGGTTTCATTTATTTCTGATACTATAAAGTTCTGCTGAGAGCCTATTCTGACGACGTTTCGGCCGGAATCCAATTGCAGCGTCGCAAATGAACAATTCTGCCGTTACTGCTCTGTTACTGTCACTACTTCACTTTATATGTACGTACGCACGTACGTGTGTGTGTGTGTGTGTGTGTGTGTGTGTGTGTGTGTGTGTGTGTGTGTTGTGTGTGTGTGTGTGTGTGGTTGTGTGTGTGTGTGTGTGTGTGTGGGTGTGTGTGTGTGTGGTGTGTGTGTGTGGTGTGGTGTGTGTGTGTGTGTGTGTTTGTGTGTTGTGTGTGTGTGTGTGTGTGTGTTGTGTGTGTGTGTGTGTGTGTGTGTGTGGTGTGTGTGTGTGTGTGGTGTGTGTGTGTGTGTGTGTGTGTGTGTGTGTGGTGTGTGTGTGTGTGTGTGTGTGTGTGTGTTTAAGTTCATTATTCATTAATATCAGGGCGTAGGCAGAAATTTTTTTTCGGGGGGGGGGAGGTTCAACCATACTACTTTATGTATGTTCGTGCGTGCGTTGTATGTGTGCGTGTATATGCACAAGCAAAACAAAAATTTCGGGGGGGGTTGAACCCCCCCACCCCCCCACCCTTGGCTACGCGCCCCTGATTAATATATATAGTGTAAGTGTGCTAACAGACCAGGCTCAGTTTAATTGCCTTGAAGAAACTCAACAAGCAAACGAGTCAAAAACACTATAGCGGTGCCGAAAAGGCAGCCGCTCTGTGTTTATACATACGAAAAGAAATAAGTCACGCCGCTGACTCGTGAAATGTTTTGAAAACACAAAGCAATGCCCTGCGACGCTTTTGTCTTTTGAACGACGCGCGTGGCTGTTGACTTTCAATGTCACCAAGCTCAATTTCGAACAGTCAAAATATTATCGGAAATTAAACGGCCGTCCGTTTAGTATTTCCATTTAATTATATTCATACCTATAGAATGGAAATGATGCTACAGACACCAGGAAAGCGTAATGGTAGAACCTTTCAGTCCCGCGTATTTCTTCAGCAGGCGTTGTTCGAATGCCTCAGCAGTGATTGCGAGGTATGCAGAAATGTCATGGAAGTTATAATGCGGCGAGTAGATAGAGGATTGTAATAAGACTGAAACTTGGGCTGTATAGAATTTTCGTCGTTTCTGAAATAAAAGATTCAGTTGTGAGCAGGCCTGTAGCCAGGAATTTTTTTCGTGGGCGGGGGGTGGGGGCACTTGCTGAAAACCTTGACTTTTGAGAAAGACACCTATTTTTATTATTTATTTTTGGTAAAAACACATACTTCATCAAAGTTTCGAGTGCATGACGCGTCTGTGCGTCATGCACTATCACCAAGCCGATGGGCGCCGAATCAAAAGACGTGGCCAGCAATTGCTTGGCAGGCGGTAACCCCTATGCAATCCGAGGATACGCACAGCTTTCAAGCCTGTGCCATGGGTTGTCTGTCATTGCGGTACGCGGGCGATAATGCCGGGGTGAGGGTCGTGAAAGCTTCTTGCACTTGCACGTCTCCTCAAGCCTAGGTCGCTAGGACCAGTGGCGTAAATCCAGTTAAACCACAAGGGGGATACACATCTTGTCATAGCGGGCATATTTTTATTTTTATTTATATAAATATTAAAATGTTTTGAAATGAATTTTTTAAAAAACGAGCATGGGTTTCGAGCTCATGTAATTGCACTGTTCTTGGAGTCTTCTCCGAAAACGGTCAAGCGGCATTTGCGATTTCAGTAATCTCACATAGCTGAAGGGTATTGAACACAGGCCTGCACACACTGCAAAATAAACAGGCATTAACAAAAAAAAGTTGACGGCACTATATTTACCTCTCAAGCAATTCAAATACGTGGCGTTTGAAAAATAAATCTCAAGGGGGGATAATGCAAGTGGTGTCCCCCCAGCCTGAACATAGGGCGGGTCAGGACCCCCTTTACCCCCCGTGATTTACCCCAGTGCATCCAAAAATGAAGATTATGAGAGACGTAGTAGTGGAGGCCTCCGGAAATTTAGACCGCCTGGGTTCTTCGCCTATATCTAAGCACACGGGCGTCCAGCAATTCGCCTCCATCGCAAGCGACCGCCGCGGCCGGGATTCGACCCCGCGACCTATCCACTAGACCCCTACGGTGGGTACGGTGCAGAAAAGCCCCTCCTTTCCTCCTCACCCGCTTGGCGCGCTGATCCTGGCGTCGCTCCGTCGTCGCTCGCTCGCTGCTGATGTGATCATCCTCGCGGCCGAGGAACGCGGCTTCGAGCCTCCTGATCATGTTCAAGAAGTTGTGACGTAGCAGCGTAGCGTATATGAACAAGAAGAAGCACAAGCTCGTTCACTCGAGCATCGGGCACCGAGTCGCTTCACCGCCACAAATGCAGGACCACCGAAGAGCGCGAACACAACAAGGTTATAATAGTAAAGGAGGGTCACAGGCAGGCGAGCGAGCGAGCAGCTCTCGCTCGGTACACAGCTGCTGCAGCTTCGAAGCTAGCGGCGAAAAAGGCGGCACCTCACAGGCAGCTGAGTGCACGCGCGCGGCCTGGCTGACAAGCTGCTTGATAGAAAGGAGTCCCCGCGGCACATGCGCACTTTTGGCGGACACACATACACGGAAGGGCGCGCAGATATGGGCAGGGCGGGCAAGACAGCGGTTAATAGGTGGAGGAGAGACAGAAATGACGACAGAGAGGAAGGGATGACGAAAGCATTGCCCCGTAACGTCACACGCGTATCCGTTTCGGGCCCCTATCAACGGCGTGATATCAGTAACGATTAAACAAAAAGAAAAAGAGAGATCGGCCCACAGCGCGGCTCGCGCAGCAAAGCGCGGTCCCCTTGCTGTTCGCAACGGACCTGCAAGGTCCGAGACAATGAACGGTCGGCCAACACAAACGGACGCCGACGCGCATTGTCCTAGGACGTCGCCAGCCGCGAAACGAGAGCACCGCCTGCCCGATCCGAGCAGCACTGAGAAAACAAGGCGCGTAGGACTTGCCCGTGCGGCCACGCACTCGACACGCGCTTGGCTAAAACCGCGAACTGCTGGGATATTTTCCCGGCATGTATAATTTGATGCAGTTTGGGCCCGTGCACCTACCAAGACTTTCTGCCAACTGTTTCTTATAACGTATTCATCCCGTAAGAAAAAAGTATATATAACAACGAAACCGCCCTCCTTTTCGCGATCTTGTTGTGAACGTGTCAAAAACAGAACGTACGCACACGTCATTGCTTTCTAGGAGTTTTCGAAATGAAGTGTACACGAAGATACTTTCATTTTGTTCCTGTCGCAGGTTTAGGCGAATGGCACTGCCATGCAGCGTGGTCCATCGCTTCAAAACCTGCGCTAAACAGCAAACACGGATGCGCTTGCGTAACCTCACGAGATTATAGGGAAGATCACCCTGCTTAGTATTCATTCCTATCCGCACCACAGAAACAATATGGCTGACCAGCCAAGCGCTACCGCACTCTTGTATGCGTAGAGTGAAGCCTACAGCGGGCCGCCTCCATCGTCGAAGCCATGGAGTGGAGCTGTCGGCGATCGAATATGAAACGACACCGCTCGGGCGGCCACTTTGGCAGTGTGCCACGTGCGAGTGGGTGGTGGTGGTATCTTTATTGGGTGCGAGTGGGCGGCTCTTCACGATTGCGGAATCGTTTTTGCGAAGAGCACCCTCTCCATCCCCCCGTAACGTTTCCCTTTCCCCGAGGCGAGCCAAACGATGACGCCTCCACCGCCTGCAACAGTCAGCGATAGAGTGGTCACCAGATAGCGTCCGTCCACACGGCGCAGAGATCCTTGTAGGCCTGTGCGCGCGTTTGCAGAGCAGGCGAAGGACGGAGGGGGGACTCAACGCACAGAGTTTCCCACATTATTAAGGCGAAAGCTTTAGATGCCTTATCAAACACGAAAATTGATCGGCGTACCGCGGCGACGGCACCAACACGAGTGACGCAAAAAAGCCACGTGATGAGGTGACCACGACGTCACAAATTGCCAAAAAGTTGCGACTTCACTGTGACGTCACATATGGCACCGTCGCTCGGTCAAAGTTGGGCAGATCACGGAGGCAGTGCAAAACCAGGAGAAGTGCAGTATATGCATAAGGGACCCTGCAATTTTTTTTTTTTACTAGAGGGAACTGTGCACATGTGCTGCGGTCGTTCAGCCACCATGAGAAATATGGGTAGTATATAGATTTGCACAGCCTACGTGCTTGCAGCTTGAAACGCGCACCGGTGGGTTTGTTTATTCTTGTTCTGGCTTTTGTTTCGGACAAAAGAATGACTCGTTGTGAACAGCTGACTTGAATTGGTCAGCCTCAAACGGGTAAGGGCGGTAAAATGGGACGGCTAAACTTTTGCTGAACTTCGTCTCGCGACAAAGCGGATGCAAACCACACGGAACCGAAAGAACAGGGGCGTAGCCAGAAATTTTTTCGGGGGGGGGGGGTTCAACCATACTTTATGTATGTTCGTGCGTCTGTATGTGCGCGTGTATATGTACGCAAGCAAAACTGAAAAATTTCGGGGGGGTTCGAACCCCCCCCAACCCCCCCCCCTGGCTACGCCCCTACGAAAGAACGAAGTTTAGGCAAATCCATCTATACTACCCACCATGCTGGCTGAAGCGCTGCGCGCTGCAGCTCCCGCAGGCACTGGTTCCAGACTTCCCTCTAGTGTGTATACTGTTGTGAAACTCAATGACTCACCCGCAATTGTCCATCACCGGAAACAGCTCGCGTCCGCCCACGCGGCCAGACTCGGAAATATTTACCCTGACAGCCCCAATCAGATAAAGGACGACATCGGACCAGCCCACACACGCCGCGAGCCTTTCCATTCCGAAAGCAGGCCGCGCTCGAACTGGGTGTACTTGCTGCGCCGGCCTTGTTTACTTCGCTTATTCGGAACGCGTATCGCAATAGCGCGGTATATGGGGTATAGCCTTGGAAAAGAAAAGCTTCGGAAAACAAACAGTGCAACTGCGCAGGAATGCGTGCCAGGCCTAGTCCCTTAACACACGCGAGACGTGTCGACATCGGGCTACCGAAAAGCGCAGGAACCTTGCACGAATATAAGACAACTTGCTCAAGCGAACGGCAACGCCTGCCATCCCGTCAAACGCACCGTTGCACCCGGAGTAGAGAATGAATCTAATGAAGAATCAGTGAGGCCACAAACTACAGAGTATGCGACTGTCCACGTTCATAGCGGCTGGAAGTATACGTGAAACGCGTAGTAAGCGGACTATTGTCGACGCGACTAATAAAATCAACGCTATTTGATCATTACAATAAACTACGTATAACCGCAGAAGCAGAGGTAGCGAGCGCTGCTCAAAAAGAATTGAACGCGATTATGATTACAGGAGTACATAGGAGTACATGCGAGTACACAGCACGTGAGTTAGCGGATGGCTTCAGTCTGTGCGACCACAGCGGTTGCAGTTTTTTGCTTAAAAAGTAATTATTTGTATAATAAATGTTGGCGTTTTTTATGTCTTAAAACCGCCATATTATTATGAGGGGCGCCGTAGCAGAGGGCTCCGGAAGTTTCAACTATCTGGGGTTCTTTAACGTGCACCTAAATCTAAGCACACGGGCTCCAGCATTTTCGCCTCCATCGAATATGCGGCCGCCGCGGCCGGGATTCGATCCAGCGACCTTATGAATGAATGAATGAATGAATGAATGAATGAATGAATGAATGAATGAATGAATGAATGAATGAATGAATGAACACTTTCTTCAAGAATTCCCGACACGTTCGTACCATGGTAAAGTTGAATGACCACTAACATGGCTTGCACGTGACGTCACAGACAGGTTCTCTGCGCTGGTTCACCAACATGGCGGCTACCGTGACCTTTTTATCTCATTACAGTGTCATTTCAGCGGAGGACGGCCAGTCGTTCCCTCCCGGCGCGTTCTTTTGTGCTCTCCCCGCTTTCTTCTGTTTGCCAGCTACGCCAAGGGGGAACACAAAGGATTGGAGGGGGCACCGGAACTAATCTGATGTCACCGTTTCTTGCTCGGCGCGTTCGAGCAAGAGTTCACCCTGCTAACCCTGCGTCTCAACGAGTTGGTTCGCCAAGATGGCGGCCACTGTCTATCATGTGAACGTATAGTGAACTAGAATATACTAGAGTATATTCTAGTTCACTATATGTGAACGAGAGGAACTGCTCCCTGCTGAAGCGACAGTTACGTACAACAGACACATCTTTAACGTATGAAATCACGGTGCTAAATAACTGTGCGCTCTACTCAGGTGGCTCTACTCAAGGCACGAACTGCGATTTAGAACCAACGGAAAAGACCGCGTATTCTGCCTTTTGGCCAGACCAACTCTAAGCAGCTACACGGCAAGCCACCCTAACTATATACGCGTATAAAATCAACTCGGATACGTATAAACTGTAAGTTAATCTTGTTATCGAACGGTCGCGCGGCCTCATTCCAGGATGCGCGTTTGATTCCCGATTAGGCCAGCCGCATACCATAGCTTAAGATATACACAAAACGCGCGCAAAGAAAAAAAAAAGAAAACAGAAGGCTAACATATTTCACTCGTCTTGTTTACGTCATTTCCGTTCGCGTAACCTTAATACTTCGCACATCCGGTGAACTGAGCTAGGCGCGCACCTATTAGAAACCGCTGACAGACAATCGTATATGGCAAACACTAAGAGTCATGTAGACGGTGTTGAGCGCGAGTTAGTCATGAAAAACAACCGCATTTGATCGTAAACATATCGGTGACATAGCAAACGGCACATGCACAAGCGAACGTGCCGACTGACCGTGTCCATATACACATATACACAGCGCAGCGATAAAGTATTGCAGCGGCAATAAGTTTCAGGTGTTTAGCCATATCGGTTGTTGCCCCGATTACGCCACAGCGTGTTAAGCGGGGCGTTCCAAGCCAGACGAAACAGGAAGCGCCTGCATATCGCGGGAGGTGTGCATAGCGTCATTCGTATGCGGTTCTCGCCACGAGCGCAAATCCCGTGTAATCGGCTGCAATCGAACTTCGCTTCTACTGTCCGGCTGCATCTTAATCAGTCTCAGAATGAGATGCCGTCAGCCCTTGCCCTCTCGAGAAAATGGGGTCAAGCGAAGCTTGGCGTGTGCGTCTGACCTACAACTGTTTCTTCCTTCCTTCCTTTCCTTTCTTCCTTTCCTTCCTTCCTTCCTTCCTTCCTTCCTTCCTTCCTTCCTTCCTTTCGCAGGGCGCAATGCTCCCTCCTGACCTTTTTTTTCCTTCCTCCATGCCGGGAATTGCACCTTCCCTCACGTGCTGAACAGCGCAACACTTCTGTTGCTACAGGCAACAACGACGGTCATGCGTTCATATCCAGGAAACAATGAAACGCGGCAACGTGACATGACAAGTCACCTCGATAAAAGACTAGACTGCCGTATCAGAAGCGGCTGAGCTCTCACCTTATTCTTGTTTATTTTTTAAGTTTCTTATTTTTTGCGCTCGCACCTACAACGCCAACGACACTTGCGAGGCAACATGATTTTCGCTTGAAAACGCCATCCGAGTTGATTGTATACGAAGTACGTCTTAAGTGAGGAAAACTATATACGCATTGTTAACTTGGCCACGACTGCAACAAATCATTCGCACCAGGATTTGGGCGAATCACCTTCTATCACGGGAGCTGCGAGCAATCGAATGTTACTCTCTATACCAAGCAGGAATTTTCCTCCTCTGCTTCATTCACGTCCGCCTCGGTGGTACAACAGTGGTTACGATGCTCGGCTGCCGACGCGAATGTCGCGGGTTCGATCCCGGCCGCGGCGGTCGCATTTCGGTGGCGGCGGAAATGCTATAGAGACCCCTGTACTGTGCAATGTCTGTTTAAAGAACACCAGATGGTCGACATTTCCGGAGCCCTCCACTATAGAGCGTGCCTGGCGATCATATCGTGATTATGGCACGGAAAACCTCAGATATTTTTATTACTGTCAGTTTCTTCACCGAGCGGTCGGGAATCGCCTTTGGCTTAGAGACGATATGCGTTGTATTATACGAAAGGAACCGGAATATTTGCTGAAACAGTTCTGGTGATCACGCGTCACACTACATGAATTAATAATAATTAGTGGTGTTATGCGTGAGCCCCGATATGATTATGAGGCACGCCGTAGTGGCGTAGGTATAGTCCACATTAATTTCGGACCACCTGGGGTCCTTTGACGTGAACCTAAATTTAAGTGCATGGGTGTCTTGCACTTCGCCTCCATCGCGATGCGGCCACCAAGGCCAGGTATCAGTGGCGTAGGCAGAAATTTGTGTGGAAAGGAGGGGGCGGAGCGGCACGGGCCCGGTGTGCCACCCCCTGGCTATACGCCACCGCCGGGAATCGAACCCGCACCCTCGAGGTTAACAGGGCGCACTGCAAGTTTTACCACACCAACCACGCGTAACGTCAATATTTCGTGCGGCTTTCTGGCTCGAAAACGAGAAAAAAAGAAACATCCGATCGAATATTGGGCAGTCGCTTCTTTCGTCAAGTATTCCAAAATCGATTTTCCAAATTTCACCGTTCGAGCGTCTCAACTACATTTCTCATCCAGTACAGTGCAGTGTACACTGAACGAATATACGAATAGACAGTGACGCAGCTATTCCTGCTCACGTGCGACGGCTACTTGTAAGCTGCGAAAGGAACGTACTGTACCGTTTTACCCGCACATGAACGACTACGGCGTGCGTGCGCAGACTGCTCAGCGCTCTTGTTGTACGGCAAGCGCCTGACAGGGAAGCGGAACGGTCGATAAATCCAGAGAAGAAAAAAAAAGAAAAACAGTATACGTTTGAAAAAAAAAAAGACAAGAAGTTGGTGAAGCAAGCACGCGTAGAGAAGGCAGCGTGTCGCAAGATGGTTCCGTTCGGCTGCTTCTCTCTCTCGGTCCTTTCCACCAACCGTCCTTACGTTTTCATTGCTTCGTTATTATAACTTCCTTTCCTCTTCTCGCAATAGGAGAGGCACACGCAGCGTAGCCTCTATAACATTGTGGCTAGGACAAGGTCGAACGTAGAATTTAATTTTTCTTTTTCTTGGCCCGCGCCTGTACCTATAACCCCCACCCCCCCCCCCCCCCCATTTTGGAGAAAGCTTAAATCGCGGTACGCACGCAGGGGCACACACACGGCACGCAGGGTCTTTTTATAGGAAGGCCCTTCGATCCCGCGAACACTATATCGACCTACGCACACGCGGCGACTGAGTGGGCGCGAAAGTGACCGTTTTTGTCTTTCGAGGGTCAGTGAAAGGTATCAAGCAACGAGGCATGTACTATCGGCGTCAAATGAAACGCGAACAGCGGAGCGCGTGGCTACAGTGTACTAGTACACTGTAGTGTGGCCCAAGCATTAGCAAAGGTTTAGTGCGCACTGTCCATAACTGACAGGCGCGCACATCCGGTTTGGCAGCACTGTGCGATCCCCTTATTGCGCGATATTTTAGTTTCTGTTCAAGTTCAGATATGGCGATAAAGGCGGCCGGCGTGGGCGTGCCTGGCGCTTTCGGCCGTTTCACGTTTTTGTTCGTTTATATCTTTTATTCTTTTCCTTTGAAATATCAGAACTAGGACGGAAGCAAAAATATTTCACTATATGGGGGATCGCGCAGTGCTGCCACACCAGATGTGCGCGTATTTCAATGGCGAAGACTGGATGGCAAGCTAATGCTTGATCCACGCGCTCCGCTGTTCGCGTTTCATTTCATGCCGATAGTACACCCATGCACTTTTTCAACGGTATCGTGCGAGCGCTGAGCGCGGGATATGGTAGCGTCTTTTATTCTCGAAAGGTAACGAGCATCGGCGTGAGCAGGGTTCCTCATCAGGCGGGGTGGAGGGCCGCTGCGATTAACCTTCGCCCCCTGAGTGACTAGGGGGGTGATGCCCCCCCCCCCCAGCATGTCTCGCCACTCCACGATATTCAGAGTTATCGTATGAAACGATATTCACGCACGATTTATGTATGTATGTATGTATGTACGTATGTATGTATGTATGCATGCATGCATGCAAAACCGTCGACTGCCGATCGAAGCTACCGTACCGTCGGCGGACAAAAGCGAGCCAAGGGCTCGAAAAATCTCTCGGAATATACCGCACTTCGTTCACAAAGAGAACGGCTGCGCACAATGTTTTATTCTGCGTGACAGCCAGATGGAATCACTGCGTACGATCCCCGGAAGTAAGCACTAATGACTGTAACATCTGCTCAATATCCTAATGTACACTTGCAAACGGTGGTTAGATAGTGCGAGCTAGTTCACTCACGATAAAAAAAAGCAAAGAAACATGTCGGGAAATCAGACAAATTCAGAAACGCGCGGAGTCGTATACACATTTTGATGATCGAGCCGAACTCCTGGCGCGTCCTGCACACTCTAACGACACGAAGCACACGGAGAAAACTGCTGCGCATGCGCCGCTTTCGCTTTTGCGAGAAAAAGTGGAAGCCTTTCTACGCGGCCGGGCGTCGTTAGTGGAACGGCCGTCATTAGCGTGGCGACCTCTTTCCGGTTCGCTCTGGAGCAAAGACGCGCGGCGGCGGAAACCACGCATAAAACCGTCAGAAAGAAAACGTAAAAATGGAAGCATGTCGTGTGAAAGTACCTCAACGACAGCTGTCGCGTACACGATCACGCGCGCACGCGTGCAAGCCGCTGCCGTGAGCATGCGTGTGACTTGCACGTGCCGCTTCCACAAGGGCGACAGACGAGTGCATACCACGAAGCCACTATATACGCCTGAACTTTCTATGGCGTTTTCTCGCCTGACACGCTTCTATTTTTCGGAAGCACGCCCCCCTTTGCAGATCGATAATTTGAGCGGCCACCTTTGTTTAAAATACGGGTTTCTCAGCGGCATCATTCAAATGCTGAAAGTGCAAAACATTACTGTATCTGTACGGGTTTTTTTTTTTTTTGTACATCACGCACTTTAAACTAATACTGTCACATGTCAGCCTCTTCCGTTATTACTGATAGGACAGATGGATATATGTCAATATTTTAGTGGTAAGAAAATTTTCAGCGATAATTTAACGAAGATTTCTCTTTTTTTTTAACTTTAGCGCGCGCGTTGTAATCGCGAAATCGAAGCCGAGGACTAAGTTAGCTTAATACGACTTTTAAGGACAGCAGAACGCTTTTCGAGATGCCGCTACACTTAAAAAGGCGCTACGAAATGCACTGACGTTCCAGCAGACTGTTTCTCGAATGTGTGCCTATACGAATAATAGGTGAGGAGACGTCAAAACTTAGTTTTGGTGTCGCAGTTGCTCACGATCCTTCAACAAACACGCAGCCGCGAGAATTTCTCGAAACGCATTTGATGATCCAAAAGCGCCCCTTGCTCGTTTCGCTCTTTCCTTCGCAATGCTCCGTCGAGCGACTCGTGCGTGTCTCCTCCTGGCCGAGTGCTCCTCCTCGCGCGTACCTTTGAGCAGAAAAAAATCACAGCATATCCACGGAGTGAATGATGATGAGTGGGCGAAGCTGCGGAGGTTCATCGGTAAACCGTGAATCTTCCGTGAATTCTGACCAGTACATCACCGACGTGAGATCGGGCGCGTTTATACTAAAGGTTCGATGAGAGTTATGACGACTTGCAGCTCACTTTAATTTTACATGTACGCTGTGAATTTTCATTGTTTAATCACGCACAGGAGAAATCGCACACACGCACTACCTTGGAGGTCAAAATCCAGTGCCTATATATACGGGGTGGTCAGTGAACGGTTGTGCAGCGCGAGCGGTCGGTTTTTTTTAATCAAGACGCTGCCGCGACGCTGCCTGCGTCGGCGCCGCGAGGCAAGACGGGGGGGGGGGGGGGGGACCGTAGGAGAGGAGAAAGAGGGGGAAGCGTAGGAGAGGAGAGGGTGATACATATCACGTACTGTCGCAGCGCATTGTCTTTAGGGAGCCTTCATGTGTGCACGCCCCCTCCGTTTTCAAGACTGGTTATGGGAGAGGGGAAGAGGGTGAGTGAAGAGGGAGAGGGGAGAGGTAGAGGACATGCGGAATGGTGAGGGGGAGTGGAGAGGAGGTGTGTGGAGAGGGTATGCGCGGTAAGTGTGGTCACGCCGCACACCACCACCGGACAGATACTGCCGTTTACTGCCGGCTGCCGGGAGATACGCCGGACAACGGAGACGTGAGACAAGGTTAGACTGAGAGGAGCTACGCCCCTAAAACAGGTTCTTTTTCTTGCAAACATAACCAGACGCGAATGTTGACGTCACGGCCAACGCTGGAGGTTACCGAAGGGCCCCGCGAGGAGAAGGGATTGTTTCTTGGAATTTGCGGCACGCCCCAGGCTCGTAGCGCTGCAGCGTTCGGCATTGTTCATCTTGACGACATTCCGAACTCGATGCGCGCGTTTACTCGAAATGTTAAATTATCGGAGGTGGTTTAAAGGCTCCTTAAAAATGCCCAGGAATTAGCGTACTCTTAATCGCCACATTTCACTTGATCGCCGTAGCGTACGCGCAGATACATTACACAACCGCACCGATCAACTCGCACGGTCACGCGTGCCATACGCCACAGCCGGTGTGGAGCGCGCGAATCGCGCTTGGAATTCCAGAAAGGCGAGACGCTCTTTCCGGAAGCCGCAGCGAGCATACACGACTATTAACAGCGCATGCCTCGTCTGCACCCTTCGCATTCACCCTTCGCATTCACCTTATAGAGCTGAGAAACTTGAGAACCCCGGAGAAGCGTTCAGCATTAGGAAATTCGCAGGGAGGCATACGCGACGGAGTGCGCTGTCGCAACGAGACAACGGTAATAGGAGATCGCCGGGAGATATGTCTCCGTCGTGGTGGCGCGCGCGCACAATATGCAGGCTGACAATGACGACCCTTTCACGAAGAATGTCTATCAGCCGAGCTTATCGTTGTCGTGTCGCGGCAAAATAGCGCACAAGCAATACGCCCCCCTCTTGTTTTCTAGATTTCACCACCATCGTGATTCTTACACCGGTCGCTGCGACGTTGCTTACACTCAGGCGTTGAACTCGGGGAAAGGAGGCGGGGCCAAACCCCTTCGCATTCACCCTTTTTGACAATGCCACAGCGCATGCGCCCTTGGAAAGTCACGATGCGCCTCTTGATCTCGGAGGTTTTCGTTATGGCGATACGGTCGCGGCCCCTACCTAAACGGCTGAGGGCCGCACAAAAAAGGTGTAGAAGGCGGATAGAAAGACTGGAAAGGAGGGAGAAGGGGCTTACAAAAATGTATTCAGACAGTCTATAGATTGTCTAAAAATTGGTTTAGACAGTCTACAGAATGTCTAAACCCATTTTTGTAAGGGGGCGGGGGAGAGGGGGGAGGGGAGCTCTTCTACTAGTGATCAGGAAAAAACGCGCGCGCGCACTATGTGAAAGCGTTCGCCGGTTCTGCATGCGACTCGTAAAGCGAAGCAATTTCTTGGAGGGGTTCTACGAGCCAAAAATCACGAAATGATTACGAGGCACGCCGTACTGAAGGGCTCCGGAAATTTCGACCACCTGGGGGTTCTTTAACGTGCGCCTATATCCAAGCACACGGGCCTCCTGCGTTTCGCCTGCTCCAGTGAAATGCGAACGGCACGGGCGGGATCGAACCCGCGACCTTCGGTTCAACACTGTTGAACACTGTACTGTACCAGCACTATATATACCACCGCTGCGGCTGCGAAGTCAAGGAAGCGACCCAGTTTGTGCGTATTAAGCATTGTGACAATTCTAACACAATGTAGTAATTACATTAGTGCAGTAATTACATTAGTGCAATAAGAATTTAAAAAAGTGTTTTTTTTAACAAATCGCCACACTATATCGCCACCAGCGGTACTGCTTGAATTATTATTATCATTATTATTATTATTATTTATTTGTTCATTTAGTTACACGTACGATCAAACCTTAGAATGAAGCTTCAACAAATCAACGTACCGTCATCCTCATGTTCGTTTCAAAGGGGCCCTGCAACATAGTCAGAAAACACAACCGATCTGTTGCAAAGGCTCCTGTGAACACATGAGTCAAATATTATAGCACTGTACGCAGCAGCTAACTTGTAGTTTCGTGTCAGAGACAACCAAAAGGTAGTCTGCTCTGTCCACGGCAAGGTGGTCATCAAGTGCGGATCGGGAGGGCGGAAGCCAGCGGCCGCGACAGGTATTTGCCGATTTCACGAACACCACCAGCGGACGATCCCGGAGGCCACGTGTCGCAGCGCGCGGTGGTACCGCGGCCGCCCACGAGAGGCCGCCTCGTGCTATATTCGCGCACGTCTTAACCATAAGACCTGCGCGAATATACAGTTATTACACCACAGTTAGAGTTAATACACCAATACAGTTACCAAAAAAAGAATATGGAATGCTCAAGGACAATACGCGAGGCGCCTTAACTTTTGGGTGGCGAACCGGCGACTTGTCCTCGCCCTTTTTAGATCTGCCAGCGTGCTCATGGCGACGAAAGGAGAGAGAGAGCGCTCCTTTTGTGCGATAAATCCATTGATGCTTGACAGACTCGAAAGCTTATGGCAGCAAGAGATTTGTGATGCTAGAGAGTTTAATGGGAAGGCCACTTCTGTGATAACCTCGAAATGGTTTGCAGGGACGCTTCGACAGCCACGCTTCTGGAGCTCCCGCAGGCACGGTTTCACCTCATAAGTGTTGTAATAGATAACGAGCCCGTTTCTGTATATGTGCGCCAAGTCCTCCGCACCCGCTGTTTCCCTCAACGCCGCAGTGAATGCGAACGAATCCCCGCTGCGGAAATGCGCTACATGCACTTGCGCCAGCTGAGAGGAGCTAGTCTGGCAACAACTTCGAAGCCTGCGCACGGCCCAGTAAGTGCGCGGCTTTGCGAGGAATTAGGGTCAGGCTCGCTCCGTCGGGTGGTGACGCGATAAGCTGGCGACAGGGGAGGCGGGTGAGCAATTAACGTGGGCCGAGGACACGAACGATGTGTGTGCGCGAGTTACACGCACGCAGCGTCTCTTGGCTCTGGTCGCTCGTGCGCGTATCGATAAGACCCACGCCCCACGATCAATACGCGTAAGTGCGCACTTGCACCGGAACGTCGTATATATCGTGCCTCCGTGCCTCCGTGCCCTCTTCGTGCCTCCGTGCCCTCTTCTGTGGGCACGGAGGCACGATGGCGGAAACAACGAGAGGCTTACGCATCTGTCTTTTCGCTCTGCAGTTCGCCGTCGTCGCGGCCGGTGTGTCGGTGTTTGGCCTTCCGGACGACTTTCCGTCCTTGGGAGGAACTTGTGAAGCCGCGCCTGCCATGGATCCGCGCCTGTTGGAAACAACTTGCGTGAACCTGTCCGAGCGATTGGAACGCCCCCTGGAACGTCACCGATGCGCAGCCGCGACGACGACGTCATCAATTTTGGAAACGTTATTACCAAGCATCCAGCAGTATCTCTTCTGTGGGCACGGAGGCACGATGGCGGAAACAACGAGAGGCTTACGCATCTGTCTTTTCGCTCTGCAGTTCGCCGTCATCGCGGCCGGTGTGTCGGTGTTTGGCCTTCCGGACGACTTTCCGTCCTTGGGAGGAACTTGTGAAGCCGCGCCTGCCATGGATCCGCGCCTGTTGGAAACAACTTGCGTGAACCTGTCCGAGCGATTGGAACGCCCCCTGGAACGTCACCGATGCGCAGCCGCGACGACGACGTCATCAATTTTGGAAACGTTATTACCAAGCATCCAGCAGTATCTCTTCTGTGGGCACGGAGGCACGATGGCGGAAACAACGAGAGGCTTACGCATCTGTCTTTTCGCTCTGCAGGTTGGTTGCCTTTCCAAATTGCCTTCTAGCAGCTTCCGATCAGATGATCCTTTCCTTGTCGTGCTTCCGTGCCCCGAAGCAGTTCGCGAGTGTGCATTGTATCTTCGAGGCCTCCTGCTCCTGGGAGGTGACATAGAATCAAATCCTGGTCCTATGACTAAAACTCAGGAAGAGAAGCTTAATTCAGTTTTTGATAGCGTGCAACGTATTGAAGCTAACAATGTGAGCCTTCTCGAATCCGTCAACCAGGTTTTGCTCCTTCATGCCACCTTAAAAAAAGATTTCGATTCTTTGACGCAAAGAGTAGGCGAGCTCGAAAACAAAATTCAGTCAATTTCGACACAGCACTCTTCCGCGAATGCGGAAAACATTTCAAAGATGCAAGTAATAATTGATGAATTACAGTCCAAGGTGACAGGGAGCAATTCCGGGTTAGGCCTCACGCAAGAAAGGAGCTTTCGAGAATTCAAGACAAAATAGATGACTTGGAAAACCGCTCACGCCGGTCTAACTTACTTTTTTACGGAGTCGCCGATACTGACGGCTCTGAGTCGTGGGAGGCCTCTGAGAGAATTGTAAAGAGCTCTGTTCAAGCCATTTTGGCATATCGGTTTCCTCTATTTCTAGGGCTCACCGGCTGGGCCGGTTTTCAACGGATAAGAAGCGCCCAATAATTGTTAAATTTTTTAACGAGAAAGAAGTCGAATCCATTTTGAGCAAGGGCTTCAAATTGAAAAACACCCCTAAGCGTAGCACGAGACTACTCTGAGGCCGTGCGCGACAAAAGACGCAAACTACTGCAATTTTCAAAGAGCTTAAGAAAGGACGGTGACCGTATTCGTCTCGTCTTCAATAAGTTGTTCGTTAATGATGACGTTTACATGTGGGACACGGAATCGAACAGTGCTAAACAACTGTCAAGTCGTAAACCACTTGACGCACCTCAAATGTTCATCCCCCTGTCTTTTCGTATCACCAACCAGTACCTTCATATCAGCCATCTGAAGCAAACGAATCATCAACCAATGCCCTTGATCACGATCACAGCTTTCATTTTCCTTACACTAACGCCAGAAGTACCCTCAGAAAACGGAAAAAAACGTTCATCCCTAACCTCGGGTGTTAAGGCATCGACAACCAAGGAATCACACGAAATAACTTTTGCAAACGTTAATGCGCGCAGTATCATGAACAAATTAGATGCTTTAGAATCGTTGCTTATCGGCCTCAAACCCGATTTCTTGGCCGTTACGGAAACATGGCTAACAAGTGATATCGAAGATGCTGAGCTAACACCCCCAAACTACGCGATCATACGCAAGGATAGACCAACACGAGTGGTGGCGGCGTAGCTGTCTTTATAAGTATAAAATCCCTTTCACATTACTTCCAGACGTAGATGGTGTAGAGGCAGTATTTTGCAAACTTAAATTCACAACCCACGTTATCGTTCTTGGGTGTGCATACCGCCCCTTCATCGAGCCTTGAGTGTATGGATGCACTGAGCACGTATATGCGGCGTCACGCATCTAATGCCAGAGTTATTCTAGTGGGGGACTTTAATCTGCCTGACTTCAACTGGGAATCAATGCAGTACCACAGCGCCAGCTCAGAAATCATTTACGACTTAATGCTTTCTTTAAATCTTTCACAAATAGTGACGCAGCCTACACGTGTACAGGGACACAACTCGAGTGTGCTGGACTTAATCTTTCTCACTGATAACTTTCCGATACATGAAGCAAAGATAGAAATACTAGATGGCATATCAGATCATAAAATAACTTATTGCAGAATACCTATAAATGACAGTGTAACGCCTGCATACGAAGAGGAAAGATTTCCAGACTATAGTAAAGCTGATGACGTAGCAATACAAGACTTACTGTTTGACGAATTTCCATCATTTCAGGAATTAATCTCTGACTCCACTGCGACTATAGAAATGTTGTGGCATAAATTCAAAGAAATTGTTATTTATTGCTTGCAAAATCACGTTCCATCGAAAAAGAAGAAGACTAGAAAGATGAATCAGTGGATCACACGCGACGTTATACATGCCAAAAGAAAGGTGAAGCGTTTGAGGAAAAATCTAAAAGAGAAACCGAACATTTATAGCCGACAAAACCTGAGCGCAGGCATATCTGACATGAAAAATAAAATAAAGGCAGCCAAGTCTACTTACTTTGAGAAAACTCTACCTCGGTTCATAAAAAGCTCCCCAACAAAATTTTGGCAATACATGAATCCCAAGGTCCGTAAAATGACCCATGAAACGCCTGAAGAAAATGCCTATTCCGCAAATGCATTAAATAGCTATTTCCAATCAATTTTCACAATTGATGACGGAAAACAACCTCGCGTAGCAATTAGAGACGAGAAATCTATCAAGCAATTATTCGTGTCAGAAGCGGGAGTCTTTAACTTACTACTGAAGTTGGATGACAAAAAAAGTTCCGGACCGGACAACATACCTAATGCGTTTTTAAAAAGATATGCCGAGTGGATATCAAAATACCTCTGCCTACTTTTTAACCGATCATTGTCGTTGCACACCCTACCAAAGGATTGGAAAATAGCAAAAGTGATTCCTATACATAAGTCCGGAAATAAAAACGAACCTTCCAATTATCGACCCATCTCATTAACGTGTACGGTTGGTAAACTGCTCGAACACATAATCTTAAAGCACATAACGGAACACCTTGAAGAACACAAAATACTATCCCCTTTTCAACACGGCTTTCGTCAGGGCATGTCTACAGTAACACAACTCATTGAAATGGTCCATGACGCCTCATTAAGCATCGATCATCAAAAACAAATTGATCTTATTCTGCTGGATTTCTCGAAAGCATTTGATCGGGTGTCACATAGCAAACTCATCTTGAAACTCCAACTTACTCTGGGCAAGGGCCAAATTCTTGACTGGATTACTAACTTTCTCACAGACAGGTCGCAGTTCGTGGAAATAAACCACGTCCAATCGTCAGTTGTACCGGTGACCTCTGGCGTACCGCAAGGCAGCGTTTTGGCGCCGGTATTATTCTTACTTTTTGTAAACGATCTGCCTTCATCTGTTAGTGTTGGATGCAGGTTATTTGCAGATGACTGCATCCTGTACAAAGAAATAAACTCACACGAGGACCATATCGCCTTAAATATGGCCTTAGAAGCGGTTTCAGCTTGGTGCAGTCAGTGGCAAATGAACATTAACGAAAAAAAGTCCGCGCTCTTATCTATAACTAGAAAAAAGCATTCATCCGAATTCAACTACGTCATCAATTCAGCTACCCTTTCTAAAGTCACTAAACATAAGTATCTAGGGGTCATTCTGTCACATGACCTACGATGGGACGCTCATATTCACTACATCACATCATCTGCGCTAAAAAGACTGTTATTTATAAAAAGGCGATTACAGCAAGCACCACCACACACAAAGTTACTGGCGTATAATACACTTATTCGACCCATCCTGGAGTACGGAAACGCTGCCTGGTTCCCGTACAAAAAAAACTAACCAGCAAGCTCGAAGGTGTCCAACGAAAAGCGCTTAGGGTTATTTTTAACAAATTTAATCGAACAGATTCGCCTACAGAACTGCTTAAGAAGGCTGGACTACTAACCATAAAAAACCGGGCGACATTGGCACGCTTAAAGCTAATGTACCAACTGTTACACAGTCAGCTAAACATAGACAAGTCCCGCTACATCAAGCTATCCGCAGCTAGAACTACCCGCCACAAAT
The DNA here is from genome assembly GCF_013339695.2 of Rhipicephalus sanguineus. Taxonomy (NCBI): domain Eukaryota; kingdom Metazoa; phylum Arthropoda; class Arachnida; order Ixodida; family Ixodidae; genus Rhipicephalus; species Rhipicephalus sanguineus. The sequence continues at coordinate 910,652 of NW_023615352.1, forward strand.
ACTCTCATACCCTTGCCCCTTACAAATATCACACAGATGCTTTCAAATTCTCGTTCTTCCCGCTTGCGATCAGAGAATGGAATAGCCTGTCCCCTTCCATTACCAGTAGCACATCCTTAGCCACTTTCTCAAAACTAGTAGAAGGCGACTTGATAGCCTCGCAAACTTAATATGGTGTTACGTGAACTTTTTTGTTCTTGTTTAAGTAAAGTGCCAATGTGTTTGTACTTTGAAAAAATGTTCTTGTATGTTTTTTTTTGTTTTTTTAATTTCTTATTATTATTTTTACTTTTATTTTTTTATTGACTGTACTAAATCACTGTCTTTGATTATTCACCTGTTATAATCCCTCTGGGATTGACAGTATGTATAAATAAATAAATAAATATCATATGTCCACGTGTCCCAGAACGCGGTGATTACAAGAAGTCTCCCGAGAGACGTATTTTTAGGGGTGATGCGAATACTGAAGAATTTCGAATATAGAATCGAAAACATGCCGTATCAGATTCCGAACTTCGAATCGAAAAAACGCTATTATATAACACGATTCTTTCTTTTTCGAATTGCTCACCAATATTCCAGAATGTCGTCGACAGCATCGAAACGAGCAAACGAATAAAATGACTGCCACTCATTCCTTCTAACGTGACTGGTCAGAAAAGCTGGTGAACACCAGGTGTTTACCAGCTTCTCATGGTGTCACCATGAGAAACGCTATCGCACAATGCATTCGGCGTCAGGGTATGTAGGAAGCCACGGCAGTTCTTAGCGAAGAAGTTTTGGGCTATCTATATGGACCGTTAGCGTTCCCTGAAGGCTTCTGTGCATGCGAAGAATACTCTCAACTGCCCACGATGCCCCTTCTACCATCTACCATGAATACTACCATGTTTATGTGTCTTCCTAACAACTGCAAAAAAATGGCTGTTCAATAACGGACAACGATTCCAAGCAGTATTCATTATTCGATTCGCTTCTGGCACTGTTCGATTCGTATTCGATTCGGTGACAAAAAAAAAATCAGCGTTCGCAGAAACCCTGCATATTTTTTGGACTGGAAATTCAACCACGTGTTCTGGCAAGCTGCCTCTTTTTTTCCCCCCACTTTCGATTCCACCGGCATTCTTCGCGTGCGTGGCTGGCACGAAGCCGCATCGTCGGGATCGGTTTCGCGGACGGATAAAGTTTGACTAAACGGGTGTTTACAAAACACGTAAGGGATATGAGAAACCGCATACCGAAAAGATTCCTTGCCGCGTTACGAAATCGATCCTTACAAAACACCGCGAATAAGGTTTGTTTGCTTTCGTAAAAGCGTCCGTGCATTTTTTTTTTTTTTTCGGCGAAGAGGCACGCGGATAAAACGTTGAGCCAGAACATAATTTGTTCTGTTGTGTGAAGGGAATCACTGATTCATTCCAGAACGGCCGTGTGCTACTGTAACAGGAAGTACAAAGGTATTTAACAAGTGTCGTGCTTGTCAGAGCACACGAGACCTGTGACTGTCTGATTCTCCTAATATGTCATCGCTTTTGTTTTCCAGACAACACACAGACGTCACACGAAGCGCATCAGCCTGGCATGATGTTTTCATCCCGGAAACACAGACAAGCGGAAGCTGCAGGTGCAAACATACACATACTGAGCACTATGCATACAAAACACAATTTTTGTGGCCGTTTGGAAACAAGTTTAACTGACATTACGAGCGTTATCAACCACATTACCGTAATAATTATAATTATTAGCATAATTAAATCACAGATTACAACAATATAAGATACTATCAAGTTAATTATAGCATCTTCCATTCATGAACGTATACATAGGAGACGTTTACGGTTACATTACACATGAAATTGCACACAATGATAGAATGGGTCCTTCGATGACTCGAATTGCACGCATCGTCTATAAAGTTCATAACACTCATACCGCTAACTAAAGCCGCAGTAACGACAATTAGTTTTAGAGTGTCCGGTAAGGCCGTCTATGTATACAAGGCTGCCGCGCGCTTGTATAGGGACATTTTGCGATATTTCGCGTAACTACATTACAGATACGTTTCTTTTTGTGTTACACGCGTGGACGTTTTATGTTTTCGAGTGCGCCAGTGCCGAAAATTTACACCATCAGTGAGGTGTAAACGAGGTGAGGTGTTACACCATCAGTGAGGTGTCACCATCAGTGAGGTGTACACCATCAATGAGGTCGAACGCATTGATTCACTGACGTATCGGCGCTGCACCATGACGCTTGTTCTTTCGGTGAAAAAAAAAACCAGGAAAGCGTCCGAGGCTCGTCGTGCAGTCCGACGAATGTGCGCTAAGGTGTAATATGTGCACAGGGTGTTTCGGCTAACTTGCACGAAGTATTAAAAACAAACACGCGCGCTACGCGTGTCGAATTGGCCCGGTATTGTTCTGAGCCATATGCAGCACGTCGTCACATTTTTTTCCCAATCCGCCAAGCTGGGTAATTAACAAAGACTGCTTAATTAACTTTTGAAATAGCGACTCTAGTGAAAAATACCTGGCGCAAGTAAGCTTAAACACCCTGAATACAAGCACGGGGGGGGGGGGGGGGGATAGAAAGAAACGATTAGTGCGGCGCGCTGTTTTCATCACGCTCTGACCTCGGTGGCAATAAAAGGACGGGTTCGTGATTGCATCACAGATGACTCTGGTGGCTTTTTTTATTATCATCCAGGCTACAACTGCCTGAAAATAAATGCGGAACAGCAGAGAATCTAGACGTCGCACTGTTCGCTTTTTTTTTTTTTTTTTTTTTTTTGCATTCCCCGCGGCACACACGTCGGCATGGTTACCTGACAGAGAAACTGAAAGAGCGCCCAAATATGCCTGTCTATCGTCCTATACCGCACCGCGTCTATCAAAGCGCATTGTATATACGTTCGTTATGAAATCGCTGTTCATGCAGGCAAAGACGGAGGTCACGCTGCATGGTGGCTCCGTGCCTCGTCCGGGCAGTCCTTCATTTACTCGTCGGATGACCCACGTACCCATCTATCACGCATTCATGCGGCAAAGCAGAGATACGAGCGGTGAACGCGTACTGCGTTCCCGCACGGGATGTCGTGCGCGCTGCGGCCATCGCGTGCGGCAGAACCGGCGCGCCTCGTCCATCGTCGACACGAAAAAGAACAAAAAAATGGAGAGAAAAAAACAAATATAGTGATAAAAGTGCGCGCAGTGCAGCCAGCAGCAGCAGCGGCGGCGGTAAGAGAGTCAGCGCTTGCTCAAGGTTGATCGTGCGTCCCCGATCAACGAGCGGCTGCACGCGGCGGTCCCCGCCATTCACGTGTCCGCGCTCAAAATGTATGCATACCGAAGGCGCCCGATTTGATACGCAAGCACCGCGGCCTACGGATTATGCGTTGGATATACGGCCTCTGTTCACGCGATTGTAGCGAGAGATGAAAGGGCCGCGGAATATTTCCAATGACTACACCCCATCCGAAGTCGATTCCTTCTTATCGCGTGCCTTTCGCAGCTCGTGCGCGACTGCAAGTTCGGCCGGGTGGCAGCGGTGGAGGAGAAAGAAACACAGAATGGAAAGAAAAGAATATGTCAAATCAGCCCGTGCGGCCTAGCATCGCTGCGTTCACGATGAGTTAGACCGCGTGAGTGCCACGCGCCACGGAGCATGCATCCAAATCCTAAAGAGCGCACTAGATGGAGCTTCCAGTCGCAGTCACATGCGGGAGTCACGTGACCTGAACAGAAACGCCCCTCATGACGTCATACCTCCGCCAAAATTAAAGTTGTAATGAAATGCTAAAGCTTGTGCATGGCGTTGTACAAGCATCGCTATTTTGCCAGTGTTATAGTCATGAGTTTCATAATATTATACTAGCGGGACATCTGGCGCTAGCAGTGGCGTAGCCATGGGGGTGGTACACCGGGCCCGTGCACCCCACCCCTTCCCCGAATTTTTTTTCGTCCCATGGCAGAAAGAGCACAAAATGACACTCGACCACATCTGCCAGGCCGAACCCCCCCCCCCCCCCCCCTTTCATATCCAGGAGGCGATCTTTGATATATACGACTCTCCTTCGTCCTCCGCTGTTGTAGACAATATCTTAGCCAGTGTACAAGAACTATACGCAAATTTAGAGCGGCGCCAAATAAATCAAAGCTTGACAGGTTCTGTCTCAGTGATGTTGAATTTTAAACGCGATATAAGTATAGACGAAAACAAAAAGTTGCTATTTAGCTAAAAATGCCAGAGGAATGCTTTAGCATTGTCGTTATGGTTACTTCCAATCACCTTCAATTACCGCAATAGCCAACGTTATTATTCGACATTCGTACACAGTGCTGCCAATACGCGAGTAAATACAGTATGCCACTCACTATTAATCAGATTTAGACGAACTCCTACATTTTGTTCTTTCTTCGTCCTCGGCCCCTCAATGGTAGCGCATTAAAAAAGGCGACAGGGATTACACCTGACAAGATCACACAGCGTAATTGACTCGGACATGAATCACTACCGCGCGAAGGGCGATCGAGCAAGACCTTTGGCACACGTGCAAAACACGCGCGTAAAGCATGCAATGCACGCCATGAAGGCAAAAATGGGCGAGACTGTTTTAAAGGCCTTATCGATCGCTTTCAGGGTTGGATGCCGACCTTTCGTTTGTCTTTTTTTTTTTTGCGTGCGTGTTTTTGCGTTTCCTGTTGCACGCGTGCATTTCTATACGTTGTTTGCCCTTGGCGCAATAGATCTCTACTTGCCAGTCAGCAATGTCCCGTGTTTACGCCTTTAGTTGTTTACCGAACGCCTCATCCGGGAGCATACCCCGCGCGGGCCGGCGGAGGTATACAAGTACACATCAATAATCTCTTTTTCCTGGCCGATTTCGTGACGCCGTGCGCTAGAGCAAAGCACGTGAGACTGCAAATTCGACCGTTACGACCACGAGCGCTTTTGCACCTCTGAGGCCAATTACATTCCTGGGTCCTCTTCCACGACGATGATGAGTTGCGGGACCGTAGCCAGGATTTCATTCCGGAGGGAGGAGGAGGGGGTTCGACTACCTTTAGTGTGTGAGTGTTTGTATGCGTGCGTGAATGTACATTGTGATGACGAAGATTGACACCGGGGCTCTGGCGCGCGCGGACAGCTAGGGGATAGAGGCAGAGGAAGAAGAGGTTTAGAATAGAACAGCTGGCCCAGGATCGGGTGCTGTCTCTGTCTCGTTCCTCACAATGGCGCAGTCTACAACGCAAGCCGAACCTTGCAGCTGAAGCCACCTGTCATCGCGCGTCGTTCACGCTTCCCGTGGCGACACCCTCTCATTCATGGCTCCATCGGCACCTGAGCCGCTTTGGGATGCGGTACAAGCTCCTTCGGACCAGCAGCCCGCCGTCAAGGGCCCAACCACCACCGCCTACTGGTCCGACATTACTGGCTTCCCACGCAAACCATCGGAGAGCGCAGCGCACCTGCGGCGTACCATTGCGCGACTTCGCGTCACGACCAACGCCTTGACAGCATCGAGCTCTGCGCTGTTTCCTCCCATCATTCCGGCACTGACAGCCATCAACACCATGTTGGACGTAGCCACCTCGCTAGACCTCGAGGCCAGCTCGCATGAGCAACGTAGAGAGCTCCAGTCTACCCTCAGCCAGGTCTCTACTCAACTTGGTGACTTCACGTACACAATCTACCGTTTCGCGCCTGCCGTATCACTATCCCAGGCTACCTTCGTACTACCAGAGTTCCGCGGCTTCCAGGACGACGCCGAAAAATGGGTGGCGACCGTTAACGCCTTGGGAGCTCGCGAAGCTTGGACGGAGGCGCAGAAATGGTCCTTGGCGGTAGGCCGCCTTCGAGAAGGTGCCGCGGCGTGGCACAGGTACGAGGGCGTGAGGCAGCAGTCCTGGGCAGGATGGAGTGCAGCCCTGATTGCCGCTTTCGGCCTGATGCCCGGTACCTTCGGTGCGTCCAAGACCTCCACCGAGGACGGAGTTCTGGAGGGTCACAACCTCGAGGCTGCAATGGCGCCTTGCAGTCCATCGACGGTGTACGTCGTAGATTTTGACGCTTACCGGAGCAGCCCTGCCCCTCCTCTGCAGGTCAAGGACTCTGCGTCGGTAATGGACATGAGCATATCGCCACCAGACCTTCTGCAAACGGAGAAACTGCCCTCTCGTTCATCGTCGTCAGAGCATAAACAGGCGCTCCCACCTGCCGTGCCAGATGAACGACACGACCATGAAGACTACCAGACCACGATCGCCAGTAACGCGACCTACGCCATGGCACTTCACAAAGTAGGCCAGCCAGATGTCGCAAACGAGATGTCTGACCAGCCAGAGGACATTATCATCAGAGACTTGGCACCGCAAACCAACTGCCCTGCTGACGGCACTGCTCGCCCCCTGGACACATCTTGTTCACGTGACCCTCAACAGGAAACGCCAGCTCGACCCAGCGTGACAACTGCACCCGACCTCACATAGTCGACACTCGACAGTTACGCATGCTGTACTATCTTCAGAGCTGCGGCGGGACCAACGTCACCGTTTCGGGATAAGCCTGCCATCATGCCGAAACAGTAATTGCCCCCACACCGAGCAACTACCGATATTTCGCGAGAGGTCTCTTGGCCGAAAACTTCGAGTACTTCGACACTGCCAATTCCGTGCACGACAGGCCCATGGGAGAGATTTCCCTACAAAGTCGCAGCGTGGCCGAGGTCATCGTCCACCGCGGCACAGCCAGTGTCGCCCACCAGAGAAACTTCTAGCAGACCACCAAACCATGCTGAAGCGGGGTCGGGGCCGACCACCACGAAACAGCCAGTGTCGCCCACCGGACACACTCCTGGCGGATCTTCTGACCGAGTGGCCGCGTGGTCTGTTCCGACCAGCGCGATTCAGCTAGCCCCGTCCACCTGAAATGTTGTCGACATCTCCGCGCGCTTTGCAGTCATGGCCGAATGTGATGACGAAGATTGACACCGGGGCTCTGGCGCGCGCGGACAGCTAGGGGATAGAGGCAGAGGAAGAAGAGGTTTAGAATAGAACAGCTGGCCCAGGATCGGGTGCTGTCTCTGTCTCGTTCCTCACAACATACATAAAAAAGTAAAGATTTCGGCACCCGCCACGATGGTCTACAGGTTATGGCGCTCGACTGCTGACCCGAAGGTCGCGGGATCGAATCCCGGAGGCGAAAATGCTTGAGGCCCGTGTGCTTAGATTTAGGTGCACGTTAACGAACGCCAGGTGGTCGAAACTTGCGGAGCCCTCCACTATACGGCGTCCCTCATAATCATATCGTGGTTTTGAGACGTTAAACCCCAACAATTATTAAAGATTTCAGGCGAAGACCGCTTTAGAGTCCACAGAGTGAAGATCAGCGATGCAGAAGCCAAAGCATACCCCTTTCCCACCCACGACGCCCTCTCCGAAAATCGATCGATGCATGACACGACCCCTATCATCTGCGGAAGCGAGAGGATCCAAAAGCGCGCAGCCAGCTGCAGTGAAGCGTAATCCTCAAAACTCCAGCACTTCTACACGGGCAAACGGCTCCGTAACTTCGACAGGCGCCCCGTATAGTCGTTAAAAGCGGGCCAAACAAAAAGAAAAAAGCACCCCCCCCCCATTTATTAGCAAGAACGCGGGGCTAATTAGCAGCTGAAGTCTCAGGAGGCAGCCAGTGACGAGAGCGCGCGCACTAGGCTCTAATTTGGCTCTCCGTCAGCGCCACGACTAATTAACGGGGACCAGCGAAAAGCGAATTTTGCGTCTACTCTTACCTCCCTTCACTTTCTCCTTCACAAAAACCTTGGATTTGAGCTCCGCAGCGCGAGCGAATGAGGCTCAGAAACCACGCAGCAGAACCGTGCACTGACCAGAGGGCGGTATACGCAGCTGTCCTTTATCGTCCCAGTTTTGCCGACACCAGCCGACAGGGGTACGAAGGAAGCGAGGCGACAACGCCCTTACACAATCCGCCTTTTACGTTTTTCGGAATAAACGTTTACTCACTCACTCACTCACTCACTCACTCACTCACTCACTCACTCACTCACTCACTCACTCACTCACTCACTCACTCACTCACTCACTCACTCACTCACTTTTACGTTTTTCGGTGCTGCCCTCTGTCGTTTTCGTGGGGTTTTGGTAGGGGCCGGGGCAATCGGTATCGCAGGAAGGAAAGCCTCCGAGATGGAGAGACGTTTCGCGAATCGTGAAAGAGGTGGGTTCAATGGTAATAGTATTAAACCGTATAGATAAAAAATCCATGAACAGGTGGCGGCGCTGGGGCGAACGTTTCCACAAGCGGTCTTATCTTCCAGGCCGCAACGTCACCAGTTGCTACCTTGAACACGAGACCACTTGCCGAAACGTCAGCTCACCGCGGGTTCAAGAGTTTACCTATACAACCCTCCATCTTTTCCTGAGCTTCTAGCGCATGCATACGTTTGGCACATTCAGATCACGGGCGCTCACGCCCGTCCAAGTCTCGCCCTTTCCATTCGCTATGCATGCGCTGCAGTCGCAGATATAAGGCGCAGAGCACGGTATACCCGCCTATGTACAGCGCGAACACCTGCCCATTACTTGGTATTATCTTGACGAAATGATGTGCGTGAGGCCTTCGACACATCTTGTCCCGAAACAGCGTGAACTCCTTTGACCTTGAGCCAAATACACATATGCGCATGCGCAATGTGTATCCCATACACGCAGCCTCAGTATGACTAAAGGCTGCGCACCATACTGCGTTCACGGTGACACTATAGAGTGAAATAAGGTGTGGGTTCGAGCTAGTTGGTACTCGATGATCAACACTTCTCCATGATGAACAGGTGCGCGCTGACACACTGCGCACCTGTGCCATTGGTGTTTCAGCTTTGTCATCCTTATATTTGTATATGTCACACCTGGATAATAAATTCAGCTGGAAGTTTGCGCCCGTCCGTGTCTGGTTCGTCCGTTGTCTTAAGAAATTTTGCGCAAGAATAGTGTTGATCATAGAGTGAAACACTGAGCCAATTTAGAATGAAAAGTTATCTCCACTGAACGCTACAACGTCGTTGATTTCTCCATAATTTCATTACGCGTTGAGCTCTTCCAGCTAAGGTGGTGTCCCCCTGCGGCATATGTCTTTCTGCTTGTTGTTTAGCCACGTTGTCTGAATAAAATGTCCCTAAACACGCAATGTTACGTATCTGGCTCCCACAGAACAAAACGTCGCTCATTTCTTTACCAGTAAAGAATAACGTATGACCTGGCGGCAGACGCTCTCCAAATATATGACGTCACAACGAATTGGTGCGGGAGCCTGAAGGCGTCTGTACCTGCATTTTCTTTTCGCGTTCTTTTTCCCCACTCCACAAGAGCCTTCTCGAAGCAAAAGTGGTGCCTTTGATATCATAAAAGGGTAACTTAAAAATCAAATCAATCAATCAATCAATCAATCAATCAATCAATCAATCAATCAATCAGTCAGCTCATTATGCCCACCGCAGGACGAAGGCCTCTCTCAACGTTCTCCAATTTAGCATGTTCGGAGTGAGCTGATGCCACCCTTATGTCTGCAACGTTGTTAAATTTCACCACCAGTACGCGATAAACAGTTTTTCTGTGCAGTGTGTCGTCTTAACGTAATAGGCCAGATCCCGCATGTGTCGCAAGAGGGTCAGTAGACATCTAATGGAGGCCACTGCCACGTTCCCCCTATTTCTTTCTTTCTCTCTCCCTCTTTTTCTCTTGATGGTGCTCACTCGAGCCTTGCAGCAGTCATAATAACGGTACGCGATGAGCGGGCAGAGTTGACGAGTTCCCCCCTCTCTCTCTAATGGACGTCGCCTAACTTTCCCTGGCCGAGATGATGACAACACGAGGGCAATACACGCGCATCACAGCCTATTAAGCGAAGGCGGGTCCTCCAGAGAGAGAACACCAAGTCACGTGATCGAAGCGCATCGCGAAAGCAAGCGCTCGATTTCGCGCGCGCCGTAAATTTCGCATGCAAGCTCACACAAAACGACGCCGCGCATCTACAGCCTTCGCCCGATGCGTCGCAAACGACCCGTGCTCGGCGCAGTGCCCGCGAGCATGTCGACAGAACGGTGGGTCGACGGCCGACGCATCAAACGGGTGTTTTTCCTCGGTGCAGTGGTAAACAAACGCGCCGCTCGAGGTTGCCTCCTCTGCAAGTCAGCTCGAGTGTCGCAATGATCCGACGCGCGGCGCCAACTTTCGAATCACTCAGTGGGCTTCGTTCAACAAACTGTCGTTCGGTGGCTCGTTTGGCGTGGAGCAGCAAGGAGAGGACGGGCACAACGAATGTCCAAACCGATCGAAGCAAAGTCACTGCTCCGCAGACGCTAAATATTCGGCTCATGGTTTACTTACGGCCACTCGTAACAACCGTGAATCAATCAGTCAGTGAGCTGGCTACATAGAAAATGCGCTGCACTCATCCGAACTGAATGTATCACATCGTCAAAGTCGCGAGCTGTGCTTATATAGTCCAGCAAGAACACACGTCATTCTGTTTTCTTTGTCGGAGACGCGCTCGCCGACTCAATAGGCATGCGAGTTTGGACACTTGAAGCGGCGCACAATGGGAGAAGCTGAATAATAATAATAATAATAATAATAATAATAATAATAATAATAATAATAATAATAATAATAATAATAAATATAATAATAATAATAATAATAATAATAATAATAATAAAGTAATAATATTTGGGGTTTAACGTCCCAAAACCACGATATGATTACGAGAGACGCCATAGTGGAGGGCTCCGGAAATTTCGGCCACCTGGCCGAAGTTCTTTAACGTGCACCTAAATGTAAGTACACGGGCCTCAAACATTTTCGCCTCTATCGAAAATGCAGCCGCCGCGACAGGGATTCAATCCCGCGACCTTCGGGTCAGCAGTCGAGCGCCACAACCACGAGACCACCGTGGCGGGGCGGGAGAAGATGAACCGTAGTGCGAAAGGAACGAGAACGACATACAACACGGGACTGGTTTTACTAAGCCACTTTTGTCGCTTTCGTTTTCCTCGATCGCAATCTGTTGAGATGCCAGTTTCGTGCCTGACGCATGCGATGACAGAGAAGCCCTTCTTTATGCCAGATATTTTTTTTTTCTTTCGTTGATATTTAGCGTCATAAGAGCGAAACCATGCATGCATATTTTAAATCTGCACTACTGACGTAATAATTTGCTGCAGTAAGCAAACGCAATTTGCGAATTTCGTACTTCATTTTACGAAATAACTTCGACGTTACAGCGTTAGTCGAGATCGCCATGTTACTGGACTAGTCAGTGATTACTTACTTAACGGCGTAGAGTACCTTAACGCACAACGCAGAACATAACCAAATGCGAGGAGAGATCGACGCATGGTTTTATCTCAGTATAGGTGGATAGCAAAACGGCGCGTCGTCTGCTACAGCACTTCCGGTTCACGGAACCTTCAAGGCTCAGCTCTTCGCTGCTTCATGTTGTGTGCGGTTAAGTGTAACCGGGGCGGAGGCAAGATAAGTGGTAACAACCGCGTTGCAGAAAGTACCCGTTTTCTCACCGATCACACTGAGCGGCACACACCTTGAATCAGCGAAGAGCTAGGCATCGAACCGGAAGACGTCATTTTGCTGCCCACCTATACTATAAAGGTCGTGCCTCTGATACCGGTGTCATACGGGCATTTTTCATCGCGATCAGGGCCAATCTGGATCGGATTTGTCAACAGCGATCGACAATGGTCGCTGCTACACAGTCCAGACTAATCCGGATCGAGCTTGGCGCTGACGTCAGTCAAATCGCGACCTGGGAGGCTCATCTCGATGTGTTGATCGCGATCGTCTTGATTCCGATCGGGCCTGGTCGCTATTAAAAGAAAAGAGAGAGCGTGTAGCAACACGTGATCCCGATCGAGCATAATCCGGATCGGCCCTGATCGCGATCGAAAGTACCTGTGTGACAGCGGTGTAAGCTACGAGTATTTCATAAAATAGTTAATACCTACTGTACTCTTATAGGGTATAAAGTGATGCGGAATTAACGTGCCACATCCATATCAACTACGCGAAAGATTACGCGGAAGCGGTGAGACGAAGTGTTCCAGTAGGTCACGCCATGTACACACCGACCGGTTACGTTTGCGCGCGGAAAACCTGATGGATGTATCGCAACCGTCGAATGCGATACTCGTGCGCGTACAGGCCTCGCTAAGGAGTGAGACCACGCGCGAACTCTTGCGCATGCGCCGCGCCTCGTGTCTTATTATTCTGTCGGCTCGCGCAATGCCGCGCCCCAGTTCCCAACCATTACCGGCGAAAAGGTCCCCGCGCACACCGCCCCCGTCTGGGTAATTGTTGTTTGTAAGCACGCGAAGGGCGAGCGGGCGATCTGGATTTCAAGACAAGGGGTGCGTATAGTTTCGACACCTATTTCGCCACGTCGCGGGCTGCGCCCTGTAAGGCACGAACTCTGTGTATATACACAATGCCTTTCAGTCGAGAGAGATTAGATCGAAGCGGTCGCAGGAGCCTGAAATTTTACTTTGTTGAAGAGTGAAAGTTGACATGCGGGCAGGAAATGAACGTCAAATAATGGAACTCTTCTTCCCGACATGCGAGCACGTCGCGATAAGATTTTAGTGCGTTCCACCCCATCGTGCTCAGCGTGCACTTTCGGCGAAAAAGAACAAAACATGCGCGGCTGTATCATAAGCGTTTTGCAACGAAGATGCTTAGTATATACAGGTAGTCCCAGGTAACGTTAGCAAAGGCTGTTGTTTTATGTTTCATTATTTTTCTGTCACTATAGGTGAGTAAGTGATGCACAAGGATCCTTGATGGAGGATTACGAAAAAAAAAACTTAAAACTTAAAATTGAGGACGACGCAGTCGGCCATGGCAAGAATTATTATAGGCAAGAAGAGAGCAGAGTTCTACAGGAACAAACGGGTGTTAAGGACATCTTAGTCGAAATCAAGAAGAAGAAATGGGCATGGGCAGACACTTAGCGCGTAGCAAGATAACGCTGGTCTTTAAGAGTAATGGCGGATTCCAAGAAGCAAGCGCGCGAGGGGGCAGTAAGTTAGCGGCAGATGAGATTAAGAAGTTCGCGGGGAAAACGTGGCAGCAGAAAGCACAGGACCGGGTTGATTGGCTGATCATGGGAGAGGCCTTTGCCCTGCAGTGGGCGTAGTCAGGCTGATGATGATGACGACGACGATGATGATAGTGGCGGTGGTACAAGTAGACAGATGAGTATTGCCCTAATAACCGCACATATTTTACGAGTTTTAAGCTTCGCGAAACTTGGCTGGGACACGCCCGTATACATTCGCTGCCTCAAACAACCAAAGTTGCACAAACGTATTGGGCGATTGAAAGAACGGTTGCTGAAAGCACGCCATTCAAATATGTGCCTATATGCGTGGTTTGAAATCGACCGCAAAATGAAGCAAGCCGCCAGTCCAAGCGCAGAGTCACGTACTTGGGGGGCTACATCATTTCTCATGTATATAAAAGGCGCTAAGGGCATGAGTGTTTCGCGGAGATTCGGCTCGAGAAGTATGGCTGCGTGACGTATAAGGGGTCTTGAGTTTTATTTTCTTCATCCAAATTTTTTTTTAGAAGCTTCTCTCTTAAAGTCTGTGTTTATTCAATCACAAATCGAAGGACTGAGTTGTGTGTACGAAATTTCTGGAGAGAAATGAACCAGGCGATAACGAATTCACAAGAACTTTTTTTCTGCCGCAATAAAAGGACGGCGGCGCGAACGAAACTTCCCAGGGCTTCTGAACGAGGCCACGTTCGTATACGGGCGGCTCGCTTTGCGTATGCGCGCAAAAGCCGAACTTTCGCAAAACAAGTTGCGAAAGACTGAATGCTCGCCGTTGAAACGACGGACTGTATAGTTCTCCGAAGGGACCAAATAATACCATGTGCAGCCGCAGCGGGACTAACGGGGCCGTGGGAGTGTATAGTTGACGGTTCAATCCGTTAACTGAGCTCGCAGACAAGCAAGCAGGCCCGATCGTTACTGTCGCAACCTTGCGCGCGCTGTCGCAAACGATCGGCACGAAAGAAGCCGCAACAAACAAAATCATAAACTCACCCACCAGCGCACCCACTAATTAACAATGCACTCCGAGCGCTCATTTCGACACAAGATAGAAGGTCCGAGAGGGAAGTAGTGGTAGCACGCGCAATCGCTCTGCGCATACAGCTCGACAGCCGTGCGCCTGCTCGACGTAGTGTGACCCGTAAACCAAACGGCGGCTTTAACGGCGAACGCACGCGCAACGCTTGATCGGCGCGCGCACACCGAAATCACCCTGATCTCTCTCTCTCTCTCCAGATACTCAGAAAGAGCGGGCACCCAACAACCACCACTCACGGACGGACGCGCGCACACTTCCACGTGCGCGACCGGTGGTGCCGCAACGAGTGAAAAATATTCACGCTAAACACACGCAACTTCTGCGATCGGTGTGGACAACCCCGGTGCTCCCAACATCCCCGCCAGCATGCATATGCAACGCTGGTACCCAACGCACCGAAGAAACGTCGAGAGCGAGATCGATTCCCCGGCAAGCGTGTCTCCGGGACGCTGGGAAGCTCATTTCATAACCATGTATACGTTCCGCCGTTTTTATGGGCCACGAGCGCGCGCACGCAGACAAGACGAGCCGCTGCCGCAACGCCGGCGCGTCGGTTATAAGGTATACGGACATTAAAAAGGAGCGTGGAGGGAACGAAGCAAGGAGTGGCCGAGCCGTTCCGGATGCGGTTGCGTTGTGTCAAGGGCGCCCCTCGGGGCTGGGATCATAGAGGTCGCTCTCTCTCTCTCTATGCGGACGTACTTTCCCTCTCACTCTCGAAGGAGCAAGAAATCGGAAGAAAACGAAGACGCGACGGCATGCCAAACGAGCAAGATTCGCTGCGCGTATGGTGGTTGTACCCCGAGAGAACCGGTACACGAAATGGGGGCCACCCGAAAGGCGGTCAAGGCGCAACTTTCCCGAGATCAGAGAGAGTGAGAAAACTTGCATACTGGGGAAACGACATTCATTATACACGAAGCGTCCTTTTGCCAGGCGATAAGCCATCGGTCTGGTATGTCTGTATATCCTGCCAGATGCGCCGACGGCGTAACGCGTGGACTGGTCTGAGAAAACGACCGCACAAGTGGTCCAAACGCCACCCGCTTCAGAATTTCCCCAATTTTCTGCGCTGAAATGTAAACGTCAATTAGTTTTATCGACCGCAGAACCTGCACTGTGGCTTTGAGGGACAGCTACATATATGGCACGAGGCCAGCTTCCATTCCACGACTTCAATTCCATTCGATTCCACAGCAAAGAGTTGAGAACGGTACACCATTTCGAGCAGGCACACATAACATACCTCGATAGCAGACCTACCACTGGAAATTTTATTAACGCGATAATGTTATTCAACGTCGGCGGCGTTGATCATGCGTTGCACGTGCTTGGACATTGCGGCAATGTAACCACAATCGTGCGCGCAAGGTGTTCGCGCAGAAACAACAACGCTTTTCTCATAGAACGTGATATCGCTGGCCCTGCTGATATTCTTTTTTACTTTTTAAAAAATCGTGGGTAGATAACCGATAAGAATCACCAAGAAACGCGTGTTAGTCACCATAAACAACGTGCGAACGGCTGCATGAGGACTTAGCAAAATAGCCAGGCCAGGCTGTTGCACTTACTCGCACGCCGGCGTATGTAAGCCACATGTAATTGATTACTTTTCCGTAATCCCTGAATTACTTTTTGTGGGCAACCATGATTTATTGATCACCGTATTCAATTACGTTTTGGAAGGAAGTAATTTTCGCTACAGTCGGTAACATTGTGTGTGCGCGTGTGTGCGTGAGTGTGTGTGACTGTACAAGATCGTTTATGATATGTATGAAAAAACTCACAAGGTCCCTCCCCTTATGCAATCACCCAAGACGACTTGAAGGCGAAAGCCATCTTTTTCTTCTCCCCGGCCACTTCGGAAAGATATTTCTGCACCGAACGTGGTTTTGCATAGCCTCCAGGACTGGAGGCATTGCAGCAACCTTCCGCACCTCACTTGGTTTCTGAACTGCCTCCGTGATCGGCCCACCTTTGACCCAGCGACGATGTCGTGTGACGACGTCATCGTACGTCATCACGTATAATACGTCATGCGACGTTACAGCGTCGAGAAGACGTCGTCACAAATTTTGGCGATCTGTGACGCCTTGATAACTTCGTACGGTGACATCACGTGGCCATGATTTTCGCGTCACTCGTGCTGACGCCGCCGGCGGTCAATTTTCGCGTTTGATGAGGCAAGCTAAGGCTTTCGTCTCAATATAACGTGTTGCTTAAGAGCGCACGAGCGCTTTTGCACGTGCCTCCAGTATGCCAAATACACACGCTGTCCTTGAAGCCAAAATAACGGTCAACCAAATGTTCTCCCTCGGCAGTCGACCGTACAACGCGACGCATCCTGTCCTTGCCTCGATTCCAACGAAGCGCCGTAGTCACCACTGCGTGCATGCAACTCGTCTATACGGGATGCGATGATTGGCCGTCATAAACGGCCGGCATCCTGTCGGACATCGCGCGTGCACGCGCGTCCTGCAGGAAGCTATCGTGGTTACGGCGCAAGGTCCCCAACGTGTAAGGGCTGCGTCTGTGTTGCGAGGCGGGGCTCAGAAGTCCAAAATATACAGAAGCGCTCGCGCATACATGCAAAGATTTTCGGTCGCACAGTTTTAAGAACCTTAGTCGGACGAAATTATTCCGAAGTGCTTCCCCTACGATTCATACTTCAGCGTAACAGCGCACCGCAAAAACCGGGCTGGAAAAAAAGTACGCACTGCAACAAGCGCTGTGTGTCTGTCGTTTCTTTCCAGTCCGGCTGTTTTGTTTGGTGCGCTGTTACACTTAAATCCTGACTAGCCATGTCTACGATTCTCTTTAGAGAGACACGTGAACTCTCGTTAGAGATCATTATACTAAAGTCGCGGGACCCGAAAGACAGTTAACGTGTATCTTTAAAGAGAGTCGCATACGTACCAGGCCAGGACTCACAAGGCTAACGCAGTCTTTTTTTTTTCTTTTCTTAAGAGTTATAAAACAACCCTTGGCGCGCGGTATTCCAACAGCAAATGAATGTGTCACACCACCGGCCTCTCCTCTTTCACTGCGTCCACCGGCAGGTTGCTATGGGCAACAACGGCGCATTACATCGCATTGCGCGTTTCACGTGATCTCGGACTCCGCGGTATTTCCGGGAATATACCTGGAAGCACCGCACACTCTCCCCATCCTCCTCTCCCCATGCGGAGTGGAGTGTCAGGTGTATACGTAAGCCCCACCCGAGAATGCACCCACGATCTTGCGAAGGTATTCGAGCGGACGCATGCTGTGCATGATTAACTATTCAGCACCGGAATGCGACGACACGGCCGACGGAAGAGAGACGCGGAGTCGAGTTGCCGGCATTCGCGCTCACGTTTCATCGCGGAAGCAGTATCTTGTTTCCTTTCGTTTGCTTTTTTTTTTTTTTCTGTGAGCTACCTCGACTGCCGCTACGAATTATACGGTGCGGGGAGGAGGAACTGCTGACGTTCTCATGTGGCCTTTTCGGCACATTTCTCTCTCTGTCTCTCTCTCTCTCTTTTACGCCAACTGCTGTCGATTTTGGTCTCCGACACTCATGACTACGGCGGCGCCGGGTGGTCAAGGCGACCACAAGTTCCTCTACTGAGCTTTTTAGGATACGGAAACGCGCCGCGGTGCATATATATGCACAAGTATACCCATCCGTCCCGTCCTAGGCGTCGAAGAAACAAAAGGTCCCACGACTGTTTCATCGAAACCGCCGAAACGAGGGCGGGGTACGTTGAACCCGGCAGCGACGGTCCTCGGCCATGACGAGCAGCTGTTCGCTCAGGATGGCGCGATGATTCATATCGGACAGCAGCGATCACCGGCAGTCGCGCGCGCCGATTCAGTGAGCAAGTATACAGAGCGTGCCGAGGGTTACTGACACGCCGGTCCGGCGTCCAGAACAACGCACACTGCAGGCGCCAGACAGGAACGGTCGTCGACTGCCGCTGCCAATGCATGTTGTGACGGGTGACACGCAACGGATGCAGTCGCTGCTGCCTCAGCGAACCAAATGCGCGGTGAACGGCACCGGGCGAGGGCGCGCTGACGATCTGTTTTGAAAGGGGTACCGAAAATATTTGCTAACATGTATTCCTAATACAGCTAAAATTTGCATGGGCTAGGCGGCTGAACACAGCGAGTGGCTGCTGCGGGTCAGCAAAATACAGACATACACAAGAAAAATACAAGTGCCAGCCCGCCATGAGGTCATAAACACGACAGGGCGTTATTTAAATGTCTTTTTATATATACGTAGGAATTATACAATACACTCTGACAGAATAGAAAGAATACACTAACAACATGCGAAAACATTTAGTCGGCCACAACGAATACGCGACGCTTAAAATTTTCGAACAGGTACAAAAAGTTAAAATTGAGTTTTTAAGGTTTCAACGTGTGTGTGTAATAAACTATTATCGAAAAATTAAATAAAAAGATTCGGAAGCACACGTCGTATCTAAACGCCTCAAACAAGCCCGCCGAACAGTGTTCGAGCCCAACGAATAAAATTTGCACTAACATCATGCGACACTTTCCATTTCCTGTTCTTTATATAAGTGTCGGCCGACTCTGTAACGACGGTATCCGAAGCGCCACAAATGTTTAATTACGGCAATTTTTAAACGACGCGTCAAGATCGGACGGGACGCGCAGCGGTGCTTCCGGCATGAAGACAAGATTCAACGCGTCACCGAGACTGCCACGTGTGCGACGGGGTAGTTCAAGGTCAGACCAGCCACACAATGACTGCGACGCCGAAGGCTGCCAAATTGGCCCTTCGAAGACGCGGGGGGACAGGTTCTACCTGCGATACACTGTACCCGCGAGTCCCGTCGTGTGCTGAATAGACTCCAGCGAACTCGGCCCTTCCATTCAAGTAGACAACCCGCGAGCTCGCGAGGGGCTGCCCTTCGCCGTTTCTTCGTTGCAGCGGGGCAGCAACAACGCCGTTCGTTCCAAAATGCCTACGACTGGTTCACAGTTTCTCGGCACTCTCCTGAGTCCTGGATGATGAAGATATGTGGCGTGTGTAATGGTGCCAGGGTCGTGCCTGGCACAAAAGCGTGAAGGCGGAGTCACGCTAGCTTTCACTGGTGCAGCGAAATGTGATGGAGATGCCGACTTGTTGCGAAGCATCTGACGCGACGTGGAGTGTTTAGAGATAGGACACCGACGAGCGCGCGCGCAGCGCGCGACATCTCAAACCTTACTCAAACACAGTACGCTACGCGCAAAAAAAAAAACAAAAAAAACACGAAAACACACGGAGCATGTTGGCACCTCCCCGATCGTTTTTTTTTTTTCATTTTGTTTGCGTTCTTTTTTCTTTGGCGTCTGTTTGTACCTGCGCCGTTAAACTCGAGCCGCAAAATTTCTTTAACCTCTCGTGCACCGGCGTGAACTGGTTTCGAGTAATGCAAGTCACTCGAAAGAGCTTTGCATTGTGTACGCTCCAATGACACCTATATGACGTGACCACCGCAACAGCTTTCGATCACGAAATAAGTCTCCTTTGGTCAAACAAACGGAAAAAGTAACATGATTAATTGACTTTTCTTACGAACTAAAGCAATTACTGCGAAAATTTCCGCAAAGTTCGACCTCTAGAGGTCCATTTAAATATAAGCTCATGAACCCCCCCCCCCCCGTTACAACATATTTCGCCCTCAGCACGCGGCCATGAATTGCAAAGGCTATCTAGGGTTTGAGCACGTGGGTGAACTCACGCGCGGAAAGGCCATTCGGCGTGAAACGTTTAGTCAGGGCAACAGAACATACGCGACTGCGCGGCAGTCTATGCGAAGGTATTTATGGTACAGGTATGAACGCGCCTGCATTAATATACTTCTCTCAAGCGCCGCGCCAACCCGGAATCTTCGCATTTATTTAAAAACAGCCAACCTGTTGTCTTTTAAAAATTCCACCAATCACGCTCACGTCAGAAGTAAGCAATGCCTTGCTTACCTGTTTTCACTTAATGTTTGAACCGAGAACACATTTATTTGTGGTGCATGTGCGCTTCGTTAAATGCCAACCTTTTCGCACGGCACACAAGCGCAAGCGCATAACGACAAACAACGAGCTTTGATAAGTCAGCAGTCGCTTTTAACACGAAAGTGTTTTATGCCGGGGTCCACCAAGTACATCCGTCACGGATATGACGTTGATAAAATGGACGCCAACGGGTGAGAAAGGAAAACCAAGAAAAAAATACCCCGCTGGGAATCGAACCCACGACGTTGCGACCGCGACGGCAAGCGCCCGACGCGCTACCGAGTAAGCTAACTCGGGAGATGCTGGACACGGCGCGAACGCGCCTTATATCTTTCGCACATTCTCTTTCGCGGCGGGCGGAGCGGGGCGGTGCCGCCGTCTGTGAGGTGTGAAAAGAAGTAATGCTTCACGATCGACACTTACTAGCGCTTCCTCCGAGATTGCACGCGATATCGGAGGTAATGGTTAAAGCGTCTCGATACCAGAGAGGTAGACTGGCCGCGCTGCCGTCGCCGAGGCACGCTTGCCTTGGCTTCGTGTTAGCGTGCGTCGGCTCAACGGAGTAGCTTCCACGTGCACCAACGGGATTTCTCCGCGGCCGACTGCTTCAATTGCGAGAGCACCGACTAAAAAACTGCTGCAATATGCGTTGCAGAAAGGACGCGATTTCGACGGGCGAATGTCGTGCCTTGGTGAGCGAGAGCAGCGCCTGCGAGACAGAGGCCAGCGGGACGCACGCGTTTGCGGCTCAGGCTACGAACCTCTACCTCCCGTGTTGCTGAAGCGCAGTGTGTGTTATGTATGCCTGAGCACAGGCGTCGGCTACCCGTTACTAGAAAGCGCACACCGTGCCGTTTCTCTCCTTAATTGACGACGCTTTGAAGAAGCGCATACCGGGTACCAGTGTTGATTATGAGCTTGTTGATATCATCTTTACGCGGGATTCACGATTCGCTGTGTCCAAATATCACATCGTCAGCTACCACAACGGTTTAATAATGATCATGGGCGTTAGTCGTCGCGATAGAGACATGCTGTCAACATGGGTGCATCCACGTCAAACGGTGCTATAGCTGCCAAACACGAATAGACATTGTACAAGCTCTCATATATCACTACACAATAAGCCTACTTCTGTGAAGACACGTTTAACTTTCGTGTTATACCGATTCCTATGACGGAGGGATCAGCCATGTTTTTTCAGGTACTTTGTGTCTGATCCAAATTAACTCAAGAATCAGGCCCGCGTTTTTTTTTTTTTTTTTTCTGCCATTTCACCGTCAGAGGACTCGCGTGAAATTCAACGCGACCACCCAAAAATCGTAGAAAGAGTTCGATGTCGTAAGGTACCGTATTTATTCGAATATAAGCCGATGTTTTTTTTTTTTTTTTTTCGAAAGAAAGAAACGATGTGCGAAAGTGGGGGGTCGGCTTTGATTCGAGTACAATGATTAAGTTTTTCTTTTTTTTTTCTGGCCTTGCGAAATTCGGGTGTCGACTTAGAATCGGGGACGCGGCCTAGATTCGAGTAAATACGGTATTACGAAAACTCTGCGAGCACCAAAACTCGTATGAATTTCACTTGGCCTCAAACAGAGCTTTGTCGTGCGACCATGTATCCACATAAGGCTGGTCACCGGGCTGGGAAACTGGACTACGTGTATGCATTTCATTTTAACTTGCTTAAGTACGCCTGAAACTCTCGTATCGCCTGTACAATAACACACTAAACTTTCATCCTAATTCGCGCTTGCGCACTGCGGACAGACCCCGCTACAGCGCATTAATGGCCTTTATGCCATTTCATTCTACACAAGAAAAGGTGATGCACAATGCTTTAAAATTTTCAAATGCACAAGTTTCGATTTCAAGATTTAACAGCCCACAACGACTTACAGCAACACCCAGAAAGAAGATCAAAATGTTCTTAAATTTTTTTATCATAGACACCGCTCGGACCTAGACACGAAGCAATAACGTACTAGAAGGGACTCCAAAACCGTGGCTGCAAGCAACGTGAGCGTTTGGTTCGAAGATGCTTTTACATAAATAAACACGGTATGTCGGCGTCCGCGCTTACGCACTATTCTGACGGGAATTCTGGCGACATACCCAAAACAACTGTTCGGCAAAATGAATCGCTGCGACCGCGATCTCGAAGTTCCAAGGCGTGCCACAAAATGCGTGAGTACATAAGAGGCTTACACATCCACTGCATGCAACATCGAAAGCAATGGAAACAGAACCCGGCCCAGACTGCCTGAACAAAGCATGTTAAAACATATCTGACGTGTGTGGCGTGGAACGCAAAGGCCAGCTGCGTGTTCACAGCAGGCAGGTTATTTTAGCTTCGGTGCGCGTTATACGACAGGTACAAAAGGCTATGCTGGCTTGAATGACAAGGCGAGTGTCTTGACAGGCTCATGAAGTGCTTAAGCGAAACGATCTTTTTTTCCTTTTATCGTGATTATACCACGGTAAATCAACATCCCGACTTCGCTGCTTGCGTTTATATATATAGAGAGGTGTTTCACTAGAACATTCGTTCCGCAACAGCTCGACTTTTAAGAATATGCCGAAACTATGGACACACACGAACGCTCCACGCCTTTTTGCTACCGCAGTCGCTAAGCTCAGGAAAAATATACAGCAAAGCGCACGAACGCGTTACGCCACGGTTGGTAAAGCAAACCAGCAAGAGATGAAACCAGCAAAGATGATTCATCGGCGAATGTCAGCGACGCCCCCATCTCGAGAGGGGGAGAGGGGGGGGATGAAAACAAAAACGCGCGCTTCGTCAGCGAACGGTTCAGTAACAGTAATATGCATATAGGAAGAGCGCAAACGGCGTGGTGCACAAGCGGTATACGTACCCGTTTGGCGTACATCCTGTTCATGCCGGCGTGAGTAATCATCTCGACTCAGCAACCAAACACAGCACGGGCGACGGATGTTTCACGGCTGCCTCGCAATCTGTTCTCGGTACGAGGAGACGACACTACACGACGACGACGTGTGCACGGGGGGGGGGGGGGGGTTGTGCTTCGACGGTGCAGCTCTTCTTCCCAAAGAGCCCACGCGAACAACAGAAAAAGGGCTCCGTCGAATGCAGCAGCCGCAGTACCGAAGGCGAAGAAGCCACACAACGGGACACAAGTCGTCGAAGCAGGCACGCGCTTGTTCGACGCTAACGCCGGTGTACCACTGAAGCTGTTCTTCTTGGGACAGAAAAAAATAACGAAGAGGAAGACGAGGCAGTTGGCTGAACGTGCACTGCTGGTTCGCTCCTTTTTTTTTTTTTTTTTTTGCGTCGACGATGTCTGAAGATGCGACGGCACGATATGCAGGGAGACCGTACACAACACGACCAGGCACTGTGACGCGAACGGAAACCAGTCGGCTTTTTTTTTTTTTTTTTTGTCGGCTTGTGCAGAACACCTTCCGATATCCGGAGCGCTTTAAAAGAAGGATGCTTTCGATCCGATGAGAAACGGCGTCTCTTAAAACACCGGCGTTGACGTAGTCGTGACCACTCGCGTGGTAGCGAAGGGTGCAGATGGTCTTCGTTGACGATCAAAGTCCCAGCGAACCAAACTTCACACAGTACACGAGTGAAACAGGCTAGCACACGTGACGAAAGAATCGCAGATTCTCTGTCCTTCGCCTATTCATATAAAACACGGGGGAAAGAAAGGCACACTGCTATCACAAGAGCGCAGAACGGGATACGGCAGCCCCCACTACACAACCACGACGGAACAAAACAAACGCGCTACGTAGCGACGGGATTTAAGGAGACGGCGGTGACAGTCCGTCGCATCCACGTCGTCCTTGCAAGCAAGAGTCACAGTTCAAGTCGTGTAGTGGCAGTAGGCATAGACGTCGAGCCTTTCACGACGACGACGCGAGGGACACGCACCGCGGCGTGCCGAGGTTAGGCGCGAAGGCGGCGGGCGGAGAACGAGGACCTCTGACTTGAGACTCGCTCGGACCAGCTGGCCTCGACGAACGCAGGACGCGATTGAGTCGTGGGATCGAGACGCCGCCGACTCCACAGCCAAAAGACGACGCGAAACCGGACTGCGTTGTCGAACAACTCAGACAAACGAAAACGGGGGAAAGGGAAGAGAGCGAGGAGGTTGTGCGGTTGAAGGAGTGTGACACAGACAGTGTGGCGAAGTTGCAGAGGAGAGCGTAAACACAGGTACGGCGGCGAGGGCTTGATAAAAAGAGAGAGAGGAGGAGATTCCGATGCGGTCAAAAACGCCGGCCGGCCGGCGAAAAGCAAGCTCACGAGCGGAACGGAAAGCGAAAGCGCCGGCGGAAAGAGTGTAGCGCGATACTCTTTCCGGCTGTGCTGGTTACACCAGTGCCCTACAGAGCGGAAACCAGAAGTGGCCGCTGTCGCGGACGGTGGGAAGGTGCACAACACTGCCAGTAAACAAAGAAGAAAATAGAGGAGGAGGGGGAACTCGGTCTCTCTCCCTCTCTTTCGCCGCCGTCCTAGTTAACACTGCCACTACCAGCCAAGGTAGTAGCGTGGCTGCGCAAAAAAAAAAAAAAAAAAGGGAAAAAGAAAGCAAAGTCTCAGCGGTCGGCCTCGCGCTTCCAGATAGCTTCGGAGGTTCTCCCGAGGCTGACGAGCTCCCGAGGGGCAATCAATTGAATCGAAAGAACGCGAGAAATGACGCTGCGCCGCGGGATCACCGAAACGACAACGTCTGCGGAAAGTACAACACGCACACGGCACTCGAGCTAACCTTTTGGGAGATCTTCCCCGGTCGAAACAGAAGGCCCGGGCCCTCATTCACAGAAACTTCCAACACTAAACATTTTCGTAAGAAAATACTGTAGCCAATAACGATGTAGAACGTATTACTGAAGCCAACTGACCAATGAGAAAACGAACTTGCGCAAGAGAAGTTTTCTGAATTTGGCCCTAGATCATCTAGAAGCAAGTAAATAGGCACGGTGCAGCGTGCGGTTTTTTTTTTTTTTGTTTTTTGCGACAGCAGCGCCAGAGCGCCCAGCCAGTCTGGAAGAAGGAGCCAGAGTGGCACTCGACGGCCGTGACCGGAGAGGAGCGAACGAGACGCGATGTCCACGAGAGAGCGGACCGTGGCCGCAAATGGCTGATCTCGAGGCTCACCTATATTCCGTGGTTACACAGATCAACGCGCGATTAGCAAAGTATAAACAACCCAAACTTAAAAAATGCTATGCATTTAAAACACCCATGGCGGGTTTTCGGAGAGCATTCATATCTTCGAACTTGAAAGAACATGGCCGCACGCTATCTGCGCGCTGCTGTTTAGCGAGTGTAAAGGTTGCGAAATGTAAGACATTCCATCAATTAGATTTTAAAGTTCATTTTGAAACGTCTGATCTGATGCGACAACATTTCCGTGATGTAACGGCACATGAAAGGCTTTATCGACGTCGCGAAGCAATAAACGATAGGCATATGATGACTTTGCCCATTTAAAAAAAAATTCACAGCATATCCATTCCACGGGTGAATGATGAAGAGCTTGGGCGAACCTCCTGAAGCAATCATGGTGACAACGTGAAATCTTCAGTGGTTTCGCCCAGCAGTAATCAAAGCGATAGCCCAGTATGTACATCATCAAAGACGTGACAAACACTGTATATATTTATACAAGAAATTTTATTAATCGTAAGTGGTAGCTAGACGTGGCTTCCGTTCCCCCTTCATTATAACGGCTTTATGGTCGATGAAGTAACGGATCGGTGATGGATCGTAGTGGGATGTTTGCAAAGACGAAGTAGTGGGCAGTTTGCAAAGGATCGGTGATGGGTCGTGGTGGGATGTTTGCAAAGACGAAGTAGTGGACAGTTTGCAAAGGTGGTTACGCCGGACAACGGACACGTGACAAGGTTAAAGGGGTGGTGCCACCATGTTTGTGGCTTGCGCGTTCTTTGCTGTAAGCGTTTCCTATAGCTCCAGGAAGCATGATGCACGCACCAAAATTCATGTATTCTCGCTAAATAATTTAATATCGCCTTTTTATGTGGACAACTTTCGGTTTCGGTTTCTGGGCGCCGAGGTTGGGCAGTGACGTAGAAGTGTAGGAGGCTTGGTCAGTGACCACACAAGGAAGTGACGCACTTAGCCAGGAAGCGATCGAAACTCGGCGAGTGATGTAGCAACCGATGCTTTGCCGGTACTATAGTGAACTAGAATATATTCTAGTGCACTACAGCCGGTACGTACGTTGCGGAGGTGGCGGATGTCAGTCACGTCACTACAGCAGATCTGGTGTGACGTCACTACAACTTTCGTTGCCCTTCCTACATATCTACGTCAGTGTTGGCGCGCTAGCGATGGGTTTTGATCGGAAGAATGGGCATTTAGGTACACTTTGGAAGTGAATTAAAATATATTCTAAACGTTTGCTGTGTCCAACCCTTCGTGTGGAGTGTCCTTGCATACAAAGGAAACCCACAACAGGCTCGTTATAGCCTAGAAATTTGATGGCACCACCCCTTTAAACTAAGAGGAGCTTCGCCCCTAAAAAGGGCAAAGATTTCACGCGCGTTTCTTCCGGAAATCGCCGAAGCCATTGTGGTACCAGCAACGGAGTATAGGGCAACACATGGGAGCGTACACGTTACTTTATGAGATGGACACCTTAGGGATTGTAGCTGAGTGGAAAATAGTTGCTTTAGGAAATGGCAAATCAAG
This sequence comes from Rhipicephalus sanguineus, assembly GCF_013339695.2. NCBI lineage: Eukaryota > Metazoa > Arthropoda > Arachnida > Ixodida > Ixodidae > Rhipicephalus > Rhipicephalus sanguineus. Next base: position 937,558 of record NW_023615352.1, read on the forward strand.
TATGGGAATTCTCGAGGGCTCGTTTCTATGTTTAACAGAACCTTATAGAAAAACAGGAGGTAATGAATCCAAGGACGGTACAGGGACCGTTAATTGTAATGTTGTTGTTTTTAAGTGTATTGTAACAACTGTGATACGGATGTGAAGAAAGTAAAGTGGACGAAAAGACAACTTGCCGCTGGCAGGCAAATGTTCCTCTTTCTTGGTACGCAGTTTAGCCTCTAAAAACAAAACAAAACAAAAAACTACCCAGAGGTCGCAATTTAGCTGTGGCGTAGCATTTGTGCGAGAGTCTACAACGATCGCTAGCGGAGTTGCACACTTTTGATAATCAAACGCGGTCCTAGCTGACTTCGCTCTTTCCGTCACTGCGCTCTCGTCTCTCCCCATCTCCGAGCGCTCCTCCTCGCCGTGCGAGGAGAGAGAGCAGGCAGTGCGCGCACATTTATCTCTTGATAACTAGGTTTACAAGAGTCAAACCACAGTCATCTTTTTTTAAGTGCGGAGCACTTTATGGGCCCGGCTTGTCGCCCATCCATGGATCTCATGTGGTGTGATCACACTCACAGTAAAGCGCTCAATACAGGCCATAAGAAGGCTAGCAATGCTCAAAAACCGGGTTAAATTGAACGAACAAGGTCTAAAATAACATAATTAACGGACATAACCGAGAAGTAATCGCAATAACAAAACTTAAGCTCGCTAAAAACGTTTTCGAAACATGCGGCCGACTCCGGCGCCGCGCAAGAGAGGGCGCCACCGCATCTAGCGCGAGATTTCTCCTCTCACCGGCTTTCTACGGCGCTTCATCTGAAGGGGGGAGACAACCTGACGGAATTGGCTGTAGACGACAGGTATCTCAACTGCCGGTACAAGCAGAAAGTCGATGAAGAGCAGCAACAAGTAGCGAACATGTCGCACGCCGAGTTTTTCGAATCATCCCTAACAAGATTCTACTCGTGCTGTGCAACCTTGCATGTTTACCTCAAACATTGACGTCATCGACGGTTTGGTAAACGGAGAAGTGGGAACTCTACGAACGGGAATCGCTGGGTGCCTTTGCTATGCACTTCCTCAGGTTTCACAGTAGTGGAACTCCCGTACGTTTTTCTTTTCTGTAGGTTTTAAACCCACCTTACTTTCGGTGAAGCACAACTACCTATTTCGTCGTAGCGTTTGCAGTCTTCGACGACTTGCAAGCTTGGTTGTGGTGTCTCTCAGTGGTTCGCCCGATAGTCATATTCTAGTCGCTGCTCCAGCGTGCATTTTTCGGCTAAGCACTGCTACGATACAGTATACAGCCGGCGCCCGTCGAAGGTATACGGAACGTCGTTCGCGATGCCTTCTACACACAACGGCGTTTTGCAAACGAGGCCAGATTTACAGCGATACAAAGAAAGCTGTCGCGCCGTCCGCGATGAAATAAAGAAAGTGACGCGCTCGCGCCCTTTAAGAACTAAAGCAGCAATGAAAGACGGAATGAAAGCAGTAGAGAAAGTGTTTCGCTCAATACGGAGTGTGCCGTGTCGACACGACTACATGCGCAGCGCTCTTGGAGAAACAAATCTTCCTATTTGCGCAGTAATAACGCTGAAAGAAAGTAATCAAATAAATAGAAAAAAACTAGAGTACAGCTCACTCCTCTGTTCTTTTTGTTACTTATTGCCATGGACAGCGTTGCACCTGTATGTTTGAAAATAGCATTGGACGGTATACTTTTAGACGGAAAGGAGGAAGAAACGACACAAATAAAAAAAATAAGAACAAAAAGCAAGGAGTGGAAAGTGCCAAGGGAACCCTTAAGTAAATCAGAAGCTGTCTGTTTGACGGAGAAACACAAGATTCGTGCGACAGCAGCCAACAATGGAGTACTATAGAAGGAAGAAAAATGTCGAATGGATCGATTCGAGTCAACTCCGGTTCGATACGTCTCTGAAAACGTCTTTTTCTTTTCATGTTCACTTGCTTAAGGAAAGAATCGGCGACAGGTAGTGAAACGTGTTAACTTATTTGGGCTGTGAAAAGAAAGAAGAGCGAGGGGGCAACAAATTTCTGAACAGACAGGGCGTGCAAACACGGACACAAGAAAGAAGTCAGGACACCAGTGGTGTCCTGACTTCTTTCTTGTGTCCGTGTTCTTGTGTCCGTGTTTGCACGCCCTGTCTTTTTAGAATGAATACTTACCAACTAGCTCAGCTCTCTGTTATTCTAAGCAACAAATTTGCGCGACACCCACTTTGACGTAGGCACGTAACTCTATATGTAGTGTACTGACACTACCCGTAGTGTAACGCGCTATACAAAAACGCTGTTTTTAACGCGATAGCGTTAAAGAGCTCGTTTCGCAGAAATTCCGGTGTCGGCGTCGGCGTTGTTGGTTGTGAGCGAAAAATCATCATCTTGTCCGTGACCGAAAAATCGAGAAACATGCAAATAAAATGAAT